>NC_090446.1:1516678561-1516978561 GCF_031143425.1 Pleurodeles waltl
CGCTTGTTTGCACACTGCACCCGGCCGCCCCCGCGCTGCTAAGGGTGTACTTTCTGTGTGGACTTGTGTCCCCCCCCAGGTGCCCTACAAAACCCCCCTGGTCTGCCCTCCGAAGACGCGGGAACTTACCTGCTAGCAGACCAGAACCGGGGCACCCCCTTCTCTCCATTGAAGCCTATGCGTTTTGGGCACCACTTTGAACTCTGCACCTGACCGGCCCTGAGCTGCTGGTGTGGTGACTTTGGGGTTGCTCTGAACCCCCAACGGTGGGCTACCTTGGAACTCAATCTTAACCCCGTAGGTGGTTTACTTACCTGCAAAAACTAACATTACTTTACCTCCCCAGGAACTGTGAAAATTGCACTGTGTCCACTTTTAAAACAGCTTATTGTGTTTTATGTAAAAAGTATATATGCTACTGTGATTATTCAAAGTTCCTAAAGTACTTACCTGCAATACCTTTCAAATGAGATATTACATGTAGAATTTGAACCTGTGGTTCTTAAAATAAACTAAGAAAATATATTTTTCTATAACAAAACCTATTGGCCTGGATTTGTCTCTGAGTGTGTGTTCCTCATTTAATGCCTGTGTGTATGTACAACAAATGCTTAACACTACTCCTTTGATAAGCCTACTGCTCGACCACACTACCACAAAATAGAGCATTAGTATTCTCTTTTTGCCACTATCTTACCTCTAAGGGGAACCCTTGGACTCTGTGCATACTATTCCTTACTTTGAAATAGTGCATACAGAGCCAACTTCCTACACAACCCTACTAAATTCTCCCTCATTTATCTCACCTTTAACTCATCCAAAACACCGTCTGCTACCATGATCTCCGTAACCCCTTTCCACAGACTCTAACCTCCTCATCTCTCCTTTACTCATCCAAAGCCTCATCCTATTACTATAAACTCCTAATTAACACTTTGGGATTCTTCCCTCCTCTATCCCCTTCATTACTCTAGTCAATCCAACTAACAAACTAACATATCCTCCACTTAAATTAACTCATACTAATACTGTACTCATCTTTTCCTGTACTAATCCACCACTAATTCCTCTTGGGTTCCGGAGTAGCGTGCTACTCGCCGAAAAGTGCTTCAAAGCCTTGTCAGGGGTAGTAAGCGCTATATAAATACAATTACAATTACATTTGAATGCTATTTGAAAAGGTTACTAGATTTGGTTCTCTTCTAGACACTCCCACCCCAAACCCCAATATCTGCCGTGCAGAGGATCATTTTTAAAGGGTATTTAACCCATATTTGCTGCAAACTGATCAGGGAGGAGGTGCGGGCTCAGGCATTAGGAGTGTAAAAATCAAGAGTTCCTATTACTGAGGGGTCAATGTTATCCATAAAGGTGCAACTTTTCCCCTATAATATATCTCTTTATGTTTTTCTTAAACAAGACAATAGGGTGGAGAAAAAAAGAATCCAATGACACTTGAACCTTGGCCGGAAAAAGAGGTACAAGTACATTAACAAACTAATTACTGTAACAAAAACAATCTTATTCAGAGACGTCTGTACTAGAGGAAGATATTTGGAAAGCATATGGCCATTCCTTTTTGAATGGGCAACTGAGACCATACAGCTTACATAAAATAAAGCTTGTCACATGAACAACTTGAAAGGAACACAAGGCCAAAGAAAATGAAAACAACAAATGCAGAGCAACAAATCACTATTTTGATGGCTCAATGGGGAGAAAAAGCAGCTTGGATTAGTAAGCCCCGAAAAAATCATATCAGGCTGGAGAGCCAGATCACTCAAATGTCGTAAAGAAGAGGATCGCTACCCCCTAATGCTCTTTAACAAAACCATCCGTCACACTTCAAGGCTTACGACAGACAAATGGCCAGGCCCGTGAATAACAAAGATCAACATCACCTATCACCACCCTATGAGGTGCAGAGAACGAAGAGAAGATCACGGTTGGACAGTACAGATACACCGGGGATTGGAAAGAGATTTAAAGACATCCCTCAGTCTTCTGACAAGAGGGCAGCATGTATGGGGCTCATGTTGTTGGTACCGTTCCTCAAGCTGCTCCCTAAAAAGATATCTTATACCATATATCTATCGATCTATCTATCTATATATGGAAAATGTCACTTACCCAGTGTACATCTGTTCGTGGCATTAGTCGCTGCAGATTCACATGCTGTGCACAGTCCGCCATCTGGTGTTGGGCTCGGAGTGTTACAAGTAGTTTTTCTTCGAAGAAGTCTTTTCGAGTCACGAGACCGAGGGACTCCTCCCATTTCGACTCCATTGCGCATGGGCGTCGACTCCATCTTAGATTGTTTTGCCCGCAGAGGGTGAGGTAGGAGTTGTGCATGCTAGTAATAGTGCCCATGCAATGGAGTGAATGCGTATGTACATAATAAAGTTTTAAGTAATATATTTACAAATGTACAAATGTTTAAGATCTACTTCTAGAACAAAATCACAAAAGATATATAACAGGTAGGTACAAATCTATGCATTAATTAAACTAACCAGTCAATCCACTTCTGGTTAATCGGGATAATTAATTTCCCAAAAATCTTTATTTATTTATTTAGAAAATAGCAGCGAATTCCTCGACATAAGTACGTCTAAAAAACATATCAAATCAATGACTAAACACAAATTCCTCTACACAATTACACACAAAAAAAATAATTACATCAAAATAAAGTAAAATGTCCAACGGAATGGTTCATAAAGGTCACTCTAGCTTAATTCTCGTAGTGATCCTGTCTTATACCGGTGACCAAGGGGTTAGCACCCAGCTGAAAACACCTCACATACTTTAAAGGTATTTATGTAGTGCTTTCCAATTATTTAAACCTTCAGTTTATTAATTACACGCCCTTGGTTCCGTAAGGAAATGTCAACGCGTTTCGGCCTCTAAATTTATGGCCTCTTCAGGACAGTCGAAGGACACTGGCAACTCTTTCTTTTAAACAACAAAGTCACGTAATCACTGCAACCTTCTGGTTAATTTGCCTATTTTAACTGTTATCAATATCCTGATGTTTCTGGTTTCACTAGGCAATATTATCACCATATAGTCAAATATCCGACTCGGTTGTCATCAGTTTGTTTTATTCTTTTCCAAAAGCCAGATCTCAATCCTCACCGCTACCTTCCTTGTAACTACTCGTGCAATGTAGTCTACTTCTAAACGGCTACAGGCTCCCGGGGAGGTGGGTGGGCGCATGTGAATCTGCAGCGACTAATGCCACGAACAGATGTACACTGGGTAAGTGACATTTTCCGTTCGATGGCATGTGTAGCTGCAGATACACATGCTGTGCATAGACTAGTAAGCAGTTATATCTCCCCAAAAGCGGTGGTTCAGCCTGTAGGAGTTGAAGTAGTTTGAAATAATGTTCTTAATACAGCTTGACCTACTGTTGCTTGTTGTGCAGTTAGCATATCTACACAGTAGTGCTTGGTAAATGTATGAGGCGTAGACCATGTTGCTGCCTTACATATTTCGTTCATTGGAATATTTCCTAGAAAGGCCATGGTAGCACCTTTCTTTCTGGTTGAGTGTGCCTTTGGTGTAATAGGCAGTTCTCTTTTAGCTTTAAGATAGCAGGTTTGAATGCACTTAACTATCCATCTAGCAATGCCTTGTTTTGAAATTGGATTTCCTGTATGAGGTTTTTGAAAGGCGATAAATAGTTGTTTTGTCTTTCGAATTAGTTTTGTTCTGTCAATGTAGTACATTAGTGCTCTTTTGATGTCTAATGTATGTAGTGCTCTTTCGGCTACCGAATCTGGCTGTGGGAAGAACACTGGTAATTCTACCGTTTGATTTAAGTGGAACGGTGAGATTACTTTTGGTAAAAATTTAGGATTGGTCCGTAGAACAACTTTATTTTTGTGTATTTGAATAAATGGTTCTTGAATGGTAAATGCTTGAATTTCACTCACTCTTCTTAGAGATGTGATGGCAATTAAAAATGCAACTTTCCACGTTAAGTATTGCATTTCACAAGAGTGCATGGGCTCAAAAGGTTGACCCATGAGTCGTGTTAGGACAATGTTGAGGTTCCACGAAGGAACTGGTGGTGTTCTTGGTGGTATAATTCTCTTTAGGCCTTCCATAAACGCCTTTATGACTGGTATCCTAAACAATGAAATTGAGTGCGTAATTTGTAGGTAAGCAGAAATTGCCGTAAGATGTATTTTAATGGAAGAGAAAGCTAGGTTAGATTTTTGCAAATGTAGTAAGTATCCTACTATTTCTTTTGCAGATGCGTGTAAAGGTTGAATTTGATTATTACGGCAGTGATAAACAAATCTTTTCCACTTATTTGCATAGCAGTGTCTAGTGGTAGGTTTTCTAGCTTGTTTTATGACCTCCATACATTCCTGTGTGAGGTCTAAATGCCCGAATTCTAGGATTTCAGGAGCCAAATTGCTAGATTCAACGATGCTGGATTTGGATGTCTGATCTGTTGTTTGTGTTGTGTTAACAGATCTGGTCTGTTGGGTAGTCTGACATGAGGTACTACTGAAAGGTCTAGTAGTGTTGTGTACCAAGGTTGCCTTGCCCATGTTGGTGCTATTAGTATGAGTTTGTTTTGACTCAACCTGTTTACTAGATATGGAATGAGAGGGAGAGGGGGAAAAGCGTACGCAAATATCCCTGACCAGTTCATCCACAGAGCATTGCCTTGGGATTGATCTTGTGGGTACCTGGATGCGAAGTTTTGGCATTTTGAATTTTCCTTTGTTGCAAATAGATCTATTTGAGGTGTTCCCCAAATTTGAAAGTAACTGTTTAGTATTTGGGGGTGAATTTTCCATTCGTGGGTTTGTTGGTGATCTCGAGAGAGATTGTCTGCCAACTGGTTCTGAATCCCTGGAATAAATTGTGCTATTAGGCGAATGTGGTTGTGAATCGCCCAATGCCATATTTTTTGTGTTAGGAGGCACAACTGTGTCGAGTGTGTCCCTCCTTGTTTGTTTAGATAATACATTGTTGTCAGTTTTGACAAGAATGTATTTTTGGGTTATTATGGGTTGAAATGCTTTCAGCGCTAGAAATACTGCTAACAGTTCTAAGTGATTTATGTGAAACTGCCTCTGATGTATGTCCCATTGTCCTTGGATGCTGTGTTGATTGAGGTGTGCTCCCCACCCTGTCATGGAAGCATCCGTCGTTATGACGTATTGTGGCACTGGGTCTTGGAAAGGCCGCCCTCGGTTTAAATTTGTACTGTTCCACCATAGAAGCGAGATGTATGTTTGGCGGTCTATCAACACCAGATCTAGAAGTTGACCCTGTGCTTGTGACCATTGTGATGCTAGGCACTGTTGTAAGAGCCGCATGTGCAATCTTGTGTTTGGGACAATGGCTATGCATGAAGACATCATGCCTAGGAGTTTCATTACCATTTTGACTTGTATCTTTTGTGTTGGATACATGGCCTGTATTACCTTGTGAAATATTTGAACCCTTTGTGGACTTGGAGTGGCAATCCCTTTTGCTGTGTTGATTGTCGCTCCTAAGTATTGCTGTGTTTGACACGGCAAAAGGTGTGACTTTGCGTAGTTGATGGAGAAACCTAGCCTGTGAAGGGTCTGTATGACATATTTTGTGTGCTGTGAACACTCTTAGCGTGTTGGTTTTGATTAACCAGTCGTCTAAGTACGGGAACACATGTATTTGCTGCCTTCTGATATGTGCAGCTACTACTGCCAGGCATTTTGTAAAAACTCTTGGCGCAGTTGTTATTCCGAATGGCAACACTTTGAATTGGTAATGTATTCCTTGGAATACGAACCTTAGGTATTTCCTGTGTGAAGGATGTATTGGTATATGGAAATGCGCATCTTTTAGGTCTAATGTTGTCATGTAATCTTGCTATTTGAGCAGTGGGATTACGTCTTGTAACGTGACCATGTGAAAGTGGTCTGATTTGATGTAGGTATTTAGTGTTCTGAGATCTAGTATTGGTCTCAGAGTTTTGTCCTTTTTGGGTATTAGAAAGTACAGTGAGTAAACTCCTGTGTTTTGTTGTAGATTTGGTACTAATTCTATTGCGTCCTTTTGTAGCAATGCTTGAACTTCTAGTCCTAGAAGATCTATATGTTGTTTTGACATAGTGTGTTTTCGGTGGGATGTTTGGAGGGAATTGGAGAAATTCTATGCAATAACCATGCTGGATAATTGCTAAGACCCAAGTGTCTGTTGTTATTTCCTCCCAAATTTTTTAAAATTGGCTTAGTCTTCCCCCCACAGGTGTTATGTGATGGGGTTGTGTGACTTGTGAGTCACTGTTTATTTTGAGGAGTTTTGGGGCCTTGGAATTTTTCTCGATTTCTTGGGAATTGGCCCCCTCTATATTGCCCCCGAAAACCTCCCCTCTGATATTGACCCTGGTAAGTAGGTCTTGTTTGTGAGGTTGTGATTTCTGTGGGTTGACCTCGAAACCCTCCCCTAAAAGGTGTTTTTCGAAATGTGCCTCTGCTCTGCGGGGAGTAGAGTGCGCCCATGGCTTTGGCTGTATCGGTGTCTTTTTTGAGTTTCTCAATGGCAGTGTCTACCTCCGGCCCAAACAATTGCTGTTCATTAAATGGCATATTGAGCACAGCTTGTTGGATTTCCGGCTTAAACCCTGAAGTGCGCAGCCATGCGTGCCTTCGTATCGTGATTGCAGTGTTTATTGTCCTTGCAGCTGTATCTGCTGCATCCATGGAAGACCGTATCTGATTATTTGAGATACTTTGTCCCTCTTCTACCACCTGTTGCGCTCTTTTTTGGAACTCCTTGGGTAAGTGTTCGATGAAATGTTGCATTTCATCCCAATGAGCTCTGTCGTATCTTGCCAAAAGTGCTTGGGAATTGGCAATACGCCATTGATTAGCTGCTTGTGCTGCAACCCTTTTTCCCGCAGCATCAAATTTGCGGCTCTCCTTGTCTGGAGGTGGTGCGTCTCCTGAGGTATGAGAGTTGGCTCTCTTACGAGCTGCCCCGACAACTACTGAGTCTGGTGTTAGTTGTGTTGTAATATAGATTGGATCTGTTGGCGGTGGCTTGTACTTTTTCTCCACCCTTGGAGTTATGGCTCTGCCTTTAACTGGATCCTGAAATATTTGTTTTGAATGTTTTTTTGAATGTTTTAGCATTCCTGGGAGCATAGGAAGGCTTTAGTACTGGCTATGGGTGGAGGATAGGGTGTTAAACAGAAAGTCCTCCTCAATTGGTTCAGAATGTAAGGTGACGTTGTGAAATTCGGCTGCCCTTGCGACCACCTGTGTGTAGGATGTACTGTCCTCAGGTGGTGACGGTTTTGTGGGATAGGAGTCTGGGCTGTTGTCAGACACTGGAGCATCGTAAAGGTCCCATGCATCGGGATCATCCTGACTCATTGTAGTATGAGCTGGTGAGTGCATCAGTGGTGGAGTTGTTGCTGGTGATGCATGTATTGATGGTGGTGGAGACGGTGGTGGGGTTGTTTTCCTTGCCACTTTTGCCTGTGGTTGCTTGTCCTTTTGTTGAAAGGCAAGTTTCCTTTTTATTTTGATTGGGGGAAGAGTGGTTATCTTCCCTGTGTCCTCATGAATATGAAGCCTTCTTTGCGTGTAGTCAGGCTCTACAGCTTGAAGCACCTCTCCAAATCTATGTAATTGGGAGGTTAATCCTTGTTCCTCTGTATAGGAACTAGTTTTCGGCTCCGAGGCTGGATGTTTCGGAACCGAAACCTTTTCGGAAGTCTTTTTAGGCTCCGAAGAAACCTTCTTTGTTTTCGGCGTGGTGTCTCGGTGCCGAAATTCTTCGGTGCCGCTGTCTCTGTGCCGAAGTTTCTCGGAGCCGCTGTCTCGGCTCCGAGGTTGCTGTGTGGCGGTATCTCGACCGGAGTCGGATGACTTCGACACCAGCATGCCCTTTTTCGGTGCCTTGGATCGGGCACCTAGTTTTCGGGTTAAGCCATGGCCTGTTGGCGGTGGCGTCCCCTGGGCTTTTGTGGACTTCTCGTGAGTCTTGATTTTCGACGTCTTACTCACGGTTTGGGGTGTTTCTTCGGCGTCGAGTTCTTCAGAATCCGACTCGTGTATGGAGAAAGCTTCTTCTTCCTCCTCGAAACGTTCTTGACCTGTCGGCGTGGACGCCATTTGTAGTCTCCTGGCTCTTCGGTCTCTCAGCGTCTTCCTCGACCGAAACGCTCGACAGGCTTCACAAGTATCCTCCTTGTGCTCGGGGGACAAGCAAAAGTTACAGACCAGATGCTGATCCGTATACGGATACTTGTTATGGCATTTTGGGCAGAAGCGGAATGCGGTCCGTTCCATCAGCCTTGAAGTCGCACGTGGCCGGGCCGACCAGGCCCCGACGGGGGATCGAAAAAACCCCGAAGGGCCACCGGAGCTCTTCAAAATTCGGTCTCGATTTGTTCTAACTAACCCGATACCGAACGCAAACAATACCGACGATTTGTTTCCGAGATTCTAACTAATTTTCCGACCCGAAACACGGAGCGAAAAGGAACACGTCCGAACCAGATGGCGGAAAAAAAACAATCTAAGATGGAGTCGACGCCCATGCGCAATGGAGTCGAAATGGGAGGAGTCCCTCGGTCTCGTGACTCGAAAAGACTTCTTTGAAGAAAAACAACTTGTAACACTCCGAGCCCAACACCAGATGGCGGACTGTGCACAGCATGTGTATCTGCAGCTACACATGCCATCGAACATATATATATATATATTTCACAATGCAACAAAAACCCGGGTTGCTTGAACAGTCAAACCACCTGCAAGCGTGAAACTCCTCACAGAGCTATTCATTTAGGAGGAGGAAAACTGTGAGCACCTTCACAGGGGCATACATAAGCAGCCTTCTGCACCTATCAGCTCAATAAAAGAAATACAGGTTTTTAAAGTCAAAATACATCAAAATATTGGGATAGACTTCTTCTGTGCTAGATAAAATGCCTTCTTCCTGATGAAACTTCAACAAGACTTCAACAGCTACCATTGTTGCGAAGGAATATACTCTTCCTCTACAGACGAAATGAAATAAAAGAATGCAGCTTACAGGCTGTGGTTACTCGAGGATCTACACCTAACAGGAACCACTTTCAAAGAACAACCAAAACATAAACAAGGCACTACAGAGAGTTCCAAAAACAAAACAAGAAACTAACCTTTTAGAGCTGCTTTGGGTGGAAGGGCAGACAAATACTCAGGGCAGGCAGGTACACGAAGGGTGGGCATCAGTATACGACAGAGCAACGTGAGGGGCAAAGGCGTCTGAGCCCGAGGAAGAGTGCATATTCCGGACAGGGGCGCATGGGGCACGGATGAAGGGGCCAGGTAGAGCAAAGTAAATAGGGCTGGCTCAGAGCATGAGGGGTACTCATGAGAGGCATTCTGGAAGTTAAGAGCTTAGGGAATGCATCTGAGGAATGAGATCACGTGTGTTGATCTTTAGAGAGTGAGAGTTTGTGTGAGTGTGAGTGAGTGCATGTGTGCTTGTGTGTGTGCGCACACAAAGGTTGGTGTGTGAATATGCCGGGGATCAGTGATTGGGTCAGAAGGGGTGCATCAGTGCAGGAGGAAAAGGAGAGAACCAACAGGAAAGGAAGCCTAAGGATACTCGTAATAAGTGCTAGCAAGACATTAAGGTTTCCATTTCAGTCCACATAAATGATGTATGCATTAGGTGGGAGAAGTAGAATTTTATTTTCCAGGACATGTCGATATCTGTAAGCATCTGTCCCTTAGGTAAGTAAATTAGTTAAACATAGAATCCACACCCCAGTTTAATGGACCTAATTTCTCTGATTTCTTAACTACTGTAGTAGGGACGTCCACATTGCAGCCCATGGAGACGTACTTGGTGCGGTGGCGCGGGTTTTGGAACAACGTGCACATCATCATCACTGTCGTCATCGCTACTGCTGGACTCTGCACCGCCCATTAGGTACCTGTGAGGACAAGAAAAGAATGCGTCACCTGGAATAGTGGTTTACGTCTCACAGAGAAGGCATGTCAGGGCATATAAGAAAAAAAGTAAACTTTTATCTGCACTTCAGTGAATGTATTCTAATACAAGAGCTTTCAAGTGCCCACAATTCTGTATTCTAATACAAGAGCTTTCAAGTGCCCACAATTCTGTATTCTAATACAAGAGCTTTCAAGTGCCCACAATTCTATCCTATTCTATTACTTGGTTTTGGAAAATGATTGCTAAAGCATTTTAAAGAGAAACCAGTCACTCTTAAAACAGTCATAACCCCCCAACTCAGGGTGACTGCTAGCAGGGAAGGAAACCTATTCTGCAGGGTGTACCCACTCTGCAATCTGAGAGCACAAGAAGACACCGACCCTGAATTATTGAACAAACAACAACTACGTATGGTTATTTAACACAAAAAAAAACAAAAAAAAAAAAAAAATAACTTACAGTCCAGTGTGTGTAATTAAATGTTATAGCAATACACGCGTCAGCTGGCATGTGCTAAGGTTCAAAACAAATTCACACCAAAGGCGGACTCCAAGCTGTAGAGTGCAGCTTCAAGCCAACTGATGAGAAGATTCAATCACATCTGATACCACTTGTAGATCATGGGGCAGACTGATAGAGTATTAAAAGCAAGATCAAGGCAGGCCTCAGAACACTGTAAAGGTAGGTCAACTAGTACAGAACCTCAAGGGCTTTTTGGCAAATGGTACAATCCAATAAGAGCAAGCACAAACACAAGGGACGCGGACGGGCATTGCTGCCCACAAATTTGATGCAGAATGACACTTCTGTGATCGGGCACATCTGCAATTAGAGTAGGGTGCAGAATAGTAGCGGATATTATACACCTGTGCAGCAGACACCGTTTACATAGAAGCTGCGGGAAGGGCACTAAGGCTCCCTTTCAGAATAACATTTCACCCCCTGGATAAGTGGCAACTTAATACATTCAACATCTCACCCATTCTCTGCCTCCTACTTTCTCATTCACAGACATATTCAAATTTGGACCACTCAATACAATAAAGGAATCAGCCCAGCTCGGTCCCCTCCCTACTCCAACCCAGACTTCCATACAAGCACTCAGTGAATGCTTATTCAAATCCTCGATTTCGCATGGGTGATTAAAGACCAAAATTCTGTTTGAAGTTCAAGAACACAAGAGTAGCGCGCAGCATTAGTGGGTGGAGAAGTCCTCTTGAGACGGAGACAAGCTTTCAATATCCTTGACAGAGAATCTATAAGAGTTGGTAGCGGCAACGTACAAACACTAAAGGGAGCACGTAAGTGCAAATACAGTGGGAGAAGTTTCAACGAGAAGACCTAACCGCAGCTGCAGACAGGCGGTCGAGGCTACACGCATGAGGTCCTAGTCGGACAGCTTGGCTGGACCTGGTCTTAGTGTTGGGGTATCCAGCAAGGGCTTTTTAACTGAACAGGCAGCACTATATTCTAAAAGGAGTATTGCAATTTCCAGAACTGTACAAGGGTTGGGTCTGGGTTAAGCCTGTCCAGAAGAGCAACCAAACAAACAGAGTGCTACGTACTGAATTTGTAGTTTAAAGCATTAAGGGAAAGCCATATTGTTATGGACTTGAATATCTGAAAGTCTATTAAGTGGCGCCATACTTGCATGTAAGAACAAGGCACATTTCATGAAAACAGCAATAAACCCATCGTTGAGACATAACCAGTGTAAGAAACCTAGCAGCCATTTTCAACTGCAGGTTATAACAACACCTGAAGTTTCAGCTAAGGTTAAGTGTGCTATAATTCACATATAACTGAAAACGTTGACATTCCAAAGACACAGCCAGAAGTACACCGGCTGACCTAGGGTAAACAGCACTCTACACAACTCTACATCGTCACTTATTAAAGAAAAAACAGGATTCTTACTGCCCACAATTTAGTTATGACTATTCGGACAGCTGTCAGTTTGAGACCCGGCCATGGTAAAAGGTTTCGTTTTGGGGGGTAACTGATGTAGGAGCAGCATCAGATATATCAAAATACTGGGCTTTACTGACGTACGCCAGAGCAGACGCATTTCAGAAAGGTTACAAAAGTAACATAAGGAGGGTCTCTTATGTTACGGATCGGAAGGCTTAAGTGGTGAGTTCTGCGGAAGGTCTCAATAGTGGCCAGGGGTTGTGCGTTTTACAAGCATGAGCTCCCCTGTCACCGTAGCCTTGTTAGAGGTCCAGGTGAGTAACGATCAGAGGCCTCGGAGGCATCCCTCTCACACTCAAAGTTGGCAAACAACAAGAAAAGTCCCCTCTTTTGTGTCCGCTGCCCACATCTACCACACCAGTGTGGGAGAAATTTTCTTACCCACATTAAAAACCCAAGATCAATGAGCTGACATGAACCAATGTTAAGAGAAATCTAGTGCCTTGCGCGGAGTAGCTATGCCAAAGCTCAAGGTTGCACTTAAGCACGACAACTAGCTGGTACCTTTTTTTTCTTTGGGTGAACCTTGACTCTTTCAAACTGTTGATAATTGTGTGGGGTTAACAAAAAAATCTTTTTTTAAGATAAAGTTCTGGCTGAACATTGATTTTAAAGAGACTCATTGAGTTTTTCAGCCCACCCACCTCCTGAAGTAAGACAGAAGTGCTCAGCCCTGGTGCTATGAAGGAAGTACACACCCAAAGGATGATCTTGGCTATACAATTAGAGTGTGGTAGAACCGTGGCTGTCGGCTTCCAGCGGTAGTTAATACCATCAAAGGATACTTGCCAGAAAGCAACAATGTTTCCAGCATCCCAAGAAAAGGCCTCAGTCACACCACAAAACAATACAATTCTTATTTTACACCATACACCCGAAAGTAACATGGTATGCATGGCACATACTTTACAGACTCCTCCCTCAAACGAGTGCCGAAAATTGCACAACAGGTCTAAATAAGAAAACGCTTAGCAAAAACTACAACAAAAGAAGCATATACGCCTCTTTCCTCTACTCACCTCCTAACCACTTCCATATTGTATCCATGGCAACCCCTTTCAATCAGCAACATAAATGTCCTTCAGCCCACAACGCATACATGAAGGCAAGAGGATCAAACCTCACCCTTTCAACTGCGGCTACACATATCATAACAAAGGCAATGAGCTCCATCTCACACGTCTTCAAGAAATACACCCAGAGCGACCGCTCAGAATACTTCAAAGGCACTGGGACCAAGCTGACGCGCCACCTGGCTTCTTACACTAGTGAGCTTCACACAAGTAAAGCAGTCAAATTCTAAACTCTTTCAAAGACACCCAAACCACCCAAACCTGAAGAAGCGTTATTAACTACAATACACATGTTTTCTATCTTTCTTTCACTCCCTACCAGAATCTAATAGCTAGAACAGCTACCTGCGCTTGTTGCTCCCAGACCATTATTGGGTAATGATTAGCACCCACACACATTACCATGTTACTGTCTCACTATGCTTTCTGCCCACTTTTCTTTTCCTTTACTGAAATCTATGCATTAAACCGCTGAAAACCACTACATAGCCCAAGAGCATCTCTCTCCGCAATGCCCCTCAAACAAACAAGCAAGGCACAAATCCAAAGTTCTGTTTTTAACTCAGATGTCATCAGGTTGAGAAACCATAAGGCTTTAAACCACACCATTAACCCAATATTGCTTCCACAATCAATGAAACCAAAACCATTCATACCCTCCTGACTGCGACACAAACTGGACTACTAACCACGCATCAAGCACAAGCAAATGCTTTCCAGGCAAAGCTCACATGGAAATACGCACAGGACTAACTGTATAACAAAATCCTTTCACCAAAGGAGGGCAAGTTTGGGAATCCTGACAGTCACATTTTTATTTTCATTTTAATCACATTCACATATGAGCTCTTTAGATAATACTGGAAGCATCTCAAAAAAGCGAACAGAATTTAAATATCCGAGTATAGGTTTACAGGATAAGTTCTATCACATGCCATCTCCTCACTTATTTTCTTCTCATCCATATTCTCCAAAGCCAAAGCTAGCAAACCAATCATGCTGCTCTCTACATCTTGAAGGCCTTACACATTCATCAATGAACCTAGAACATCAACTAACACCAAGCCATTCAACAAACACCCTTAAAGCCATCCAGAATGCACAGGCCACAATGAGCTTTCATAAAACAGTAACTAAGACAGAGCTGACAGTTGCTAACAGCTCCCTACCTAACATTAGACTACTCACTACACCTCGTATTAAAGCAAGGCAATAAAAACACACATACCCCTTCCAATTACCACACTCCACAGAAGCACATGCAGTGTCCCTAAAGTACAGAAAACAAAACAAACAGAGAGGGTGTAGGAAGTTGGCTCTGTATGCACTATTTCAAAAGTAAGGAATAGTAGCAGAGAGTCCAAGGGTTCCCCTTAGAGGTAAGATAGTGGCAAAAAGAGATAATACTAATGCTCTATTTTGTGGTAGTGTGGTCGAGCAGTAGGCTTATCAAAGGAGTAGTGTTAAGCATTTGTTGTACACACCCAGGCAATAAATGAGGAACACACACTCAGAGACAATTCCAGGCCAATAGGTTTTTGTGTAGAAAAATATCTTTTCTTAGTTTATTTTAAGAACCACAGGTTCAAATTTTACATGTAATACTTCAAATGAAAGGTATTGCATGTAGGTACTTTAGGAACTTTGAATAATCAACATAGCATATACACTTTTCACATAAATCACATATAGCTATTTTAAAACTAGACAGTGCAATTTTCAACAGTTCCTGGGGGGAGTAAGAGTTTGTTCGTTTTTGCAGGTAAGTAAACCACCTACGGGGTTCAAGTTTGGGTCCAAGGTAGCCCACCGTTGGGGGTTCAGAGCAACCCCAAAGTTACCACACCAGCAGCTCAGGGCCGGTCAGGTGCAGAGGTCAAAGTGGTGCCCAAAACACATAGGCTTCAATGGAGAAGGGGGTGCCCCGGTTCCAGTCGGCCAGCAGGTAAGTACCCGCGTCTTCGGAGGGCAGACCAGGGGGGTTTTGTAGGGCACCGGGGGGGGGACACAAGTTAGCACAGAAAGTACACCCTCAGCAGCACGGGGGCGGCCGGGTGCAGTGTGCAAACACGCGTCAGGTTTGTAATTGAACTCAATGGGAGACCAAGGGGTCTCTTCAGCGATGCAGGCAGGCAAGGGGGGGGGGCCCTCGGAGTAGCCACCACCTGGGCAAGGGAGAGGGCCTCCTGGGGGTCACTCCTGCACTGGAGTTCAGATCCTTCAGGTCCTGGGGGCTGCGGGTGCAGAGTCTTTACCAGGCGTCGGGATCTGAGGAACAGGCAGTCGCGGTCAGGGGGAGCCTCGAGATTCCTTCTGCAGGCGTCGCTGTGAGGGCTCAGGGGGGGGGCAACTCTGGCTACTCACGGTCTCGCAGTCGCCGGGGAGTCCTCCCTGAAGTGATTGTTCTCCACAAGTTGAGCCGGGGGCGTCGGGTGCAGAGTAGCAAGTCTCACGCTTCCGGCGGGAAACGCAAGTTGTTTTAAAGTTGCTTCTTTGTAACAAAGTTGCAGTCTTGGGTGAACAGAGCCGCTGTCCTCGGGAGTTTCTTGGTCTTTCTAGAGCAGGGCAGTCATCTGAGGATTCAGAGGTCGCTGGTCCCTGGGGAAAGCGTCGCTGGAGCAGTGTCTTTAGAAGTGGGGAGACAGGCCGGTAGAGCTGGGGCCAAAGCAGTTGGTGTCTCCGTCTTCTCTGCAGGGTTTTTCAGTTTAGCAGTCCTCTTCTTCTTAGGTTGCAGGAATCTGAGTTCCTAGGTTCTGGGGAGCCCTTAAATACTACATTTAAGGGCGTGTTTAGGTCTGGGGGGTTAGTAGCCAATGGCTACTAGCTCTGAGGGTGGGTACACCCTCTATGTGCCTCCTCCCAAGGGGAGGGGGTCACATTCCTATCCCTATTGGGGGAATCCTCCATCTGCAAGATGGAGGATTTCTAAAAGTCAGAGTCACCTCAGGACACCTTAGGGGCTGTCCTGACTGGCCAGTGACTCCTCATTGTTTTTCTCATTATCTCCTCCGGCCTTGCCGCCAAAAGTGGGGCCGTGGCTGGAGGGGGCGGGCAACTCCACTAGCTGGAATGCCCTGGGGTGCTGTAACAAAGGGGGTGAGCCTTTGAGGCTCACCGCCAGGTGTTACAGTTCCTGCAAGGGGGAGGGGATAAGCATCTCCACCCAGTACAGGCTTTGTTACTAGCCACAGAGTGACAAAGGCACTCTCCCCATGTGGCCAGCAACATGTCTCGAGTGTGGCAGGCTGCTAAAACCAGTCAGCCTACACGGGTAGTTGGTTAAGGTTTCAGGGGGCACCTCTAAGGTGCCCTCTGGGGTGTATGTTACAATAAAATGTACACTGGCATCAGTGTGCATTTATTGTGCTGAGAAGTTTTATACCAAACTTCACAGTTTTCAGTGTAGCCATTATGGTGCTGTGGAGTTCGTGCATGACAGACTCCCAGACCATATACTCTTATGGCTACCCTGCACTTACAATGTCTAAGGTTTTGCTTAGACACTGTAGGGGCACAGTGCTCATGCACTGGTGCTCTCACCTAGGGTATAGTGCACTCTGCCTTAGGGCTGTAAGGCCTGCTAGAGGGGTGACTTATTGTAGGAAGTTGGCTCTGTAAGTGCTATTTCAAAGTAAGGAATAGCATGCACAGAGTCCAAGGGTTCCCCTTAGAGGTAAAATAGTGGTAAAAATAGATAATACTAATGCTCTATTTTGTGGTAGTGTGGTCGAGCAGTAGGCTTATCCAAGGAGTAGTGTTAAGCATTTGTTGTACATACACATAGACAATAAATGAGGTACACACACTCAGAGACAAATCCAGCCAATAGGTTTTTATATAGAAAAATATCTTTTCTTAGTTTATTTTAAGAACCACAGGTTCAAATTCTACATGTAATATCTCATTCGAAAGGTATTGCAGGTAAGTACTTTAGGAACTTCAAATCATCAAAATTGCATGTATACTTTTCAAGTTATTGACAAATAGCTGTTTTAAAAGTGGACACTTAGTGCAATTTTCACAGTTCCTGGGGGATGTAAGTTTTTGTTAGTTTTACCAGGTAAGTAAGTCACTTACAGGGTTCAGTTCTTGGTCCAAGGTAGCCCACCGTTGGGGGTTCAGAGCAACCCCAAAGTCACCACACCAGCAGCTCAGGGCCGGTCAGGTGCAGAGTTCAAAGTGGTGCCCAAAACACATAGGCTAGAATGGAGAGAAGGGGGTGCCCCGGTTCCGGTCTGCTTGCAGGTAAGTACCCGCGTCTTCGGAGGGTAGACCAGGGGGGTTTTGTAGGGCACCGGGGGGGACACAAGTCCACACAGAAATTTCACCCTCAGCGGCGCGGGGGCGGCCGGGTGCAGTGTAGAAACAAGCGTCGGGTTCGCAATGTTAGTCTATGAGAGATCTCGGGATCTCTTCAGCGCTGCAGGCAGGCAAGGGGGGGGTTCCTCGGGGAAACCTCCACTTGGGCAAGGGAGAGGGACTCCTGGGGGTCACTTCTCCAGTGAAAGTCCGGTCCTTCAGGTCCTGGGGGCTGCGGGTGCAGGGTCTCTCCCAGGCGTCGGGACTTTAGGTTCAAAGAGTCGCGGTCAGGGGAAGCCTCGGGATTCCCTCTGCAGGCGGCGCTGTGGGGGCTCAGGGGGGACAGGTTTTGGTACTCACAGTATCAGAGTAGTCCTGGGGTCCCTCCTGAGGTGTTGGATCGCCACCAGCCGAGTCGGGGTCGCCGGGTGCAGTGTTGCAAGTCTCACGCTTCTTGCGGGGAGCTTGCAGGGTTCTTTAAAGTTGCTGGAAACAAAGTTGCAGCTTTTCTTGGAGCAGGTCCGCTGTCCTCGGGAGTTTCTTGTCTTTTCGAAGCAGGGGCAGTCCTCAGAGGATGTCGAGGTCGCTGGTCCCTTTGGAAGGCGTCGCTGGAGCAGGATCTTTGGAAGGCAGGAGACAGGCCGGTGAGTTTCTGGAGCCAAGGCAGTTGTCGTCTTCTGGTCTTCCTCTGCAGGGGTTTTCAGCTAGGCAGTCCTTCTTCTTGTAGTTGCAGGAATCTAATTTTCTAGGGTTCAGGGTAGCCCTTAAATACTAAATTTAAGGGTGTGTTTAGGTCTGGGGGGTTAGTAGCCAATGGCTACTAGCCCTGAGGGTGGGTACACCCTCTTCGTGCCTCCTCCCAAGGGGAGGGGGTCACAATCCTAACCCTATTGGGGGAATCCTCCATCTGCAAGATGGAGGATTTCTAAAAGTTAGAGTCACTTCAGCTCAGGACACCTTAGGGGCTGTCCTGACTGGCCAGTGACTCCTCCTTGTTTTTTCTCATTATTTTCTCCGGCCTTGCCGCCAAAAGTGGGGCCTGGCCGGAGGGGGCGGGCAACTCCACTAGCTGGAGTGTCCTGCTGGGTTGGCACAAAGGAGGTGAGCCTTTGAGGCTCACCGCCAGGTGTGACAATTCCTGCCTGGGGGAGGTGTTAGCATCTCCACCCAGTGCAGGCTTTGTTACTGGCCTCAGAGTGACAAAGGCACTCTCCCCATGGGGCCAGCAACATGTCTCGGGTTGTGGCAGGCTGCTAAAACTAGTCAGCCTACACAGATAGTCGGTTAAGTTTCAGGGGGCACCTCTAAGGTGCCCTCTGTGGTGTATTTTACAATAAAATGTACACTGGCATCAGTGTGCATTTATTGTGCTGAGAAGTTTGATACCAAACTTCCCAGTTTTCAGTGTAGCCATTATGGTGCTGTGGAGTTCGTGTTTGACAGACTCCCAGACCATATACTCTTATGGCTACCCTGCACTTACAATGTCTAAGGTTTTGTTTAGACACTGTAGGGGTACCATGCTCATGCACTGGTACCCTCACCTATGGTATAGTGCACCCTGCCTTAGGGCTGTAAGGCCTGCTAGAGGGGTGTCTTACCTATACTGCATAGGCAGTGAGAGGCTGGCATGGCACCCTGAGGGGAGTGCCATGTCGACTTACTCGTTTTGTCCTCACTAGCACACACAAGCTGGCAAGCAGTGTGTCTGTGCTGAGTGAGAGGTCTCCAGGGTGGCATAAGACATGCTGCAGCCCTTAGAGACCTTCCTTGGCATCAGGGCCCTTGGTACTAGAAGTACCAGTTACAAGGGACTTATCTGGATGCCAGGGTCTGCCAATTGTGGATACAAAAGTACAGGTTAGGGAAAGAACACTGGTGCTGGGGCCTGGTTAGCAGGCCTCAGCACACTTTCAATTGTAAACATAGCATCAGCAAAGGCAAAAAGTCAGGGGGCAACCATGCCAAGGAGGCATTTCCTTACACAACCCCCCCCCAAACGAAAGAGGATGAGACTAACCTTTCCCAAGAGAGTCTTCATTTTCTAAGTGGAAGAACCGGGAAAGGCCATCTGCATTGGCATGGGCAGTCCCAGGTCTGTGTTCCACTATAAAGTCCATTCCCTGTAGGGAGATGGACCACCTCAACAGTTTAGGATTTTCACCTTTCATTTGCATCAGCCATTTGAGAGGTCTGTGGTCAGTTTGAACTAGGAAGTGAGTCCCAAAGAGGTATGGCCTCAGCTTCTTCAGGGACCAAACCACAGCAAAGGCCTCCCTCTCAATGGCACTCCAACGCTGCTCCCTGGGGAGTAACCTCCTGCTAATGAAAGCAACAGGCTGGTCAAGGCCATCATCATTTGTTTGGGACAAAACTGCCCCTATCCCATGTTCAGAGGCATCAGTCTGCACAATGAACTGCTTAGAATAATCTGGAGCTTTTAGAACTGGTGCTGAGCACATTGCTTGTTTCAGGGTGTCAAAGGCCTGTTGGCATTCCACAGTCCAGTTCACTTTCTTGGGCATTTTCTTGGAGGTGAGTTCAGTGAGGGCTGTCACAATGGATCCATATCCCTTCACAAACCTCCTGTAATACCCAGTCAAGCCAAGGAATGCCCTGACTTGAGTCTGGGTTTTTGGAGCTACCCAGTCCAGAATAGTCTGGATCTTGGGTTGGAGTGGCTGAACTTGGCCTCCACCTACAAGGTGGCCCAAGTAAACCACAGTTCCCTGCCCTATCTGGCATTTGGATGCCTTGATAGAGAGGCCTGCAGATTGCAGAGCCTTCAAAACCTTCCTCAGGTGGACCAGGTGATCCTGCCAGGTGGAGCTAAAGACAGCAATATCATCAAGATAAGCTGTGCTAAAGGACTCCAAGCCAGCAAGGACTTGATTCACCAACCTTTGGAAGGTGGCAGGGGCATTCTTTAAACCAAAGGGCATAACAGTAAACTGATAATGCCCATCAGGTGTGGAGAATGCTGTCTTTTCTTTTGCTCCAGGTGCCATTTTTATTTGCCAGTACCCTGCTGTCAAGTCAAAGGTACTTAGAAATTTGGCAGCACCTAATTTATCAATGAGCTCATCAGCTCTTGGAATTGGATGGGCATCTGTCTTGGTGACAGAATTGAGCCCTCTGTAGTCCACACAAAACCTCATCTCTTTCTTTCCATCTTTGGTGTGAGGTTTGGGGACTAAGACTACTGGGCTAGCCCAGGGGCTGTCAGAGCGCTCAATTACTCCCAATTCCAGCATCTTGTGGACTTCCACCTTGATGCTTTCCTTAACATGGTCAGACTGTCTAAAGATTTTGTTTTTGACAGGCATGCTGTCTCCTGTGTCCACATCATGGGTACACAGGTGTGTCTGACCAGGGGTTAAGGAGAAGAGTTCAGGAAACTGTTGTAGGACTCTCCTACAATCAGCTTGCTGTTGGCCAGAGAGGGTGTCTGAGTAGATCACTCCATCTACTGTGCCATCTTTTGGGTCTGATGACAGAAGATCAGGGAGAGGTTCACTCTCTGCCTCCTGATCCTCATCTGTTACCATCAACAGATTGACATCAGCCCTGTCATGGAAGAGCTTAAGGCGGTTCACATGGATCACCCTCTTGGGGCTCCTGCTTGTGCCCAGGTCCACCAGGTAGGTGACCTGACTCTTCCTTTCTAGTACCGGGTAAGGGCCACTCCATTTGTCCTGGAGTGCCCTGGGAGCCACAGGCTCCAGAACCCAGACTTTCTGCCCTGGTTGGAACTCAACCAGTGCAGCCTTTTGGTCATACCAAAACTTCTGGAGCTGTTGGCTGGCCTCAAGGTTTTTGGTTGCCTTTTCCATGTACTCTGCCATTCTAGAGCGAAGGCCAAGTACATAGTCCACTATGTCCCGTTTAGGCTCATGGAGAGGTCTCTCCCAGCCTTCTTTAACAAGGGCAAGTGGTCCCCTTACAGGATGACCAAACAGAAGTTCAAAGGGTGAGAATCCTACTCCCTTCTGTGGCACCTCTCTGTAAGCGAAAAGCAGACATGGCAAGAGGACATCCCATCTCCTTTTGAGCTTTTCTGGGAGCCCCATGATCATGCCTTTTAATGTCTTGTTGAATCTCTCAACCAAGCCATTAGTTTGTGGATGGTATGGTGTAGTGAATTTATAAGTCACTCCACACTCATTCCACATGTGCTTTAGGTATGCTGACATGAAGTTGGTACCTCTGTCAGACACCACCTCCTTAGGGAAACCCACTCTGGTAAAGATACCAATGAGGGCCTTGGCTACTGCAGGGGCAGTAGTCGACCTAAGGGGAATAGCTTCAGGATACCTGGTAGCATGATCCACTACTACCAGGATATACATATTTCCTGAGGCTGTGGGAGGTTCCAGTGGACCAACTATGTCCACACCCACTCTTTCAAAGGGAACCCCCACCACTGGAAGTGGAATGAGGGGGGCCTTTGGGTGCCCACCTGTCTTACCACTGGCTTGACAGGTGGGGCAGGAGAGGCAAAACTCCTTAACCATGTTGGACATATTGGGCCAGTAGAAGTGGTTGACTAACCTCTCCCACGTCTTGGTTTGTCCCAAATGTCCAGCAAGGGGAATGTCATGGGCCAATGTTAGGATGAACTTCCTGAACAGCTGAGGCACTACCACTCTCCTAGTGGCACCAGGTTTGGGGTCTCTGGCCTCAGTGTACAGGAGTCCATCTTCCCAATAGACCCTATGTGTTCCATTTTTCTTGCCTTTGGACTCTTCAGCAGCTTGCTGCCTAAGGCCTTCAAGAGAGGGACAGGTTTCTTGTCCCTTACACAGCTCCTCCCTTGAGGGTCCCCCTGGGCCTAAGAGCTCAACCTGATAAGGTTCAAGCTCCAAAGGCTCAGTTCCCTCAGAGGGCAGAACTTCTTCCTGAGAAGAGAGGTTCCCTTTCTTTTGCTGTGTTGCAGTTGGTTTCCCAACTGACTTTCCTGTTCTCTTGGTAGGCTGGGCCATTCTTCCAGACTCCAGCTCTACTTGTTCACCCTGTGCCTTGCACTGTGCTCTTGTTTTCACACACACCAGTTCAGGGATACCCAGCATTGCTGCATGGGTTTTTAGTTCTACCTCAGCCCATGCTGAGGACTCCAGGTCATTTCCAAGCAGACAGTCCACCGGGATATTTGAGGAGACCACCACCTGTTTCAGGCCATTGACCCCTCCCCATTCTAAAGTAACCATTGCCATGGGATGTACTTTTCTCTGATTGTCAGCGTTGGTGACTGTGTAAGTTTTTCCAGTCAGGTATTGGCCAGGGGAAACCAGTTTCTCTGTCACCATGGTGACACTGGCACCTGTATCCCTCAGGCCCTCTATTCTAGTCCCATTAATTAAGAGTTGCTGTCTGTATTTTTGCATGTTAGGCGGCCAGACAGCTAGTGTGGCTAAATCCACCCCACCCTCAGAAACTAGAGTAGCTTCAGTGTGGACCCTGATTTGCTCTGGGCACACTGTTGATCCCACTTGGAGACTAGCCATACCAGTGTTACCTGGATGGGAGTTTGGAGTGGAACCTTTCTTGGGACAGGCCTTGTCTCCAGTTTGGTGTCCATGCTGTTTACAGCTATGACACCAGGCCTTTTTGGGATCAAAGTTTTTACCCTTGTACCCATTGTTTTGTGAAGAGGCTCTGGGCCCACCCTCCGGTGCAGGTTTTTGGGGGCCTGTAGAAGACTCTTTACTATTTTTAGTTTTGGTTGTCTCATCACCCTTCCCCTGGGGAGTCTTTGTGACCCCTTTCTTTTGGTCACCCCCTGTTGAAGTCTTGGACACCCTTGTCTTGACCCAATGGTCCGCCTTCTTTCCCAATTCTTGGGGAGAAATTGGTCCTAGGTCTACCAGATGCTGATGCAGTTTATCATTGAAACAATTACTTAACAGGTGTTCTTTCACAAATAAATTGTACAGCCCATCATAATTACTTACACCACTGCCTTGAATCCAACCATCTAGTGTTTTCACTGAGTAGTCTACAAAGTCAACCCAGGTCTGGCTCGAGGATTTTTGAGCCCCCCTGAATCTAATCCTATACTCCTCAGTGGAGAATCCAAAGCCCTCAATCAGGGTACCCTTCATGAGGTCATAAGATTCTGCATCTTGTCCAGAGAGTGTGAGGAGTCTATCCCTACACTTTCCTGTGAACATTTCCCAAAGGAGAGCACCCCAGTGAGATCTGTTCACTTTTCTGGTTACACAAGCCCTCTCAAAAGCTGTGAACCATTTGGTGATGTCATCACCATCTTCATATTTAGTTACAATCCCTTTAGGGATTTTCAACATGTCAGGAGAATCTCTGACCCTATTTATGTTGCTGCCACCATTGATGGGTCCTAGGCCCATCTCTTGTCTTTCCCTCTCTATGGCTAGGATCTGTCTTTCCAAAGCCAATCTTTTGGCCATCCTGGCTAACTGGATGTCCTCTTCACTGGGGCTATCCTCAGTGATTTCAGAGGTGTTGGTCTCTCCTGTGAGGGAACCAGCATCTCTGACTATTATTTTAGGAGTCAGGGTTTGAGGGACCCTGTCCTCCCTAGATAGGACTGGGAGGGGGGAATTTTCCTCCAAGTCACTATCCTCTTCCTCTGAGTTGCCACCCTCAGAGGGGTTGGCCTTTTCGAACTCTGCCAAAAGCTCCTGGAGCTGTATTTTGGTAGGTTTGGGGCCCATTGTTATTTTCTTTATTTTACAGAGTGACCTTAGCTCCCTCATCTTAAGATGGAGGTAAGGTGTGGTGTCGAGTTCCACCACAGTCACATCTGTGCTAGACATTTTGCTTCTAAAAGTTGGAATACTTTTTAAGAATCTACAACTGGTTCTAGAATCTAATTCAAACTTTTACAAACTTTTAAACTCTAAAAGAAATGCTAAACAGGATCTAACACAAGGCCCTAGCAGGTCTTTTAAGAATTTAGAAAACTTTTCAAATTGCAAAAATCAATTTCTAATGACAATTTTGGAATTTGTCGTGTGATCAGGTATTGGCTGAGTAGTCCAGCAAATGCAAAGTCTTGTACCCCACCGCTGATCCACCAATGTAGGAAGTTGGCTCTGTATGTGCTATTTCAAAGTAAGGAATAGCATGCACAGAGTCCAAGGGTTCCCCTTAGAGGTAAAATAGTGGTAAAAATAGATAATACTAATGCTCTATTTTGTGGTAGTGTGGTCGAGCAGTAGGCTTATCCAAGGAGTAGTGTTAAGCATTTGTTGTACATACACATAGACAATAAATGAGGTACACACACTCAGAGACAAATCCAGCCAATAGGTTTTTATATAGAAAAATATCTTTTCTTAGTTTATTTTAAGAACCACAGGTTCAAATTCTACATGTAATATCTCATTCGAAAGGTATTGCAGGTAAGTACTTTAGGAACTTCAAATCATCAAAATTGCATGTATACTTTTCAAGTTATTGACAAATAGCTGTTTTAAAAGTGGACACTTAGTGCAATTTTCACAGTTCCTGGGGGAGGTAAGTTTTTGTTAGTTTTACCAGGTAAGTAAGTCACTTACAGGGTTCAGTTCTTGGTCCAAGGTAGCCCACCGTTGGGGGTTCAGAGCAACCCCAAAGTCACCACACCAGCAGCTCAGGGCCGGTCAGGTGCAGAGTTCAAAGTGGTGCCCAAAACACATAGGCTAGAATGGAGAGAAGGGGGTGCCCCGGTTCCGGTCTGCTTGCAGGTAAGTACCCGCGTCTTCGGAGGGTAGACCAGGGGGGTTTTGTAGGGCACCGGGGGGGACACAAGTCCACACAGAAATTTCACCCTCAGCGGCGCGGGGGCGGCCGGGTGCAGTGTAGAAACAAGCGTCGGGTTCGCAATGTTAGTCTATGAGAGATCTCGGGATCTCTTCAGCGCTGCAGGCAGGCAAGGGGGGGGTTCCTCGGGGAAACCTCCACTTGGGCAAGGGAGAGGGACTCCTGGGGGTCACTTCTCCAGTGAAAGTCCGGTCCTTCAGGTCCTGGGGGCTGCGGGTGCAGGGTCTCTCCCAGGCGTCGGGACTTTAGGTTCAAAGAGTCGCGGTCAGGGGAAGCCTCGGGATTCCCTCTGCAGGCGGCGCTGTGGGGGCTCAGGGGGGACAGGTTTTGGTACTCACAGTATCAGAGTAGTCCTGGGGTCCCTCCTGAGGTGTTGGATCGCCACCAGCCGAGTCGGGGTCGCCGGGTGCAGTGTTGCAAGTCTCACGCTTCTTGCGGGGAGCTTGCAGGGTTCTTTAAAGTTGCTGGAAACAAAGTTGCAGCTTTTCTTGGAGCAGGTCCGCTGTCCTCTGGAGTTTCTTGTCTTTTCGAAGCAGGGGCAGTCCTCAGAGGATGTCGAGGTCGCTGGTCCCTTTGGAAGGCGTCGCTGGAGCAGGATCTTTGGAAGGCAGGAGACAGGCCGGTGAGTTTCTGGAGCCAAGGCAGTTGTCGTCTTCTGGTCTTCCTCTGCAGGGGTTTTCAGCTAGGCAGTCCTTCTTCTTGTAGTTGCAGGAATCTAATTTTCTAGGGTTCAGGGTAGCCCTTAAATACTAAATTTAAGGGCGTGTTTAGGTCTGGGGGGTTAGAAGCCAATGGCTACTAGCCCTGAGGGTGGGTACACCCTCTTCGTGCCTCCTCCCAAGGGGAGGGGGTCACAATCCTAACCCTATTGGGGGAATCCTCCATCTGCAAGATGGAGGATTTCTAAAAGTTAGAGTCACTTCAGCTCGGGACACCTTAGGGGCTGTCCTGACTGGCCAATGACTCCTCCTTGTTTTTTCTCATTATTTTCTCCGGCCTTGCCGCCAAAAGTGGGGCCTGGCCGGAGGGGGCGGGCAACTCCACTAGCTGGAGTGTCCTGCTGGGTTGGCACAAAGGAGGTGAGCCTTTGAGGCTCACCGCCAGGTGTGACAATTCCTGCCTGGGGGAGGTGTTAGCATCTCCACCCAGTGCAGGCTTTGTTACTGGCCTCAGAGTGACAAAGGCACTCTCCCCATGGGGCCAGCAACATGTCTCGGGTTGTGGCAGGCTGCTAAAACTAGTCAGCCTACACAGATAGTCGGTTAAGTTTCAGGGGGCACCTCTAAGGTGCCCTCTGTGGTGTATTTTACAATAAAATGTACACTGGCATCAGTGTGCATTTATTGTGCTGAGAAGTTTGATACCAAACTTCCCAGTTTTCAGTGTAGCCATTATGGTGCTGTGGAGTTCGTGTTTGACAGACTCCCAGACCATATACTCTTATGGCTACCCTGCACTTACAATGTCTAAGGTTTTGTTTAGACACTGTAGGGGTACCATGCTCATGCACTGGTACCCTCACCTATGGTATAGTGCACCCTGCCTTAGGGCTGTAAGGCCTGCTAGAGGGGTGTCTTACCTATACTGCATAGGCAGTGAGAGGCTGGCATGGCACCCTGAGGGGAGTGCCATGTCGACTTACTCGTTTTGTCCTCACTAGCACACACAAGCTGGCAAGCAGTGTGGCTGTGCTGAGTGAGAGGTCTCCAGGGTGGCATAAGACATGCTGCAGCCCTTAGAGACCTTCCTTGGCATCAGGGCCCTTGGTACTAGAAGTACCAGTTACAAGGGACTTATCTGGATGCCAGGGTCTGCCAATTGTGGATACAAAAGTACAGGTTAGGGAAAGAACACTGGTGCTGGGGCCTGGTTAGCAGGCCTCAGCACACTTTCAATTGTAAACATAGCATCAGCAAAGGCAAAAAGTCAGGGGGCAACCATGCCAAGGAGGCATTTCCTTACACTTATCTATACTGCATAGGCAGTGTGAGGCTGGCATGGCACCCTGAGGGGAGTGCCATGTTGTAAGGAAATGCCTCCTTGGCATGGTTGCCCCCTGACTTTTTGCCTTTGCTGATGCTATGTTTTGAATTGAAAGTGTGCTGAGGCCTGCTAACCAGGCCCCAGCATCAGTGTTCTTTCCCTAACCTGTACTTTTGATTCCACAATTGGCACACCCTGGCACCCAGATAAGTCCCTTGTAACTGGTACCTCTGGTACCAAGGGCCCTGATGCCAGGGAAGGTCTCTAAGGGCTGCAGCATGTATTATGCCACCCTAGAGACCCCTCACCCAGCACAGACACACTGCTTACCAGCCTGTGTGTGCTAGTGAGAACAAAATGAGTAAGTCGACATGGCACTCCCCTCAGGGTGCCATGCCAGCCTCTCACTGCCTATGCAGTATAGGTAAGACACCCCTCTAGCAGGCCTTACAGCCCTAAGGCAGGGTGCACTATACCATGGGTGAGGGTACCGGTGCATGAGCACTGTGCCCCTACAGTGTCTAAGCAAAACCTTGGACATTGTAAGTGCAGGGTAGCCATAAGAGTATATGGTCTGGGAGTCTGTTTTACACGAACTCCACAGCACCATAATGGCTACACTGAAAACTGGGAAGTTTGGTATCAAACTTCTCAGCACAATAAATGCACACTGATGCCAGTGTACATTTTATTGTAAAGTACACCACAGAGGGCACCTTAGAGGTGCCCCCTGAAACTTAACCGACTATCTGTGTAGGCTGACTGGTTCCAGCAGCCTGCCACACTAGGGACATGTTGCTGGCCCCATGGGGAGAGTGCCTTTGTCACTCTGAGGCCAGTAACAAAGCCTGCACTGGGTGGAGATGCTAACACCTCCCCCAGGCAGGAGCTGTAACACCTGGCGGTGAGCCTCAAAGGCTCACCCCTTTGTCACAGCACCGCAGGACACTCCAGCTAGTGGAGTTGCCCGCCCCCTCCGGCCCCGGCCCCCACTTTTGGCGGCAAGGCCGGAGAAAATAATGAGAATAACAAGGAGGAGTCACTGGCCAGTCAGGACAGCCCCTAAGGTGTCCTGAGCTGAGGTGACTAACTTTTAGAAATCCTCCATCTTGCAGATGGAGGATTCCCCCAATAGGATTAGGGATGTGACCCCCTCCCCTTGGGAGGAGGCACAAAGAGGGTGTACTCACCCTCAGGGCTAGTAGCCATTGGCTACTAACCCCCCAGACCTAAACACGCCCTTAAATTTAGTATTTAAGGGCTCTCCCTGAACCTAGAAATCAGATTCCTGCAACAACAAGAAGAAGGACTGCCTAGCTGAAAACCCCTGCAGAGGAAGACCAGAAGACAACAACTGCCTTGGCTCCAGAAACTCACCGGCCTGTCTCCTGCCTTCCAAAGAACTCTGCTCCAGCGACGCCTTCCAAAGGGACCAGCGACCTCTGAATCCTCTGAGGGCTGCCCTGCTTCTACGACGACAAGAAACTCCTGAGGACAGCGGACCTGCTCCAAAAAGACTGCAACTTTATCCAAAGGAGCAGCTTTAAAGAACCCTGCAATCTCCCCGCAAGAAGCGTGAGACTTACAACACTGCACCCGGCGACCCCGACTCGGCTGGTGGAGAACCAACACCTCAGGGAGGACCCCCGGACTACTCTACGACTGTGAGTACAAAAACCTGTCCCCCCTGAGCCCCCACAGCGCCGCCTACAGAGGGAATCCCGAGGCTTCCCCTGACCGCGACTCTCTGAAACCTAAGTCCCGACGCCTGGAAAAGACCCTGCACCCGCAGCCCCCAGAACCTGAAGGACCGGACTTTCACTGCAGAAGTGACCCCCAGGAGTCCCTCTCCCTTGCCCAAGTGGAGGTTTCCCCGAGGAAGCCCCCCCTTGCCTGCCTGCAGCGCTGAAGAGATCCCTTGATCTCTCATTGACTTCCATTGCGAACCCGACGCTTGTTCTAACACTGCACCCGGCCGCCCCCGCGCCGCTGAGGGTGAAATTTCTGTGTGGGCTTGTGTCCCCCCCGGTGCCCTACAAAACCCCCCTGGTCTGCCCTCCGAAGACGCGGGTACTTACCTGCTGGCAGACTGGAACCGGGGCACCCCCTTCTCTCCATTGAAGCCTATGCGTTTTGGGCACCACTTTGAACTCTGCACCTGACCGGCCCTGAGCTGCTGGTGTGGTAACTTTGGGGTTGCTCTGAACCCCCAACAGTGGGCTACCTTGGACCAAGAACTGAACCCTGTAAGTGTCGTACTTACCTGGTAAAACTAACAAAAACTTACCTCCCCCAGGAACTGTGAAAATTGCACTGTGTCCACTTTTAAAATAGCTATTTGTGAATAACTTGAAAAGTATACATGCAATTGAAATGATTCAAAGTTCCTAATGTACTTACCTGCAATACCTTTCAAACAAGATATTACATGTTACATTTGAACCTGTGGTTCTTAAAATAAACTAAGAAAAGATATTTTTCTATACAAAACCTATTTGCTGGATTTGTCTCTGAGTGTGTGTACCTCATTTATTGTCTATGTGTATGTACAACAAATGCTTAACACTACTCCTTGGATAAGCCTACTGCTCGACCACACTACCACAAAATAGAGCATTAGTATTATCTCTTTTTACCACTATTTTACCTCTAAGGGGAACCCTTGGACTCTGTGCATGCTATTCCTTACTTTGAAATAGCACATACAGAGCCAACTTCCTACACATGTCGACTTACTCGTTTTGTCCTCACTAGCACACACAAGCTGGCAAGCAGTGTGTCTGTGCTGAGTGAGGGGTCCCCAGGGTGGCATAAGACATGCTGCATCCCTTAGAGACCTTCCCTGGCATCAGGGCCCTTGGTACCTGGGGTACCAGTTACAAGGGACTTACCTGGATACCAGGGTGTGCCAATTGTGGAAACAAAAGTACAGGTTAGGGAAAGAACACTGGTGCTGGGGCCTGGTTAGCAGGCCTCAGCACACTTTCAAATCAAAACTTAGCATCAGCAAAGGCAAAAAGTCAGGGGGTAACCATGCCAAGGAGGCATTTCCTTACAGAGGGGAAATGTCAGAGTACATTAAGCAATGCACCACATGGCCCCAGCTGGGATCCGGTTCAAAATCTCTCCCCCTTTCCCAAAAGGATGCAGACAACCAGACCTCACACCAAAGAAAGGCAGGGAGTGACGAAGTACAAAACTCAAACAAAAAGGCGAGCAATAACATTCAAGTCACACTCAGGGCAAACCAAAGTCATTTGGGAAGCACAAAGAGTCCACACGAATTTGTAGTCTAGGCAAAACAGGCCGACAAGAAAAAGATCACCTAGGGCATGCTACAGTCTGACAGGAAGCCAGGTCCATAAAACCCAAGAGGAGCTGTCAGAAAACCCAACCAGAGGCTCTTAGCGGACCTTCAAGGGTCCTCCCGAGTGAAAAACACAAGCAAAGACTATGGAATTGGGAATGGGTTAAAGACCTTGAAGGAAGGCATCAACAAGACAACACGCAGTATATTTTAGGAGCAGTACGAGTGGCGTGACGCAAAATGATGGGACCCCGTGTAGAACGGGCTCAATTGGGGCCCTGTGAACGGTAACACCCTCCCACCCCCTCACACTGCAGGGACCTGCTCAGTAAAGCAGAGTGGCTTTCCAGAGTGTTTATTTCTTGTTCCATTCCATTGCACGCATTCTTCTGGCATCAATGGCATGGCTTAGAGGGTAAGGAGGCCCGCCCCAGAACAAGAAAAACTCGCCCTTCCACCACCACACTGTGGGGGGCTGCGGGGGCCTCCGTTACACCCCTGAGTAGGATGTGGGTGGGGGTTGGCACCATGTAGGCATAAAGCATTAGACATTACTTCTACCCCTCCCCCGAGTGCCAGCGAGCGGGTGGGTTGTTCACCACGCTTTCTCAGGAGTAAAAATTTAAGCTTGAGAAGCGACTCCATGGCAGTCTAAGGCCCCCGTTTACAAATTAAAAATTGTCTGATAGGCTCAAGATCTCCAGTTTGAAACTATTCCTATACTTACTTATATTCCTTCATTGAATTTCACCCAATATGTGAATTACATAACAAATTATAGACTCCCCATTACACACACACATATGTGTAGCATTGTATACCCTATAGGTAGATTAGGGCATTAATACACAAACCTTGACGAATTGCCACTGACCCATTGTGAACAGACCAGGCAAGAAACATGTTGACCTTCTGATGAAGATCCTGAGACTCACTGTTGTCTTCATAGATTGTTTTCAATCTTGACATGCGTTTCCAGCGTCAATAAATAGTGAATATTTGGCAACCCATTGCCAATTTTTACTACTTCACTACCAATTTACCACAGCCCCTCTCAAGCTAGGTGCAGACCACAACAGTTTGAGTAGAAAAGATCTCCGGCAAAGAGCCCCTATTAGGGGTCCGCTGGGCATTGCTACTCCCACTGAGGGAGGAGCACAGACCAATGATAAACCATGTCACTTTGGTGGGCGAGGGTCTGTGCATCCTACTGTTGTGTAGCCAGTCTAGCTACAGTTTTAAACATGTTATTTTAGCAAACTAGGCCTTCCGCTGTGCACTTTAACCTAGATATGTTTTATTTTAGCTTTGTTATATTATTTTAATAGTAGCCACATTTGCGGTCTTGTTTTATTTTCTCTATCTAGCTGTTCTTCACCTAGGTTAGCACTGCGTTCTTAAACAAGACATTTCTTTCACTTTGTGCTTTTCTCAAGGCTGCAGAAAGATAGGTTGCCGGGAAAAGTGGTACTCTCACAGAACATACACACTCTTACGAGGCTTAAAGTACTTAATAAAAACAAAACAAAAAAACGTCCTCATGGAGGATGGTGAAGACAATACCCTCTTAATGCAACAACACATAATGATGGTTCTTACTGCCACACTAAATAATTTAGGTTTTCATGTTTGTATTGTTACTCATAGTTTCCAGTGACCTCCATCTGTATACATAGTCACACAAAAACAAATACATAATAATCAATCAGGGAATTTGCAAAGCGCACTACTCACTGATTAGGGTCTCAAGGCGCTAAGGGGGGGGGAGGTGGCTGCTACTGCTGGAACAGCCATGTCATGTAAGTTATAGTACAAAATGCACAGGGTTGGTCAAAGTGGCATGACAGAATGAAACTAGGAATTCAAGTCACTCACCCTTTGCACGGAAGGCGTTGCTTCCTCTTATAACAGTCGAGGATCCAGTCCTTGCGCACAATGATGCCCCCCATGGCCTTCACTTGGGCATACTTCGGGGTGTTGGCAAACGCACATCTGGGACGGTAGAAAACAAAGCCATTGAATGTTTCTTTTAGCATCTGGATGCCTGGATGATTGTTCGGTCTGGCCTATCAATAATCCAATGAGCCTTAGCATAAGGGGGCTTGCTAAAGTAGCTGCGCACTCTATAACAAATCTGATTATTGTATTATTGAAGAAGAATGTCTAAGAAGAAAGGGAGTATTTAGAGCTCTGAGACTGGGGCTCAAAAACTCAGGACAGGGATTAGAGTGGGCGGGTCAGGAAAGGAACAGAGCAGAACAGAGCTTTGGTAGAGGGCTCGAAAGAAGGACTAACGGGGAAGAGCAAGGGAAAGAAGCGGGGGCAGAGGTAAGGCATGTCAACGGTAAACGGGCAAGGTTAAAGAGGAGGAGGAAAGCTTACAGTGTGGGGGACTTAGACTGTCTATAGCCACGAGGAAGGGAGTGGGAGAAATGTTCTAAAGAGAGGTTCTGCGAAAGAGAATAGTTTTCAGAGGTCCAATGGGGAGGATGCCTGTGAAACGGATCTAGGGCTGTAGAGAGAGGCTGTGAGGAATGTCTGAGCAGAGGAACAGAAAGGTGGGTGTGTTGGAAGGTATACGACGTAGAGGGACTGGAAAGGAGAGCTAGAAGAGGGACTGGTTAGGAGGTCTGAGGGGAAGAGATAGAGGGGCGGCCTGCAAGGAGGGTTGAGGAGCAGCACTTGGGAGAGGGGATATGGATGAGGATTGATGAAGGAGGCCAGAGGAAGGAGGGCTGAGGGGGCTGATAATGGTAAACCGTGATAGAACTCTTCAGGCATTCAAAGACTGCAACAACCCCATGCTGAACCCTCCATGACACATTCTATCAACAAGAGTGATGCCATAAATCCCTTCTATATTAAGAATATAAAAAAAAAAATAACCCATATCACATACTAAAAGTAAACATCCACAGTGCCTCCAGCTCCCTGTAATCCTGCAGCAACCCAGAAAAATCTGCAACCTTCAACTCTGCCTTGCATAATGGCCCTGGCAAAGTTCTTAACAATGTCAAAATACATAAAGACAAGGTTCTTCCTTCATCTTCTGTGAAATCTATACAGACACTCTCTTGCGCACTCTCAACATCTTCAGATCTTCTGCCAATCGAGTATCTTTCCCACATGATCTCAAAAGATGCCAGATCCTTCCTCTACTGGAGAAACTATCTAAACGCCAAACATATTGCAAAACTATTATACCACTACACCATCCAATCAGGGAAATTGTCTCCATTTAACTGCCTCCACTTATCTACAAAACTAGATAAGTAAGACCAGCCCTTCAGGAATACCAATCCATCTTCAGCACATAACGCATCTCTAAGACCATCACCCTTCACAATGTCAAACATTCCCTTAATCACCAATAGGAGTGCTCCTTGCATCCTGACTGTACTAGACTTTGGACCACATTGACCACTAAGAACTAAGCAACACACTAGAGAAATGAATGGGCTTTTACAACATGTACTAACAGAGGTTTACCTTGTAGTTTGCAAAGCACCTTTAACTCATACACAAGGGAACTGTAAATTACCACAAACTCCTTATGTCCTAAGGAGATCCTCAGAGCAACAAAGTGTAGATGGAACCCCTTACAATCTTTTCTTTTTGAAGCAGCATCAAGTTCAACCCATATGTTTGTAAACAAACAATTCTACCTAAATATCTAAAATCCGCTTGACAATCAGTGCAGTCGATCCTTATCAGAATTCTACGTCCAGCACTTACCTAAAACTAACCCTGGCAAAGACAGAATTCATCCTGCTCGCCAACATAAGTCACACAGAAACCCTTGGCCTGCTCTCCGAAACGAACCTAAATCGCTTTACTTCGCAGACATCAGCACACTGAAAGGCACTTTAGACTCAGTAGAACATTAAAGACCTGACCTAGTTCAACCTTATCACCAGAAACCTGAAGAAAGAAACTGCCTCCTACTGTACTCCTGCATCAGCTTGAAACCCAGCTGCATAAAAGGCATGTTTACCAGAAATGGCACTCCCGCATACCCAATCAAATAATTTACCACCACAGATCCACATCATGATGCTATAAACTAGGATATCGACAGACTAGAAACCAAGAACTAAAAAAAGTGAAAATCCGAAGACAGGAATATCTAGCTATGGTCCAAAGATCTGGAAAAACATAACTGTCAAGAAATGAACAACCCTAAAACCACTGCAGTTCAGGAAACAATTGAAGACTCAGGTCTTAATAGAAAACAACTGTTCTTTAGGGGAAAAAATGAGAATCACCATACTTGAATATTTTGCCTCATTTTAAACAATACTCAATCACATCCCTGTGCTTACAGCCTTGTACAGCACACCATTTCTTTCTAGTTGTTTGCAATATGCAAGTACACCGTAGGGCACTTGGAAGAAAAGCTGGAAAGCAGGACTGGTGTGAGGGACCTGAAAGAAGGTCTGAAAAGAGGGACTTAAAAGGACAGACAGAGAGGGTGCTGGAGAGAAGGGATAGAAAGAAAGACTAGAGAGAAGAGATGGAAAGGAGAGTCAGCGATCTCTTAAACATTCAAGGTATCCATCAGTAGTATCCAGCAGAGACAGCTACAGTACACACGCCCCCCCCAACATGCAGCCTTTTACCCGGTATCAAAAACCCTTACCTACTTTGTTTCTTGGTTGTTACATCTTCAACCCTTCCAGTCTTTCGTCTCTTTCTGCAAGATCACTTTTAAGGCTCTAGAAACTTTACTTTAAATGGCTATTGTTGAGGTGCATCTGATGTCTCCAAATGAAAACATTCTAATGTTTTAAAAAGGGACGGAGGACTCCCATGTTAGGTTTCAACTAACTGCCCACCCAAACAATATAACCTGTATTCTCTCCCCCTCCGCCAAGTCCTACATGTAGCTGGATTAACCCCACCAACACTACGCTACTGCAATGTTGGTTTTCTTTCCCTGTCCTGTTTCACAGAAGGCTGTCAATTCAAATGTCACTCTGGGCTCCTTCCTTTTCCCCTCCCTCTCTAGGTATCTGTGCCCTCAACCCACAGTGACTCGCCTTTCCACAGCTTCACTTACATGAGGTGTGTGCTGTCCACAGTCCAGTCGGGTCGATACTTGGCACCCATCTCGAGGGCCTTGTCACGCAGCTCAGAGCGGAAGGGGTTTTGGAAGCCACTCAGCACAAAAACAGTGCCTTGAAGTAACTGGCCAAATGTTGCGGGCGGCTTCTCCTTTTTCACACTGGTCTTCTCTGGCATCACAGCTTTCTTTGGCTGGGGGGCTGATGGTGTAGTGTGAGAGGCAGGTGACTCTGCTACAAGTACAGAGGAAGCAAATTAGATATTTTAAACAAAACAGCAGCACAATTCAAATGAGTGCCAACTCTAGGATGCAACACCTGGGAGAAATTGTTAAAAGGAGAAAGGTCCTTTACAAAACACATGCCCACATTTAACCCGAGAGCTCTATGAGTCTGCACGGTCCACGAAGAGAGGATGACCCATCCTCCACCATTTTGTGACATAAAACTAGCCCACTTTCACAGAATGTCAGCAACTTGAATTTCCTGCACACACTTTTCCATGTTCATTTACTTTTACAGTGTCTTTATATGCTTTACAACATTAGACATTTTTTATACTTTGAGACGCAAAACTGAAATATACCAAGAAAGAAACACATGGCAAATACAACCCAGCTGCCTTCTTGGCAGGCGTATGAAAAGTGAACATACTTCTCCTAGATAACAAATAACCAGGCGTCAAATAAAAAAAACTTCATTACTTTCTCTCAATCAATTTAAACAACCTGGTTCGACCGTGATACTGTTTTAGAAGCAGACCACCTTTACTGACCAAACCTCTGAAATGTTCACTTTTTCCACATGGGAGATTTTTGCTGGTTGCAAAGAAACCAGGATGATGGTGTACATTTTCTTATCCTACTGTAACTGTATATTTCACTTTTAGGATTCGCTACAGGACCCATGTGCTGTCCGCAAAAATTGTTGTTTAAAAAAAATAAAAAAATAAAAACTTAGAAGGGGCTTAGAGTCTGTCCATTACTTACCTTTACTTACCATTGGTTGGCTCTTATGTCACTTTTGTTTCCTTGCTTGCTATTGGTCGGCTACTCTGCCTCACGTTCGACCTTCTCTTGTACTGGGCTTCAGTCTTCATCCCTTAGTCCCTGCCATGGAGCATGGACCAAGTACTGCTTCCTGTGGCCAGTGCCCTTACACTAGCCACAAGCTTCTTAAGGTACTATTTTTTAATGTACTTTTCGGCAACCTCTTTGTTTTCTTTAAGCCACTCACCCTACCTTCTTTGTTTGCCACGTTCCTCCCTCTAGTTGCTTTTTTTAAATTATTTTTTTCCAGGTTTATGGCACAAACTCGACCCAAAGGTATTAGAGAGCTTTACATGAGCACCATTTACTTTACACAAGGACACATTCATTTTTGATTTTTAAGTATGGGGAATTTCAGTCATTTGCCCAGAATCACAGGATGTTGAGCTGACACAGAGACTCAAACCTAGTTCCCCAGTTCTGCAAGCAGCTGTTTTGGCCATAACACCACATCCTCTTTAAAAAACATTAGCAAAGCTGTTGCACACCAGCATGGGCTGCAATGCAACATGACCTAAAGTAAACAAAAAAAGCACTATGATGGAGGCAACGCAGGCAGCCACATATCGCTATGTTTTTATTTAATTTGAGTCATGCTGCACAGCATCTCAGGCTCTGTGCAGCATCTTTATGTAACACTGGAGGGAAAAAAAGCAAGTTCAAATGCTTTCTTAAACATTTAAACTGCATGTATGTAAAACCTGCACATTTATGCATGCCTTAAGAATTACCATAGTGAGCGGTCCTGTAAATCTGCAAGCTTTGCAGCTTCTCAGAAATGTGTGTAGAATGTTTTTATAGAACTTAAAAAAAAAATTAAAAAATCAAAATGTCGGTGTGCATCTGCAATCCTTTACCACCTTCCACATGACTGAGGCCGCCTGTCAAACTCACTGCACCAAGAAGCTTGCTTCACTACCTTGAGATGGGTTTCTTAATTTTACTTGACTTTTTGGGCCAAATGCTACAAAAAAAGCCTACTTTTTTTTCATTGTGAAAAAGCCAATCCAATTCCGAATTTCATACTTTGTCAAAAAGTAAAAAAACAAAAAGGAAGGGCAGGAAGGGGTCCTGGCCGGAGTTCCAAGGAGAAGCGTCCTTGATGGAACAGTGAAGCGCTGTCTTCCGGTAGCAGGCATTGGCAAAGCCAGTAGGATTACTTAAAGGAAACCAAAAGCGCTATGGCGTGGCCAGCGCTGGCTGTGCCATAGTGCTTCATTTTTATTTACTTTGAATCATGTTGCACTTCTTTAAAATAACACTAACAAAGCCAGACAGCGTTCGCAGAACAATTAGGCTTTGTTAAGATGTACAGCGGCATGGGATGCTGTGCAACATCTTAAAAAAAAAAAAGTAATAATCTTTGTGCATGCCAATAAGTCTCACATATACGTAACCTACTGGTTTTGCCAATGTTTGCTACTATTGCCATTTCTGAAGAACTGCACTTTAGCGTAACAAATCCTAACAAGCTGTGTCTGCATTGTGTTTTTAAGGTGTGCCCAGGAGCCAAGCAATCAACAATAATGATAATCGAAAAAAGCAATATACTGGGAGTGCAGATAAGGGGGGGGACTAACCCAACCAAACAGGAAGGGTGAAGACGCTTGCCCACAGGTGAGACAGCTACTCTGCCAAGCAGCACCACAATCAACGCAGCAATTAAAAATGTGCTAACCGTGACTAATATGTTAAAGGTGATTTAAATAGTGATTTAGTATTCATGTTAACTCTGAAAAATAAGGCAATTTAAAATGTATTGCTGGCGATACATGCTGCAGTAATGGGAAGCAGCAGGGAGCAAGATTGCTGGTGTCCCCCAACACACCTTTAACTTTCTTTGGGGGTGGCGGCACTGGGCTGGCTTTCGATCGAGCAAGGTCCTTGGTTGGTTCTTTTGGCTCAGTTTTCTTCAGGGACGTGTTGCTCTGGTTCTCCTTGAACTCAAACTTCCTTTTCCCAGGAGTGATTTCCTGTGGGGACAAAGAAGAAAAATAACCATGGATATTAATGTTTGGACAAAACAGTCCTCTTGTATAGGGCGACCAGTAGGAACAACTTAACTAACAGTGAGTGACCACAGAGTAGAGAATGAACGTTCTGCTAAACCACTCCTCTCAACCAAAACACAGAAATTACAAGGTAAAGTGCCAATACTTATTTATTTTCTCAAAGCTGGCCAATGGGTTTCTGCCTGTGTACAGGAACCTTTAAATGCAGCTGATGCTTTTACATTCGGTTTAGTCTCAAGTCTAACAGTGATGTGAAAAGAGGTGAATGGTCAGGACAGTTGAGCAGAATTTATTTCTTATGTTATGTGAATGAACGTTAGCCTTTCGGTTGTCCTTTTTCTCACCTTCAGTCACATTTTCTAAAGAACTACACTGTGGCCTACCAAATCCTACCAAGTTATGTTCATATTGTGTTTTTAGCTGCCACAGAATCCTAACAATCAACCACAAATAAATCAAAAATACAGACTGAAATCAAAACTTTCAGGTAGGATGTGTCCGGTACGATTCAGCCTACAAATCCTACAAGCTATACTCACAGGTTTTTGGGAGCCTACAGAGGACTTGTTGTGTTTTTAGTTGTCCAGGAGCCTACCGATCAACAAGGCAACTAAAAAAATGCATCACAGGTTCTCCTTTTTCTGGTTTGTGTTACAGGAGTGGGACCACAATCATCTACTCCTCTCAGCCTTCCATGCGCACCGCCCTGCTTATTTCTCTTCCATTCAACTCAAGCCTTTACCATAACTCCTCCACCCTGTCCTTCTAGTGTTTTGCTATTCTTCTTTCATTCTCCTCCCCTAGACCTCTCCTTATTTCATTAACTGTCTTGCTCTTTTTCCCTAGTCTTCTACTTCCCATGCCCCCTTTACCTTTCCTACTTATCCTTTTCATTTTCTGCTGTCCTTTCTGCCTCTTTTGTGTCCAGATAGTGGTAGGCAAAAATGATAGGGTACCAAAAGCCAGGTAGTTCATACCCCAAACATTTGCTGTTCTTTAACTTTATTGTTAGCTATTTTTAGTGTTACTATAAGCTCATGATTTGATACCGGATCATTGGGAAATCAACTCAGAGGACCTCAAGACAAAGTAAGTTTGTCTAGAGTTTTGTTTAATGGCGCACAATGACAACTATTTGATGAATAGATCGGAAAAACTATCTGGTTCTATGATTTAGATGAAAGCTGGTCTATTGCTGGGGTTTCTCCTAAAAAATCATAAAAACTGTGAAATATTTTGCTATGTCGTTTTCTTTTGCTCAGTTCATTGGTTCTGCTAATTAGCTGTAAACAGACACTGAACACTGTGGCCGCTGTTCTGGTGTCTAAAAACGTAATTGTCTTCCGAGGTTACCTAAAAAGCCTTCAGAGGATTTTTTCGAAACTAAGAAAAGCTTAAAATTGCAATCTTTCCACGGACGTGCATTGTGAACACGTGCATTTCAAAACACACACCAAAAAATCATTCTGGGCTAAACTAAGCTTAATAAAACAGACTGTCTCACAAAGCAGGAAAGCATGTCTCAAACAATAGAGATACAGAAATACAAACATATTGTTTTAAATTCGACAAAAAAGTAAGCTACCCATTAGACAATACTTGCCTTATTCACAAAATGTTTCAGGATACTAATAGTTTTTTTCCATAAATAAACGCCTACACAGTGTCTAACAGTGAGAATCTGATGTTCCAGGTTCCTAGATTTTTTGGTCTTATCCTACGCTAACATAGCATGCGTACAGGGGCATAAGGCCTACCTTTTTCTGAGACCTGGTCCGGGACCTACTGGGGCACTGTAGGAAGCTGGCCCTTAATGTGGTATATAAATACAGTGTAAATGGTCCAGGGGTTCCCCAATGAATGGACAACGCTTGCTCAGGCTGCCTGTCTGCTGTTTTAGAGTTTGAGGGGGGGTGTTCTTACATCCTGTAGCAAGCACTCTCCTTCCCCTCGCTCTTCTGTCAGCTCAGACGCCACCATCTCAGGTTTAACAGTTGCCTGACTAGTCAGGACTTGTGGGTCACGTGGGCATTCACCAGGTAGAATTTCCTTGGCTAACTGGAACTTTGGCAAAAAGTTGCCCACCTTTCCTACACTTTCCCTTTTTCTTCTTCTGGGGCTTACTTGCACTGCACTAACTGCAGGGGTAGCACTTGCAGAATCCTTGGGTGAGGACTGGCACTGGATCAGTGCCTCACTTTGGCTCAGCCCAACCTCTGGGTGGTCATTTCCAAGGAGACGGTCAAGGGCGAAGGTCTGTACTGACTACCACCCTTCTTCAACTAAGGGACCCAGCTATCTCTAGGGTTCTAAAGCCACAGTCTTAACAGTAACCTCCCCTGGGATAGCCCTTACACTTCTAGTCTCACCTGGGACGTAATGGTTTGAGTTCCAGCCTGTCATGTACAAGAGTGTGACTGGCACAGGTATCTCACGACAGTGGCTTGGACTCAAATCACCAGTAGGTGGTGGAAGTGACTACTCCCTTCTGGAATCTCCATCTCACCTTGTGGGCCCACTTTCCAGTTAAAGGTTAGGAGGACCTCCTCATCTGAGGAGCCATCCTCAAACACTACACTAGCAACTCCTGGAGGTGCACTAGCGTGTTGGTTTTTAGGACAGGAAGGGTCCTTGGGTCGGGCCCTATCTTGTTACAGTTAAGGCACCAAGCCTTCTTCGGGTCCCAGTTCTTACCCTGGTACCCACTTTTGTTTTGTGAGGTGTCTCAGGGCCCACCCTTCTGAGCAGGTTTTTGGGGGACTACAGAGGACTATTTTTCTTTATTTTTAGAGTGTTCCACCTTTTTCTCTTAGGGGGAAGGAGGGGCTTCCCCGACCCTTTCTTTTGGTCATCTCCTCCATGACTTTTCTTGGACGCTTTAGTCTTGACCCAATGATCAGCCTTCCTCTCCAGCTCTTGGGGAGAGACTGGCCCCAGGTCCACCAGGGATTGATGCAACTTCTAAGAAGTACAGTTACTTAACAGATGTTCCTTCATAATTAAATTGTTAAGCCCATCGTAATCGTGTAAATGACTTCCCTTCAACCAAGCACCCAGTGTTTCCACTGAAAAGTCTACAAAATCAACCCAGGACTGACTTGGGGTCTTTTGTGTCTCCCTGAACAAGATTCTATTATTTTCAGTGGTGAATCCAAAGCCCTCAATGGGCCCTTCATGAGGTCATAGGACTCAGTATGTGTCCCTTCCCATGTCAGGGGTCTATCCCTGCACTTGCTTGAGAACAGCTCCCAGAGTAGAGAGCTCCAATACTTTTTGTTGCATTTGCTCACTCTACAAGCCCTCTCCAAGGCTGAAAACCATTTTGGTGATATCGTCACCATCCTCATATTTGGGGACAATTCCTTTGGAGATTTTAGGGTCGAAAGCCAACTCTTTCCTCCCTATTTAAAGTATTGCTGCCACCAGAGATTGGTTCTAACCCCATACATTATTTATTTTTCTATAGCTAAGAGTTTAGCCTCTAATGCTATCTGCATCTTCAGCATCTCCTTCTGAGACACTACTAGTACGGTTCTCAGTGGAGGTATTGTCTGAGGGGGACGTGATGGAAGAGATGGAGTCACTGTCTACCTCATCCACCTCGGTGCTATCTTCTTCCTGCCAGGGCCTGAAGGTTTTCTGCCAGCAACTGCTGCAGATGAGCTTTTGAGGGTTTAGGACCCATGGCAAGTTCCCATGCTTTACAAAGCTCCTTACGTTGGGGTACCTTAAGGTGTTGATAGAGTGCCAGATTGAGTTCCTGGGAAGGACCTTGCTCAGACATGGTGTTTAAAGTAGTTGGGAACTTTTCAAAAGGACTTACAAAAAATGCCAAGAATTTTTCTAAAGGGCTTAACTTACTTTACTACTTTAAATTCTAAACAGTTATGCATAGGGACTTAACCAAGGTCCTACAGCTATTTTAAAACAATTTAGAAAAAATTGAAAATTGGGAAAAAGAAAAAAAAGAGTTTTCACTACCTAGAGACAGTTTTTGGATTCCGCTGTGGAATGACTTATCAACTAAGTGGTACAGTAGATGTCAAGTCGTGTATCCCAACCACTGCACCACCAATGTGGGAAGCTGGCCCCTTTAATTGGTATGTAAATGCTGTGTAAAGGGCTCAGGGGTTCCCCAATGAGTGGGCTGGTTAAGGAATCCTAAAGTGCTCTGTTTAGGGATAGTGTGGGCGAGCAGCCGTAGGCTTAACACAGAGGAGTGCAAGACAAATACACACAAGTCAATATATGAAACACAACTCAAAAAGGAGTTCCACTCCAATTTATAAATATAGCAGGTATCTTTATATGTGTTTAGGCATCGGAGGAAAAATCGTTGAGGTAAGTACGTTTATAAATACAAATTTTTCTCACTTAAAAAAGTGGACACAGTACAATTTCTGAGTTCTACAGTGTTCTCCTGTGGGAGGAAAAACAAGTTCTGCAAACAAGTTGAGTATGGCAACTTACAAGACCAATCTCCAGGAGTTAAGGTGAATACTGGGCAAGCACCAGCAGTACACCACCAGCGGCATGGCGGCAGCCGGGTGTAGGGTGCAAAACAGCATTGGGTGCCCAATGCATTCCAATGGAGATCAGTAACTGCGAAAAGAGGCTGCAGGGTCTGGCCAGGAGGCCAGTCGGGCTGAACCAACACTGGGGCTTAGCCTTACAATGCTCTGGCACGGATAGCCACCTTTGGTCGTCTTCTCCACGGCTAAGGGGCATCACAAGAGCCCAGAAGAACTCCACTATCAGAAGCCAGTCACTCTGACCACTGTCCTCTGAACCTTTCCGCATGGCCCACACCCACCCGGTCTGGACATCCTTTTGTGTGATCAGATCGCAACCCAGCACAACCCTTGTGAGCTAGACTATAAGAGAAAGGCCTACCGCAGTCCCCATCACCCAGAGGATCAGGTGGGAGACTATTTAGAATAAAACAAGCCAAAAAGAGACAATATGTTAACAACTGGGAGTGCTGCATCTCCACTAGTAAATATGCCACTGGGCCCTCGACAATCAGAGAAGGGGAGGAGGGTAGAGTGCACAGGGGCATCCACCTTGAAGCATATAGCAGTCGGACATTTATCTGGGTCATTTTTGTGATTTGTGTAGTATTGTGCCTTACTGGAGAATAAAGTACTTTTCATTTCTAAAAGATAAGCACTGGGTTGGACATGTGTTTGCACTGCTGGTTGTGTTGAGTTTTGAGATTGTCATGTTCAAACAATGGATGGAAGTATTTCACATGAGTGTGTGTGGTGGAAATGTTCATTTGCACAGTTTTTAATAGCTCCCCACTCAAAAAGAAGTACTTTGAAAAAACAAATGTAAAAGTTAATTTTCCACCACACCAAATTCGATCTCAACAGATCTCAATTTTGCAACTCTTGGGATGCAGTTCAGGACTCTTAGAAAGTATATCCCTCAGTTCAATTTGGATGTACAAAAGCAGGCTGATTCAGTTAGTAAATTAAGTGTAAACAGAATACTAGTGTGTTAAAAGGTTTCTGCACAGAAGTTGATATCTTTGTACGGATTTTGTGCAATTTATTACAGCATCAGAATACCAGAGAATGACCACTATGCATTTTACACAAATGACAATATTACGAACAGCTTTTCTCAAGCTTCATATCTCTGTGTTTCAGGCTCTTAAGGAATAATTTAGCTGGCACAGGAAGATATCTGATTACGATTGCCAAGATTTCTGTAAGTGCGTTGTTAGAAGGGATTTAATAGCATAACGGGTAATACTATTTGGCCTACATTTGAGCTTGAAGACGGCTCAGTTTGCTGTGTTTTATATAGTATGGGTTTGAAATGGAGGAGGAAGGTTTATTCATTATTTTCACTGGTCCAAATTGTAGCACGGTGGAGCACATGGTGATTCACAAAAATTACTGTTACTTGTTCTAATGTGAACTCACTAATCACCAAGAATGACAAATGCTTTAAAACCACTTGCTGTCACAAAGCAGACACTGTTCATGAGCAAGGCATGCACAAGTAAATAATAACCTGTTTTATATAGCACTCCGTATCATAAGTGTTGCCATTTCAAAGCGCTGTGAGTCCCATCAATTATCTGATTAAGCAGTGCTTAACTGATCAACCGAAGAAGGATGGAAAGCTGAACTCAAGTTGTCGGAGAAGACACTTCTCATGTCTTGACTACTGTTAGCTTACAGTGGGCTAAAAGCCCGCCCACTGCTGACCACTGGTTGACTTTATTGTAACTCATTTGCTTGATTCTTATTCGTTAGCTTTTGTGGGCTTCCCTTCTTCTTGATTTGCCCCTCTCCTGGAGCGTCTTCTGCTCACTTTTTAGGCGCTACTTTTTTTTTTTTTTTTTTAAGCAGTCCATTAATGTTGTCTCCCTCATGCACGTCCCCCACCACACACACGTTCTTCTTTCTCCGTCTGTGTGCTTCTCCCCATCCCACAGTGCTTTGCTGCCCATGCACTTCTCCCCCCAGCTCCAAGTTGCTCTCTCTTTTGTTTGCTTTCCCCTTCCGCCGTGTTTTTCTCTTTTTGCTTTGCGCCTCCCCCTTGCTATGAGTGTCCAAAAAAAAAAAAAAAAAAAAAATGACACGTTGGCGCATTCTAATATTTCTTTTCTTAGCCATGCTGCAAAGCTTTGGGGACGCTATACAGAAGTAGTAAAACCACTGACAAAGCCAATAGGCCTGTAAAGGCAAAGAGTACTGGCATCGCCAATGCTTAGTTCCTTAACTGGCACTTTGCAAGGAACACAGATGCATATTCAGAACCTAACCACTGCTAGCCCATGTTTTTCATTTCAACAGCAACCCTGTAAGTCGCAGGTCTTTAAACTTTTTTTTTTTTTTTTTAATTAGAGCTTCTGGCCCCTACTTGAGAAAAAGGTCTTAATGTCTGCCCCCCCCCAAACCTTATGGTGAGGAAATGGCGAGAGGAAAGGCAGGGCCTGAAGGATGGATCTGGTGGTGCACGATTTACAACATAATTTTTAGAGTAGCTTTTATTTCACCCAAAATTCACATTAAATATTATAATAGTGCAAATGCATCAAACAAAAACAAAAATTCTCCAAAAATCTTTGTCGCCCATTACTAGGGTAAAGTGTGCCTCTTGCGCTGTGAGAGGCCCCGAAGTAACTGCACCTGCTGCACTACGGATAGCCTTGGCTCTGCCCACCAGGCTAACTGCCCTACCCCCTCACTCCTCTACCAAGGGTGCACTTAAAGGGCCAAAGCAGGCTCTCTGGCCATGTCAGAAAATAAACCCCACATCTCACCTCACCCCTGGGGCCTTTCTACAGCCCAAAGCTAACGTTGCCCGTTTATACAAAGAAATGATCTCTTCGAAGGAAACTTTCCATTCTCTGATGCTCTTCAATAAACATAGCAGGTGAAACATACCTAAAAAGAAAACGTACTTTGCAAGTTTCTTCTTCAAGGTGGAGAGCAGAAAAGTAGCAGTAAGATTTTGTGTACTTTCTATATTTTGAATAACAGTATTGGTCCCCTGTCCTCTTCAACAAAAGGGGGGGCATTTTCACTCCACAGAGCAGACCCATTTTCGCTCTACAGAACAAAGGTATGTAAGGTACTGATAACTGGGGTGGGATTACAAACCAGGACTGGTTGCTGAAGAGATGCTGAAACATGGAGTTCCAACTTCAAGGCCTGTTGGCACAATAAGGTGCATGGGCAAAAAAATTCCTTGGCCACCCTCCATTGGCTCCCAGTGGAGGAAAGAATCAAAATCAAAGCACTCAGTATAGGAAGTGTGAAAGAAAAGTAATACCTCAATCCCAAAAGCAGAGATTTAGGAAACCTGAAAATTCTGTAGTGGTGCCATTGCCACTCCAAGATATCCCTGTATCTAGGTAGGAAGGTCAGGTCTTACCCGACCTCAGCAGGGGCAAGTGTATAACATCTACAACGCAGAACATGGAGATGCATGGGTTAGGCAAACTCCTGCAGCCATGAATCTCAAACTTGGGTGGGTAAGGAGGATCACAATTTGCTTGAAGGTATTCATCAGCCTAATTTAATGAACACCTAGATTTTTGACTCGAGCTAAAAAGGTGATTTCTACACAAAAAGGTGATTTCTACAGCAAAGAGGGAAAATGGTAGAAAATTTCAGGCAAGACAGACTAAGAGACCAACCTAGTTAATCGACTTAGTGCACCAGCTGCAGAGGCTGTGCAAAGAGAGTAGGCGACTGAGTTGTGATTCACCTAAAGTAAAATCGATAAAAACAATCAAACGTGGTTGTTCAGTAACAGCTCTAGAAAAATACAAATATAATAAAACTAAGAAACTGCCGTTTTGAAAACAGTTGTTCACAAACATCTCCAGGTTGGATGACCCCCTTCTATTAGCAGGTATTTCAAGAACACTAAACACACTTTAAGTCTCTAAAACAGTTGTAGCAACAAGACAAAGTATAGGACAGACAAATACAGAGGAGGAAATAACACTAACAGGAACTGGCAATGCAAATAGGACTGGCTTTAAAGAAATGTTGTATTGTAATGTGAAGCATTATGAGTAAATAGCATGGGAATGGCTATGTATTTGTGTAGAAACAAAGAACTCCAGAATAATACTGGTGTAGGTTACATGGTCAGATGGCAGATGCACTTTCAAGTCAGACCTAAAATTCCATGTGGGTTTATGACTTCTCTATTCCCATCTACGCTGTCGGAGAAAAACAACATGTTAGCTAGCTATCTAGTACACTTTAATAGGCTTACATTGCCACATGCATGCCCATGAAAGTTTAAGTTCAGGCACCTGGATAAATAAAATGATCACAGCTTCAAGGAAGGCAATGACTTTTTGGAAGCACACAACTTCGACCGAATCAAAACATGTACTTCTGGTTCTCAATGTGGGCGCAGCTGAAGTCTCTCTCCTGGTAATGGTCACCTAATCGTCTGGTGATGGTTGTGCTATCAAGACAGATCATAAAAATGACAAAAAGGATAGACAATCAGACAGAGAGGGATTCTTATCACCAGATGCCCATGAGATATCATTTGGGGTGAAGGTCCGGTTTTCATGTGTATATTGTCGAATGGACAAGCAGGCCCAACCCTCCTCCAGCACAAGACCTTTGGCTATCAGTTAACAGAACTACACTATGGAGCGGTGAACGTATACTGTGTCACTAAAGCAAGGTTTGTTTCTATGCGCATAAGTTGTTCAGTTCATTAATGCCAATCCTTTATTAGAAGTGAGGGTGTATGCGGAGAAAGGCAGTAAGCACAGTTTGAGGATACATACAGTGGTGGTTCCAATACAGAAATATAGACAAACGAGAATGCTGCCCGATTATATGCAAATATATAAAGAAGCATTAAAGCACGGCAGGTGATTGTTTTGAAAATAAAATGCGCACAAAACAATTTGACACTCAAAACAATTTTATATTCTGAAACGGTGTAATTTCTCTGAATTAATACATCTCAGTATTTTAAAGAAACAAAATTAATAGTGGAGAATCAGTGCAAAAGAAGGATAGGCATGATTGTGGCAACATGAAAATAAATTAGGAGCCTAATTCTTACAGAAAGTCAGATATAGGACTTTGAGGCATTCATAGGTTTACAGAAGGAAGCCTAGAAAAGGTACTGCTAGCAAGCTTTTGTGAACTCTGTTTTCACATTAGTGAACACTTGTGTATATCTGCTTATGCAAAAATCTGCTGACTGCAAATTCACTTCTCTACACCATCGTTTTTCCCATCCGAGAAAAGGTTTAAGCCTTCCCTTGTCAGGGGCAAACTTCCAACCTTTTCCAGTGTGAGAAGAGAATTGAGAGAAGTCCTTAAACATGTTTGTGGGTGTGCAGGACTCTCAAAGCATTCCAACTTGGGGCTACTGCTTCCTGCTTCACTCCCCCTTGCATGAAGGTGGAAACAGCAGAGTTCTACTTGAATCCGAACTGTAGAAAGCTGGCTCTTTATACGATATATCAAAATGAGACATATAATGCGAAGAGTCCAGGGGTGCCCTGACTAGTGGACAGGAGCTTGCTCTAGCAATTCCAAGGTGCTCTTTTAGGGAGTAGTGCGGTCGAGCAGCCTTGGGAGTGTGGAGTGTGAGAGATCTGCAAATACACACAGTGTCAACAAATGAGACACGCGACTTAAGGAGATCCACACCAATTTACAAAATAGCAAGCATCTTTATATATGTTTTGGCACCAGAATCAGTATTATCAGGTAAGTAAGTTTTGCAAGAAAAACCTTTACAGTTTAGGAAAGTCGACAGTGCAGTTCTTGAAAGCTACAATGTTATCTTACGGAGGAAAAACAAATACAAGAAACAGGTAGAGAACAGCAACTTACTAGAGCAATCTCCTGGAATTTATGTAAGTATTGGGCAAGAGTCAAGACCACACCAACAGGTCATACCGGGCAGCATTGAGGCAGCCGTGTGCAGAGGTGTAGTACGGCATTGGGTGCCCAATGTCAGTCATTGGGGGATCAGTCCGGTTGGAAAAGAGGCTGCAGGTTAGACCTGGGGGTCCATTCAGTGTGGGCCACCAGGTGGTCTCGGTTCTTGTGATGCTCTGGGACGTAGACACATCAGTGGCCCTCTTCTCCTCAGTCCGCAGCAGCTGAGTGCAGAGGGTTCTTGAACCATCAGGTTTCAGTCACCGATGGCTGTCGCAGTGGAGGGGGCCAACAGAAACAGGCTGCAGGTGTGGACTGGAGGACCAGTCTGAATGGGGGAAGCAGACACACCTGTGGTCCTCATCTTCTCATTCTGGGGCGCCTGAGTGCAGAAGTGCAGTGGACCGTCGGGTTGCCAGCACAGGAGGTGGTTGCAGTTGAGTGGGGACCTGCACAAAGAGGCTGCAGGCGTCGGTGTGGAGGTTGCAGTGGGGAATGATGGAGTGTCTCTGGAGAGGGTGGGGACCGCATTGGAACCGCTGGCCCACTTCGGCTCCAGTTGGTGGGCACAGGTTCAATGGTACTGTCCAGCACTGGGTTTTGGCAGTCTGTAGTACTTTTCAGTGGTTCTTCGGTGCCTGCAAAGGTACAGGGAAGCAGCTTCACTGATCCATGGGAGTTCCTTGTGCTGGGCTGAAGTTCTTCCTTGGCTTTTGGAAGATTCAGCAGCTGGAGGACGTGACGTCTTTCTAGAAACTGTTGAAGTCATCAGGCAGGCTGGCAGGGCTGGTGCCGAGTCAGCCAGTGGTCTTCAGTTCTTGCCTTTTGCTTCTCTTGATTGTCCTTCAGATCAGCAGGGATCTGATTTCCTCGTGCCAGCCACCCATACAACATTTAGGGGTGTTAGAGGAGTGTAGTGTAGAAGCCAATACGGTACTTATACCCTTTGGGTCACTATGCCCTCTATGTGACCACTTCCTGTGGGAAGTGGGCATAACCCTATCCCAGAGTTTCTAGTTCTGCCAACACCAAGAATGCAGGCTTTCAAAAGTTGTGTCCATATCAGGCAGCGCACCTTAGAGGTGGGTCTGACCTGAGAGGTGGGCACCCCTCCCGGTCTGCTAATTTTACCACCTGTCCAGGTGCCAAATGGCCACTGGGCAAGAGAGGGGGCGGTCGGCATCCTCACCTTTGAGGGAAGCCAGATCTACATATCAAGGGCAGTGGGCTTCTTTGAAGTTCCCTGCCTTGGAATGCAGATACAGAGCTCATCCGGTTGGGAGGAGTGTGCTAACAACCCTGCCAGAGCAGGCTTTGTTCCTGTTTGCCAGAGAGCAAAATCTCTAACTCTTGGGGGTCAGAAACGTGTTGGTGGGAGCAGGCCAGTTAGAACTAGTCAGCCAGCACACAGGTAAATGGTAGGTTTTTCAGGGCACCTCTAAAAGGTGTGGTCGGATGCGTGTATTAATAAATCCATCACTTGTATCAAACATCTCGAATTAAACCCTCACTGATGCCATGCATCCCTATCCTCAGTGAAGCCGTCATGTAGCTGTGGAACTCTTAGTGACCAGGGTCCAGCACATGTACTTAAAATGGCTAAGAATTGACAAAGATATAGCAGCAGGGGCATATCTGCTCAGGCAGAGATGTCCTCACACTTCAACCTATGCACCCTGCCCTAGAGCTCCAAGGCCTGCTGTAGGGGTGACTTACACATATTGCATGCAGTGTTTTCACTTTTAGCTGCACCAAGAGACGCAGCCTGCAATGGCAGTCTGCATGTGCTGGGTGAGGGTTCCCTGAGGGTAGCACAATACACATCTTGCAGCCCTTGGGAACCCTCTTTGGTGCCCATGCCCTAGGTACCTGGGGTATCATTTACTAGGGACTTACAGGGGGCCAAAGGTACTGATAATTGGGGGACAATCGCACAGTTTTAGGAAAAGAGCTCTGGCACTGAGGACCTGGTTAGCAGGAACCCAGTGCACGTTCAGTCAAAATTGCATCAAATATCAGACAAAAAGCGGGAGCAACCTTATCAAAATGGGCACATTGCTACAGCAACCCCGAAATAAAAGGACCCTAAACATAATCAAAGAGGCTATTGTCAAAGCGCTGACATAATGAAAACTGCCATAATCAGTCACTTCACTGAATGGCACCAAAAGCGAAAATATTGTTTTTTTGTTTTGTCTTAACATAGGTTGATTACTGAAGCATCCCTTCCCAAAGACAGGTATTTCTCTTTAAACATTCACACCTTTGTAATAATGGAAGTACTTAAAAACACATCAGCAACTAGAAATAGTGTATGATAAATAAGTTGTTACTCTCTGATGGGAATGTCACATGTGGCTATTGCAGATAAGGATATGTCAGTACATGTCCAGAGAGTACTAGCAAATATTTACCTTGGTGGAACTGCCACTACTAGGAGGTTTGGTAGCTGGTGAGGCGCTGGGTTCCCCGGAGATGTCAGAGTGGAGAGCAGCGGCAGCATATGTCGGCGAGGGCTGCTCACTCTGGGAGGCTACAATAAGAAATTAAATCAGTCAGTGCCTGAGTTTTTATCCTACAGGATACTGAGCCACTCAGGGACCACAAGGTAAGTGTGCATACTGCCAGACAGATTCACATCTATGAGGTTAGGGGCTAGCTACTAAACACAAACTGGAGAAAATTTAAATAACAACACATGCTTGAGCATGACACTCAAAATCTCTACCAAGATTCTACCTCTTCTGAGAAGCTCATGTGCGAGCAGGAACACATGGGACAAGGGCATGATCTGGACAGAGCAAAAATAACAGCAGTCATTCCAGTCTGAGCTGAATCACGTTTTGTATTACTCTGCCATCCACGGGTTATTCAGAATTGTTTTTAAACGCTTTTGAAATAAAAATAAAAAAATCTTCTATTATAAGGACGCTACAATGCCACTAGAATAATCTTTCGCATCAAATAGGCGGGCAATCAGTTTAGCCTTTGACACTTCACTTCATATGAAAGATGGGAGGGCAGCATGTGCATCAGACAACCGTCAACTGTTAATAGTGGAGTAACTATGATCGTGTTGACAGTAATTTGCAAGTTTACCTGTTTATAATATGAGCTACCCTAGACCGTAACAGTCTTTGTATTATCCTTGCATCACAATGTAAGTTGATCCTGGCATCTATGCATGTAAAGTCTTTCTACTGGCATGTGAGGTTTTGGCACCCTGGACAGGAATGAGAAAGGAGTCCTTTCACAAAATGTTATTTTTATACATGAACTGAAAAGATTGTTAGCCCCATTAAATCCTGGAGATCTCAAACCCCAGAGGTCAATATGACAGAAACTAGGGGAAGGGGTTCATAAAAGTTAAATTTTCTCCACACTATGACATGTATCCCCTTCTTGGAATCCCACAGGCTTGTGGTGGGTATTCTTACTTTAGGGACTATGTTCTGGTCAGGTATGCCCTACAAACGCTTCAGGGGTATAGATTCACATCAGATGTTCAGGGTAACCACTGACCACGGTGAAGAGTTCCATTTAGATTTGTTATCAAATTTATCTTAGGTGCATGCTCTAAAACACTAACTGATCCAGCCCCACAAGTCTGATCCTCTGCTCCAGGAGCATAGGAACCATGCTGAAAGTTTAGAGAACTGTATCTGGCCTGACAAAAACATTTTATTTAGCCACTTGACTGAACTAAAAGGTCCCCTATCTCAGATGTGCACAGTTATGGTCAGGATTTTCCTGTTGGTGGGAGATCACCTACAGTTCTCTGTCACCAACAGAACTCACAGGTTCAACCTGCAGTGTCCGAGAAATGGCCAGCTCCTCAATGAATTGTCTACTCTTTTTACTTCTGGGCGATTCTGGCCAGATGGGCTGCACAGGTTGAGCACCCCGGAGCTCAATTACAGCAACAAACTTAATAGAGGCCTTGTGCTAGACCTTTTTTTCATGGGAGGTCTGATCCTCTCCATGGAGCTCTCCATCTGCTTCAAAGTAAGTCACAGTAGCCATATTTCTCCAGAGGCCAAAGCATATCCCTAGCATCTAAAGAAAGGATCAGGGGGTGTAATGCTATCTGTATTTAACCACTGACTCCAACTTGACCCCTGACTCCATTTTGTGCTTAGCTTAGCTTCAAATGCCATCACATTAGTGGCGCAGGTATTTTTCCACGCACAGCTTGTTAACAGGTTTTCGCTTTTCTCACCAGGGAAGGGAACATAACGTGGAGATGCTACATTGATAAGAGTGCACCAGGATGAGAAATGAGAATGTTTATGGCAGAGAGGGGTACAGCTCGGTCGTGGAAAGACACCTTGGGACCTGGCCAATCTCTTGCTTGTATTTTTCAAAACTGACCCAGTAAATTCACAACTTAATTGATGGGAGGGTTTTTTTTTTTTAGAACCTTCCTCTTAAGGAGAGGAAGCTTGACATTGAGGTAGAAGGAACTCATTTCTGAGGGTGGACGCATTGCTCAGAATAATCCAGATGGGGAAGGTTACTCCTGTCTCACCTGTCACGGGTTCCACAGCTTGACGTTGGCAGACATGGATGATGTTGGATTCGATCCCCATGGTGATGCATTTTTAATATCTAGCTTTACTGTGTGCATGCATAAATATACATAGTCACTGCATATATATTCATTGTTGATGTATTGCATTTTCTTTATTATTATCCAATTGCTGTGATTATTTTAGATTTGAGTAGATGCATGTGTGTTGCTGCATTCAAATTAAGTGCTCACGTTATTTTTGTATATTTTCATTTGAAACCTGGGAAGTGCCTTAATAAATTAATTACTCAGACTAAGAGTGCTGCATTCTTCACGTTCTTTAGCTTTGTTCCCTCTCAGTGCCAAGCAAAGCAGAACAGGGGGCCTGGTACTAAAGACCAGATGAATGCAAAAATCTTGCCCTAGATGCATCAATCATGTAATTTATAAAGAGCAAACTCCCAGTGTGCGACTTAAGCGCAACAGCAATGTTTAATGCCATTCCCAATGGCAGACTGGTGTGTATGCCTAAAGTCATAAGGAAGGCGAAGAGTTCGACTGGATGTAAGCCCCACTATAAAAGTCATTCCCTAACCCCCCCAACCACAGTTTTGTTTCTCAACAGCTTTTTCTTTCAATACTGTCAGCAGGTTTCATCTAGCAGATCACAAAAATGCAGTCCCAAAATGCAACCTACAAATGATTGGGAGGGTTTTAAATTGAACTTTAGAGGCTAATGGAAGCCCAAACAGCTTCTTTAGTGCGCAATGCTTCACAGATTAGAGAAATCTTCAGCTGCCAATTCTGATGAAAATCTAACTTTTTGACATTAACTTTGGAATGGGTACTATCACGATCAGTTTCTGAGCCAACAATTGTTCTTGCAATGGCAGCCCAGGAATCCTCTTGACAACAGACAGCAAGCTTTGGGCAGTGGTTGAAGGTGGTGTAGGAAGTTGGCTCTGTATGTGCTATTTCAAAGTAAGGAATAGCATGCACAGAGTCCAAGGGTTCCCCTTAGAGGTAAAATAGTGGTAAAAATAGATAATACTAATGCTCTATTTTGTGGTAGTGTGGTCGAGCAGTAGGCTTATCCAAGGAGTAGTGTTAAGCATTTGTTGTACATACACATAGACAATAAATGAGGTACACACACTCAGAGACAAATCCAGCCAATAGGTTTTTGTATAGAAAAATATCTTTTCTTAGTTTATTTTAAGAACCACAGGTTCAAATTCTACATGTAATATCTCATTCGAAAGGTATTGCAGGTAAGTACTTTAGGAACTTTAAATCATAAACATTGCATGTATACTTTTCAAGTTATTGACAAATAGCTGTTTTAAAAGTGGACACTTAGTGCAATTTTCACAGTTCCTAGGGGAGGTAAGTTTTGGTTAGTTTCCCCAGGTAAGTAAGACACTTACAGGGTTCAGTTCTTGGTCCAAGGTAGCCCACCGTTGGGGGTTCAGAGCAACCCCAAAGTCACCACACCAGCAGCTCAGGGCCGGTCAGGTGCAGAGTTCAAAGTGGTGCCCAAAACACATAGGCTAGAATGGAGAGAAGGGGGTGCCCCGGTTCCGGTCTGCTTGCAGGTAAGTACCCGCGTCTTCGGAGGGCAGACCAGGGGGGTTTTGTAGGGCACCGGGGGGGACACAAGCCCACACAGAAATTTCACCCTCAGCAGCGCGGGGGCGGCCGGGTGCAGTGTAGAAACAAGCGTCGGGTTTGTAATGGAAGTCAATGGGAGATCTAGGGATCTCTTCAGCGCTGCAGGCAGGCAAGGGGGGGGTTCCTCGGGGAAACCTCCACTTGGTCAAGGGAGAGGGACTCCTGGGGGTCACTCCTCCAGTGAAAGTCCGGTCCTTCAGGTCCTGGGGGCTGCGGGTGCAGGGTCTCTCCCAGGTGTCGGGACTTAGGATTCAAAGAGTCGCGGTCAGGGGAAGCCTCGGGATTCCCTCTGCAGGCGGCGCTGTGGGGGCTCAGGGGGGACAGGTTTTTGTACTCACAGTCTTAGAGTAGTCCTGGGGTCCCTCCTGAGGTGTTGGTTCGCCACCAGCCGAGTCGGGGTCGCCGGGTGCAGTGTTGCAAGTCTCACGCTTCTTGCGGGGAGCTTGCAGGGTTCTTTAAAGCTGCTGGAAACAAAGTTGCAGCTTTTCTTGGAGCAGGTCCGCTGTCCTCGGGAGTTTCTTGTCTTTTCGAAGCAGGGGCAGTCCTCAGAGGATGTCGAGGTCGCTGGTCCCTTTGGAAGGCGTCGCTGGAGCAGGATCTTTGGAAGGCAGGAGACAGGCCGGTGAGTTTCTGGAGCCAAGGCAGTTGTCGTCTTCTGGTCTTCCTCTGCAGGGGTTTTCAGCTAGGCAGTCCTTCTTCTTGTAGTTGCAGGAATCTAATTTTCTAGGGTTCAGGGTAGCCCTTAAATACTAAATTTAAGGGCGTGTTTAGGTCTGGGGGGTTAGTAGCCAATGGCTACTAGCCCTGAGGGTGGGTACACCCTCTTTGTGCCTCCTCCCAAGGGGAGTGGGTCACAATCCTAACCCTATTGGGGGAATCCTCCATCTGCAAGATGGAGGATTTCTAAAAGTTAGAGTCACTTCAGCTCAGGACACCTTAGGGGCTGTCCTGACTGGCCAGTGACTCCTCCTTGTTGCTTTCTTTGTTCCCTCCAGCCTTGCCGCCAAAAGTGGGGGCCGTGGCCGGAGGGGGCGGGCAACTCCACTAAGCTGGAGTGCCCTGCTGGGCTGTGACAAAGGGGTGAGCCTTTGAGGCTCACCGCCAGGTGTTACAGCTCCTGCCTGGGGGAGGTGTTAGCATCTCCACCCAGTGCAGGCTTTGTTACTGGCCTCAGAGTGACAAAGGCACTCTCCCCATGGGGCCAGCAACATGTCTCTAGTGTGGCAGGCTGCTGGAACTAGTCAGCCTACACAGACAGTCGGTTAAGTTTCAGGGGGCACCTCTAAGGTGCCCTCTGTGGTGTATTTTACAATAAAATGTACACTGGCATCAGTGTGCATTTATTGTGCTGAGAAGTTTGATACCAAACTTCCCAGTTTTCAGTGTAGCCATTATGGTGCTGTGGAGTTCGTGTTTGACAGACTCCCAGACCATATACTCTTATGGCTACCCTGCACTTATAATGTCTAAGGTTTTGTTTAGACACTGTAGGGGTACCATGCTCATGCACTGGTACCCTCACCTATGGTATAGTGCACCCTGCCTTAGGGCTGTAAGGCCTGCTAGAGGGGTGTCTTACCTATACTGCATAGGCAGTGAGAGGCTGGCATGGCACCCTGAGGGGAGTGCCATGTCGACTTACTCATTTTGTTCTCACTAGCACACACAGGCTTGTAAGCAGTGTGTCTGTGCTGAGTGAGGGGTCCCTAGGGTGGCATAAGACATGCTGCAGCCCTTAGAGACCTTCCTTGGCATCAGGGCCCTGGGTACTAGAAGTACCAGTCACAAGGGACTTATCTGAATGCCAGGGTGTGCCAATTGTGGATACAATGGTACATTTTAGGTGAAGGAACACTGGTGCTGGGGCCTGGTTAGCAGGGTCCCAGCACTCTTCTCAGTCAAGTCAGCATCAGTATCAGGCAAAAAGTGGGGGGTAACTGCAACAGGGAGCCATTTCTTTACACAAGCCCCCCCCAGCCCACAGGCCAGGAGACTCAGCCCAAGCTGGGAGAGTCTTCCTAGTCTGTCAGGCGAGGAAGAGTAGGAGAAATAGGCTTGTTAGTTGCAGGGCCTACTCTGCCTTACATCCTTCTGTTCAGGTCATTCCCTTTGGGGAACTGACCTACTTCCACAGTGATAGGACCTAGTCTGAATTGCCTCTTGTCTGCCTCTTCAATGTCTCCACCCATTCTTTCTATTTTGGTCTTAGAGGTATCCACCTCTGCTAACCTTATCTTGGCCAGGGTTACCCCTAGCTTACCCAGAGAGGTTACCCAGAGCTGGAGTAACCCCACCATGACCAATAGGGTCAGGGGGCCTAACTTGCTATTTGGCATGGGGTCAGACCACCATGCTAAGGATAGTGCAGCCATAAAGGCTAACACCCAGCAGAGGCCACTGACAGCTGTCAGTGCCCAGAACCACACCTTTAGCTCTTCACCTAAAAGGGAAGGGGCTAAGTTACAGGCCTCTTTGGGTTCAGGTTGCCTGTCTGCTGTATTAGAGTGGGGGGTTACCACATCTTGTAGTAAACACCCTTCTTCCACTCTTTCTTCTGTTAGCTGAGGAGCCACCCACTCAGGTTTAACAGTTGCCTGACTAGCCAGGACTTCTTGTGGGTCAGGTTGGACTTTATCAGGGCCATTTTTGGAGTTCTCCCCTACTGGAGCAGAATCTCCTTGGCTTGCTGTAACCTTGGCTAAAGGTTGTCCACCCTTCCTACTCTGTTTTCTTTTCTTCTTCTTCTGGGGCCTGCTTGCATTTACTGCAGAGGCAGGACTTCCAGAATCCTTGGGAGAGGACTGGCACTGGACCAGTTCCTCTCTTGGGCTCTGACTAACCTCTGGGTAGTCATTTCCAAGGAGACAATCAAGGGGGAGGTCTGTACTGACTACTACCCTTCTCCAGCTAAGAGTGCCACCCACTTCTATGGGCACTAAAGCCACAGGCCTCTTAGTGACCCTGTCTAGGCTAACTCTTACTCTGGCAGTCTCACCTGGGATGTACTGGTTTGAGAGCACCAGCCTGTCATGCACAATAGTGTGACTGGCACAAGTGTCTCTCAGGGCAGTGGTTGGGATTCCATTCACCAGTAGGTGGTGGAAGTGTCTACTTCCCTCTGGAATCTCCAACTCACCTGTTGGGCCCTGTTTCCAGTTGAAGGCTATGAAGACCTCCTCATCTGAGGAGTCATCTCCCATGGCTACACTGGTTACCCCTGGAATTTTGTTCTGGGGTTTGTTTTTGGGACAAGAAGTGTCCTTGGTGTGGTGCCCAGACTGTTTACAGTTGTGGCACCATGCCTTAGTGGCATCCCAGTTCTTACCCTGGTACCCACCTTTGTTTTGGGTTGTGTCTTGGGGCCCACCCACCTGTTCTGGTTTTTGGGGGCCTACAGAGGACTCTTTTTCTTTGTTTCTAGTGTCGCCCACTTTCTCCTGGGGAGTTTTTGTAACCCCTTTCTTTTGGTCACCCCCAGTGGAAGTTTTGGTTACCCTAGTCTTGACCCAGTGGTCTGCCTTCTTTCCCAATTCTTGGGGAGAAATTGGACCTAGGTCTACCAGATACTGATGCAACTTTTCATTGAAGCAGTTACTTAAAATGTGTTCTTTCATAAACAAATTATAAAGCCCAACATAGTCACACACTTCATTTCCAGTTAACCAACCATCTAGTGTTTTTACTGAGTAGTCTACAAAATCAACCCAGGTCTGGCTCGAGGATTTTTGAGCCCCCCTGAATCTAATTCTATACTCCTCAGTGGAGAATCCAAAGCCCTCAATCAGGGTACCCTTCATGAGGTCATAAGATTCTGCATCTTTTCCAGAGAGTGTGAGGAGTCTATCCCTACACTTTCCAGTGAACATTTCCCAAAGGAGAGCACCCCAGTGAGATCTGTTCACTTTTCTGGTTACACAAGCCCTCTCAAAAGCTGTGAACCATTTGGTGATGTCATCACCAGCTTCATATTTTGTTACAATCCCTTTGGGGATTTTTAGGATGTCAGGAGAATCTCTGACCCTATTTAAGTTGCTGCCACCATCGATGGGACCTAGGCCCATCTCTTTTCTTTCCCTTTCTATGGCTAGGAGCTGCTTTTCCAAAGCCAATCTTTTGACCATCCTGGCTAACAGGGGGTCATCTTCACTGAGAGCATCCTCAGTGATTTCAGAAATGCTGGACCCTCCTGTGAGGGAAGCAACATTTCTGACTATCATTTTTGGAGACAGGGCTTGAGAGGCCCTGGTCTCCCTATTTAGGACTGGAAGGGGGGAATTGCCCTCCAAGTCACTAATTTCTTCCTCTGTGAAGTCATCCTCAGAGGGGTTGGCTTTTTCAAACTCTGCCAACAGCTCCTGGAGCTGAATTTTGGTAGGTCTGGAGCCAATGGTTATTTTCTTTATATTACAGAGAGACCTTAGCTCCCTCATCTTAAGAAGGAGGTAAGGTGTGGTGTCGAGTTCCACCACATTCATCTCTGTATCAGACATTATTTTGCTAAAAGTTGGAAGACTTTTTAAAGAATCTAAAACTGTTTCTAATTTCAAACCTTTAACAAACTTTTAAACTCTAAAAGACAATGCTAAACAGGGACTTAACACACAAGGCCCTAGCAGGACTTTTAAGAATTTAGAAAAATTTCAAATTGCAAAAATGAATTTCTAATGACAATTTTGGAATTTGTCGTGTGATCAGGTATTGGCTGAGTAGTCCAGCAAATGCAAAGTCTTGTACCCCACCGCTGATCCACCAATGTAGGAAGTTGGCTCTGTATGTGCTATTTCAAAGTAAGGAATAGCATGCACAGAGTCCAAGGGTTCCCCTTAGAGGTAAAATAGTGGTAAAAATAGATAATACTAATGCTCTATTTTGTGGTAGTGTGGTCGAGCAGTAGGCTTATCCAAGGAGTAGTGTTAAGCATTTGTTGTACATACACATAGACAATAAATGAGGTACACACACTCAGAGACAAATCCAGCCAATAGGTTTTTGTATAGAAAAATATCTTTTCTTAGTTTATTTTAAGAACCACAGGTTCAAATTCTACATGTAATATCTCATTCGAAAGGTATTGCAGGTAAGTACTTTAGGAACTTTAAATCATAAACATTGCATGTATACTTTTCAAGTTATTGACAAATAGCTGTTTTAAAAGTGGACACTTAGTGCAATTTTCACAGTTCCTAGGGGAGGTAAGTTTTGGTTAGTTTCCCCAGGTAAGTAAGACACTTACAGGGTTCAGTTCTTGGTCCAAGGTAGCCCACCGTTGGGGGTTCAGAGCAACCCCAAAGTCACCACACCAGCAGCTCAGGGCCGGTCAGGTGCAGAGTTCAAAGTGGTGCCCAAAACACATAGGCTAGAATGGAGAGAAGGGGGTGCCCCGGTTCCGGTCTGCTTGCAGGTAAGTACCCGCGTCTTCGGAGGGCAGACCAGGGGGGTTTTGTAGGGCACCGGGGGGGACACAAGCCCACACAGAAATTTCACCCTCAGCAGCGCGGGGGCGGCCGGGTGCAGTGTAGAAACAAGCGTCGGGTTTGTAATGGAAGTCAATGGGAGATCTAGGGATCTCTTCAGCGCTGCAGGCAGGCAAGGGGGGGGTTCCTCGGGGAAACCTCCACTTGGTCAAGGGAGAGGGACTCCTGGGGGTCACTCCTCCAGTGAAAGTCCGGTCCTTCAGGTCCTGGGGGCTGCGGGTGCAGGGTCTCTCCCAGGTGTCGGGACTTAGGATTCAAAGAGTCGCGGTCAGGGGAAGCCTCGGGATTCCCTCTGCAGGCGGCGCTGTGGGGGCTCAGGGGGGACAGGTTTTTGTACTCACAGTCTTAGAGTAGTCCTGGGGTCCCTCCTGAGGTGTTGGTTCGCCACCAGCCGAGTCGGGGTCGCCGGGTGCAGTGTTGCAAGTCTCACGCTTCTTGCGGGGAGCTTGCAGGGTTCTTTAAAGCTGCTGGAAACAAAGTTGCAGCTTTTCTTGGAGCAGGTCCGCTGTCCTCGGGAGTTTCTTGTCTTTTCGAAGCAGGGGCAGTCCTCAGAGGATGTCGAGGTCGCTGGTCCCTTTGGAAGGCGTCGCTGGAGCAGGATCTTTGGAAGGCAGGAGACAGGCCGGTGAGTTTCTGGAGCCAAGGCAGTTGTCGTCTTCTGGTCTTCCTCTGCAGGGGTTTTCAGCTAGGCAGTCCTTCTTCTTGTAGTTGCAGGAATCTAATTTTCTAGGGTTCAGGGTAGCCCTTAAATACTAAATTTAAGGGCGTGTTTAGGTCTGGGGGGTTAGTAGCCAATGGCTACTAGCCCTGAGGGTGGGTACACCCTCTTTGTGCCTCCTCCCAAGGGGAGGGGGTCACAATCCTAACCCTATTGGGGGAATCCTCCATCTGCAAGATGGAGGATTTCTAAAAGTTAGAGTCACTTCAGCTCAGGACACCTTAGGGGCTGTCCTGACTGGCCAGTGACTCCTCCTTGTTGCTTTCTTTGTTCCCTCCAGCCTTGCCGCCAAAAGTGGGGGCCGTGGCCGGAGGGGGCGGGCAACTCCACTAAGCTGGAGTGCCCTGCTGGGCTGTGACAAAGGGGTGAGCCTTTGAGGCTCACCGCCAGGTGTTACAGCTCCTGCCTGGGGGAGGTGTTAGCATCTCCACCCAGTGCAGGCTTTGTTACTGGCCTCAGAGTGACAAAGGCACTCTCCCCATGGGGCCAGCAACATGTCTCTAGTGTGGCAGGCTGCTGGAACTAGTCAGCCTACACAGACAGTCGGTTAAGTTTCAGGGGGCACCTCTAAGGTGCCCTCTGTGGTGTATTTTACAATAAAATGTACACTGGCATCAGTGTGCATTTATTGTGCTGAGAAGTTTGATACCAAACTTCCCAGTTTTCAGTGTAGCCATTATGGTGCTGTGGAGTTCGTGTTTGACAGACTCCCAGACCATATACTCTTATGGCTACCCTGCACTTATAATGTCTAAGGTTTTGTTTAGACACTGTAGGGGTACCATGCTCATGCACTGGTACCCTCACCTATGGTATAGTGCACCCTGCCTTAGGGCTGTAAGGCCTGCTAGAGGGGTGTCTTACCTATACTGCATAGGCAGTGAGAGGCTGGCATGGCACCCTGAGGGGAGTGCCATGTCGACTTACTCATTTTGTTCTCACTAGCACACACAGGCTTGTAAGCAGTGTGTCTGTGCTGAGTGAGGGGTCCCTAGGGTGGCATAAGACATGCTGCAGCCCTTAGAGACCTTCCTTGGCATCAGGGCCCTGGGTACTAGAAGTACCAGTCACAAGGGACTTATCTGAATGCCAGGGTGTGCCAATTGTGGATACAATGGTACATTTTAGGTGAAGGAACACTGGTGCTGGGGCCTGGTTAGCAGGGTCCCAGCACTCTTCTCAGTCAAGTCAGCATCAGTATCAGGCAAAAAGTGGGGGGTAACTGCAACAGGGAGCCATTTCTTTACAGGTGGTAATTGGACATTGTTTTAAATGTATTAATTGTACACAGCGACGCAAGCAGAAATAGTAGCCCTAGTATTACCAGTTTTTCTTCAAGATGGTTTTCAGCATCACCAACTTGGAATCCATGGTAGCTGGAGCTATGCTTTAGAGAGAGCTAGTACCAAACTAGAAAACAGATTTTGGATGCACAAAATTTTTATCTTTTGCTATTCCAGCCTTGGATTTCTGAGAGAGAAAAAAAAAAAAAAAAAAAAAACCCACCAGCATCACAGATTCTTTTTTTTTATAGTAGTTTGAGGTCACTGGCTGCTTTGGTGCATCATAATGACCTGTCTATTGGTCTTTAGAGCTTCCACCCCCAGGCTTTTCAGGCAAGCATAGAGCCAGCATGTTAGAAACAGTCACAATTAATTTTGCCATGCTAACTGAGCCAATGTTACCTAGTTTTACTAGGCAAAAGCCACAACAAAACAGGAACACGGCGTGGAGGGAGTTGTGCTTTAGCACAGTAAAACTGCTTTTGCAGAAGAAAGATTGTCAAGTTAGGCCCCTGGAACAAAGAGTTGCATGACTATAAAAGGCATGATTTATCAGAAATCCTTTAATACGCAAGATAAGTACAGTGAAGGTAAGTTTTTTTTATACACCAAGACAGTGCTACAAGAAAATACATGGATTATCGTCAGCACACCCTCTTCCAAGATACCCAGCAGACCCCCATTGTAAGACACCTTGGGCAGCCACCAAATCATCATGGGGTCCAGTGGCACGAGATGCCCCCATTGACCTCTGAGGAATAGCAAGAAATAGTGATATCCTACATGGGAGGCACACCATAAGTTTTTTCAAAGGTAAAGACCATGGTACCTGAAATTAAATCAAGTGACTTTGAGACTAAGGACATCTGTAATCTCACTACGAAGAACATTTCAATCCTCTGTTGAAGCTCTAAATTACCAATTGAAGAAAAAAAATGGATACTCAAATAACTCTCCTAAACACAATGGCAGTGGCACAGACGCAAAAATAGCGGATCTAAATAGCTTATAAAGCGAGCTCAACTGGCTGCTGAAACACTTTGTAGCACTTGCCCTTGCTTACCCATACTGGACAAACTAGAAACAATAGCATCCGCCCCAAGTGGTCTGATTGAGGATCTCAAGACCACATTAAATTTGGAAAAGCTGTCTAACAAGAACGTATCAGGGGGCATACTGGTTAATTGCAACTTAGTGGTGATACCCCAAAAAGACCTAGAAACATCAGCCAGGAACGTCGTGAATAAGGTCACTGTTGGCCAGAGCATCACAACCTCCACACCACAGAGTATCCAGAGTCAAAGAAATCCAGCCCATAGCACCAAGTTGATGATTTTGCATCCTACCCTCTTATGAACTACAACCTCAGCTGCCACAGTAAGGGACAAAGGTGAGGTTCCGAATGAAAAAATGATGCCCGACAACCCTTAAAAACTCTACAAACCCCAAAGGAAAAATTGCCGTAAGACGAGAAATAAGCTGAAACCAGCAGATAAGTCTAATTTATATTCAGTCTTTAAGAACATAAGCCACCATCCACAGAGAAGCCACGAACCAGATGAAGAAAGCAACCTAGACCAGGCACCGGAAGATGTCAAACATACTAAAGGACCTACTACTCTGTAGGAGGTGGCCTCAGCAAACACTGTACACACCCAAAATAAACGGCAACTGCAGGGAGCCCAGCAGGTAACATATCCCAGCCCAAAGCAAATGCTCTTGGGCAGCAAGTACAGCCACCCAGCTCAAGGCTGGCGACACACAGGGAAACATCAGTGAAGCTCATAACACAACAGCAGCACACCCCTCGGTGGAAGCCAGACCCAAGGTCCTCGCAAATCACCCAATCCTTTGGAAGAGCAAACAGAGAATCCGAGAGGGCCTAAAGAAGTAACTACCTGGCCATCCACCACCTGGACAAAACAGAGAGGATATACCTAAACCTCCACCCACTTCTAATGGTGCAGCTGCCTGCAGCAGCACTAGCCCAAAAGAGTACAAGTATGACAAGGTTCAGGAACTGGAAGGCTGGGGAATGATCACCTCCTACCAGTCTTTGCAACTAGATGTTGGCGAGAGTTTGGTGACATTAATGTACCCAGAATACCAGTCTGGAGGGACTTGTGACACACTGAACTGAAGTAACATCCTATGCCTCCTCCATCAAATGACGGAATATAAAAGGCATAGGATTGAGTGATATAGTCTTGGTGGAGTTCATCAAATCCAGACCAAGCAGCCTAACTAAACAACCATGGATTCCTGGGCATCACCTCAAGCAGTCAAAAGAGTAGTGGACACAGGAAGGTTTTAAAAAGGACGGGGAATTAAAGTGACCTCATTTAAATAACGAAACTACCCTTATCCTTAAGCAAATCAGGCAAACAAGCACAGTAACATCTATGGGCCAAAGCAAATAAACTCAGTCTTAAGGGGCGCCTTCAGTATGTCACCAGCAAAGAAACACGGGCTAAACTACTTCTAGCCTGGGGCGACAAAGAACCATACGACAAGTCTAACGACTGGAGTTGGGTGTTAGAGGCACCGAATAAGCCAAGATGACTCTCCGTTGGATAACCAAGGAGTGCAAGCCAAAATTAATGATATGCCCAGGCCTGCATATAGTCTGCATTGCCTTCATTTGGGGAGCATCACAGATTCCCCCGGCAATAGCGATTATATAGATGCCAATAGCAAAGGACAAATGCAAATTAATAAAGCACTTGAAAACTTAGATCATGGAGCTTTTGAATGGGCTGAATCCAATGGAATTAGTTTGTTCAGGGGACTTTAATATGAATATGCTGGGCTCTCCACCAGTTAATGAGATCCTGGCAGGCAAAAATGCATATTGGACAATCCCAGCTCAAGTTAGATGTCCATCCTCCCAGCCAGACAAACAGAGCACAGAATTTGACAACAAACTAGAATAACTTAGCCTAAGGGTAGGTAATGGCCTGTAGGAAGCTGGCTAGCTATGTAGTGGAATAAATGTAAGGGGATACTGCAGACAGTCCAGGCAAACCCTATTGGTTTGCAGGGATTAAAAAAATAATCCCAAATTATCTCTTTTGTGGTAGGGTGGGGCGAGCAGTTTAAGCTTATCAGAGGGTAGAGTTAATCAATCAATCAATCAAGGCATTTATAGAGCGTGCTACTCACCTGTGAGGATCTCAAGGCGCTGGGGGGGGGGGTTACTGCTGCTCGAAGAGCCAGGTCTTGAGGCGCTTCCTGAAGGCTGCTCGAAGAGCCAGGTCTTGAGGCGCTTCCTGAAGGCGAGGTGGTCCTGGGTAGTCCTGAGGTGGACAGGAAGGGAGTTCCATGTCTTGGCTGCCAGGTAGGAGAAGGATTTACCTCCGGCGGTGGTTCTGCGGATGCGAGGGACGGTGGCGAGAGCGAGGCTGGTTGAGCGAAATTGACGGGTAGGAGTGTAGAAGTATTCGGGGCCCTTATTGTGGAGGGCTTTGTGTGCGTGTGTGAGGAGCCTGAAGGTGATCCTTTTGTTGACGGGGAGCCAGTGCAGGTGTTTCAGGTGGGCGGATATGTGGTTGTGGCGGGGTACGTCGAGGATGAGGCGTGCAGAGGCGTTTTGTATGCGCTGAAGACGTTTCTGAAGTTTTGCGGTGGTTCCTGCGTATAGGGTGTTCCTGTAGTCCAGACGGCTTATGACGAGGGCGTGGGTAACAGTCTTTCTGGTATCGGCGGGGATCCAGCGGAAGATCTTCCGGAGCATTCGAAGGGTGTGGAAGCAAGAGGATGAGACGGCGTTGACTTGCTTAGTCATGGTGAGAAGGGGGTCCAGGATGAATCCGAGGTTGCGTGCGTGGTCTGAGGGGGTAGGTGCGGTGCCCAGGGCCGTGGGCCACCACGAGTCGTCCCAGACGGACGGGGAGTTTCCGAGGATGAGGACCTCCGTTTTGTCTGAGTTCAGTTTCAGGCGGCTGAGCTTCATCCATTGTGTGACGTCTTTCATTCCATCCTGCAGGTTGGCTTTGGCGGTGGCTGGGTCTTTGGTGAGGGAGAGTATCAGCTGTGTGTCGTCGGCGTAGGGGATGATGATGATGTTGTGTTTGCGAGCAATGTTGGCGAGGGGGCTCATGTAGATATTGAAGAGAGTGGGGCTGAGTGAGGAGCCTTGTGGGACGCCGCAGATGATCATGGTGGGAGCGGAAGGGCGGGAGGTAGACTCTCTGTGTTCGGTCCGAGAGGAACGAGATGATCCAGTTCAGGGCCTGTCCTTGGATACCAGTGGAGCGGAGGCGGGCTATTAGGGTGCGGTGGCAGACGGTGTCGAAGGCGGCCGAGAGGTCAAGGAGGATGAGGGCGGTTGTTTCACCGTTGTCCATCAGGGTTCTGATGTCGTCGGTGACTGCGATGAGGGCAGTTTCCGTGCTGTGGTTGGCCCTCAAGCCAAACTGGGAGGGGTCGAGCAAGTTGTTGTCTTCGAGGAAGTTGGCCAGTTGCTTGTTGACTGCCTTCTCGATGACCTTGGCCGGGAAGGAGAGGAGCGAGATGGGGCCGGAAGTTCTTCAGGTTGTTGGGGTCCGCTGTAGGTTTCTTCAGGAGCGCGTTGACTTCTGCGTGTTTCCAACTCTGGGGGAAGATGGCCGTGGCAAGCGAGCTGTTGATGATGCTCTGGAGATAGGGGTCGATAATGGTGTCGGCTTTGTTGAAGATGTGATGGGGGCATGGGTCCGATGGGGCGCCGGAGTGGATGGTGTTCATGGTGGTTCTTGTCTCTTCGGGGCCGATGGGGGTCCAAGCGTTGAGGGTGAGGGTTGGGGCTGTGAGTTCAGTGGTGGTCGGCGGGATCTGGGGTCCGAAGCTGTTGTGTAGGTCGGTGATCTTTCGATGGAAGAAAGTGGAGAGGGAGTTGCAGAGGTCTTGTGAGGGCGTGATGGTGTTGAAGCTGGCGTTGGGATTGGAGAGCTCTTTGACGATGTTGAAGAGTTCTTTGCTGTTGTGGGTGTTCTTGTCCAGTCTCTCTTTGAAGGTTGCCCTTTTGGTGGAGCGGATCAGCTGTTGGTGTTTGCGGGTGGCGGTCTTGAGCGCTAACATGTTCTCTGCGTTCTTTGCACCAGGTTTTTTCGATGGTACAGCAGGTTTTCTTGGTTTCTTTGAGGGCGTCTGTGAACCAAAGGGGTTTCCTGATGTTGGTCTGTCTTGGGAGGTTTCTGAGGGGGGCGAGGTTGTCGGCGCAGTTGGTGATCCACTGTGTGAGGCAGAGGGCTGCGTTGTTGGCGTCGGGGGTGATTGCGGGTTGGTTGTGGTTGAGAGTGGAAAGTAGCTGTTCTGTGGAGATTTTGTTCCAGGGTCTGCGGGAGATTAGTTGTGTGCGAAGGTGGTGGGTCTTGCTTCTGAAGGTGAAGTGTACACATCTGTGGTCGGTCCAGTGTATCTCGGAGGAGTAGTTGAAGGCTAAGTGGTTGCTGGCGGTGAAGATGGGGTCGAGCTTGTGGCCGGCGGTGTGGGTGGGGGTGTTCACCAGTTGCTTGAGTCCGAGGTTGTCGAGGTTGTCGAGCAAGGTGGTGGTGTTGGTGTCGTTAAGCATTTGTTGAACACACAGAGTAAATAAATGCGACACACTCAAGAAGGAACTAGAGACCAATGTATAGGAAATGAAAATGTCACTTACCCAGTGTACATCTGTTCGTGGCATCAGTCGCAGTAGATTCGCATGTTCTGCAATAGCTCGCCATCTGGTGTTGGGCCGGAGTGTTACAAGTTGTTTTTCTTCGAAGAAGTCTTTCGAGTCACGGGACCGAGTGACTCCTCCTTTTGTCTCCATTGCGCATGGGCGTCGACTCCATCTTCGATTGTTTTTCCCCGCAGAGGGTGAGGTAGGAGTTGAATTGTAGTAATAGTGCCCATGCAATGGAGTGACTAAGTATGCACCTATTTAAGGTTGAGATGATACATATATAAATAATTGAAGGTAACTTCCAAACTGCTACAGGCTTCCGGGGAGGCGGGTGGGCACATGCGAATCTACTGCGACTGATGCCACGAACAGATGTACACTGGGTAAGTGACATTTTCAGTTCGATGGCATCTGTCGCTGTAGATACGCATGTTCTGCATAGACTAGTAAGCAGTTATTTCCCCAAAAGCGGTGGATCAGCCTGTAGGAGTGGAAGTAGTCTGAAATAATGTCCTTAATACGGCTTGACCTACTGTGGCTTGTTGTGCGGATAACACGTCTACACAGTAGTGCTTGGTGAATGTGTGAGGCGTAGACCATGTGGCTGCCTTACATATTTCTTGCATTGGGATGTTTCCTAGAAAGGCCATGGTAGCACCTTTCTTTCTGGTTGAGTGTGCCCTTGGTGTAATGGGCAGCTGTCGTTTAGCTTTAAGGTAGCAGATTTGGATGCATTTAACTATCCATCTGGCTATACCTTGTTTTGAAATTGGGTTTCCTGCGTGAGGTTTTTGAAATGCAATAAAGAGTTGTTTAGTCTTTCTGATGTTTTTTGTTCTGTCAATGTAATACATTAGTGCTCTTTTGACATCTAATGTATGTAGTGCCCTTTCAGCTACGGTATCTGGCTGTGGAAAGAACACTGGAAGTTCCACTGTTTGATTTAGATGGAACGGTGAAATAACCTTTGGCAAAAATTTAGGATTGGTCCTTAGGACGACTTTATTTTTGTGTAGTTGTATAAAAGGTTCCTGTATAGTAAACGCCTGAATCTCGCTTACTCTTCTCAGGGAAGTAATGGCGATGAGAAATGCCACCTTCCAGGTTAGGAACTGTATGTCGCAGGAGTGCATGGGTTCAAAAGGTGGACCCATAAGTCTAGTTAGGACAACATTTAGGTTCCATGAAGGAACAGGTAGTGTTCTTGGTGGTATAATTCTCCTAAGGCCCTCCATGAATGCTTTAATGACTGGTATTTTATATAGGGAAGTTGAATAGGTAGTTTGCAGGTATGCAGATATTGCTGCAAGGTGAATCTTAATGGAAGAGAAAGCTAGGTTAGATTTTTGTAAGTGAAGCAAGTAACCCACTACATGTTCTGGAGTTGTGTGTAATGGTTGTATTTGATTAATATGGCAGTAGCAAACAAACCTCTTCCATTTACTTGCATAGCAGTGCCTGGTGGATGGCCTTCTTGCTTGTTTTATGACTTCCATACATTCTTGGGTAAGTTGTAAGTGCCCGAATTCTAGGATTTCAGGAGCCAGATTGCTAGATTCAGCGATGCTGGATCTGGGTGTCTGATCTTTTGGTTGTGCTGTGTCAACAGATCTGGCCTGTTGGGCAATTTGATGCAGGGTACCACTGATAGGTCTAGCAGCGTTGTGTACCAGGGTTGCCTTGCCCAAGTTGGTGCTATCAATATGAGTTTGAGTTTGCTTTGACTGAGTTTGTTTACCAGGTAAGGAAGGAGAGGGAGAGGAGGAAAAGCGTAAGCAAATATCCCTGACCAGTTCATCCATAGGGCATTGCCTTGGGATTGTTTGTGTGGGTATCTGGATGCGAAGTTTTGGCATTTTGCGTTCTCCCTTGTCGCAAACAAGTCTATCTGAGGTGTTCCCCAGAGTTTGAAATAAGTGTTTAGAATTTGGGGGTGAATTTCCCATTCGTGGACCTGTTGGTGATCTCGAGAGAGATTGTCTGCGAGTTGATTTTGTATCCCTGGTATAAACTGTGCAATTAGGCGAATTTGGTTGTGAATTGCCCAATGCCAAATTTTTTGTGCTAGCAGGCTTAACTGCGTGGAGTGCGTCCCCCCCTGCTTGTTTAGATAATACATTGTTGTCATGTTGTCTGTTTTGACGAGAATGTATTTGTGAACTATTATTGGTTGGAAAGCCTTTAGTGCTTGAAAAACTGCTAGAAGTTCTAGGTGATTGATATGCAGTTTTGTTTGATGTACGTTCCATTGTCCTTGTATGCTGTGTTGATCGAGGTGTGCTCCCCACCCTGTCATGGAAGCATCTGTTGTTATTACGTATTGTGGCACTGGGTCTTGGAAAGGCCGCCCCTTGTTTAAATTTATGTTGTTCCACCACAGAAGCGAGAGGTAAGTTTGGCGGTCTATTAACACCAGATCTAAAAGGTGACCCTGTGCTTGAGACCACTGTGATGCTAGGCATTGTTGTAAGGGCCTCATGTGCAGTCTTGCGTTTGGGACAATGGCTATGCATGATGACATCATGCCTAGGAGTTGTAATACCAACTTTGCCTGTATCTTTTGTGTTGGATACATGCGTTGTATGATGGTGTTGAAATTTTGAATTCTTTGTGGACTTGGAGTGGCTACTCCTTTTGATGTGTCTATTATGGCTCCCAGGTATTGTTGTACCTTGCGTGGCAGAATTTTGGATTTTGTGAAATTGACGGTGAACCCTAGTTTGAAGAGGGTTTGTATGATCTGATTTGTGTGATTTGAGCACTGTTTGAACGAATGGGCCTTGATTAGCCAGTCGTCCAAATATGGGAACACATGTATTTGCTGCCTTCTTATGTGTGCAGCGACTACCGCTAGACATTTGGTAAAGACTCTTGGTGCGGTTGTTAATCCGAAAGGCAGTACCTTGAATTGGTAATGTATTCCTTTGAATACAAACCTTAGGTATTTCCTGTGCGATGGGTGTATTGGTATATGGAAATAAGCATCCTTGAGGTCTAAAGTTGCCATGTAGTCGTGTAGTTTTAGCAATGGCAATACTTCTTGTAGTGTGACCATGTGGAAGTGGTCTGATTTGATGAAAGTGTTCACTACTCTGAGGTCTAGGATTGGTCTCAGTGTTTTGTCCTTCTTTGGTATCAGAAAGTACAGTGAGTAAACTCCTGTGTTTATTTGTGTGTTTGGCACTAATTCGATTGCATTCTTTTGCAATAGTGCCTGCACTTCTATCTCCAGGAGATTGGAATGGTGTGTTGTTAAATTTTGTGCTTTTGGTGGTATGTTTGGAGGGAATTGTAGAAATTCTATGCAATAACCATGTTGGATAATTGCTAGAACCCAAGTGTCTGTAGTGATTTCCTCCCATGCTTTGTAATAATGGCCTATTCTTCCCCCCACTGGTGTTGTGTGGAGGGGGTGAGTGACCTGTGAGTCACTGTTTAGTAGTAGGGGCTTTGGGGCTTTGAAATCTTCCTCTATTTCTAGGGAATTGCCCTCCTCTATATTGTCCCCGAAAACCTCCTCTATACTGTCCCTGGTAACTGGACGGTGTGGCTTGTGAGGTGCTGGCTTGTGTGCTTTGACCTCGAAACCCCCCTCGAAAGGGCGTTTTACGGAATGTGCTGTAATTCCCTCTGCTCTGCGGGGAGTAGAGTGCGCCCATGGCTTTGGCAGTGTCCGTATCTTTTTTGAGTTTCTCAATTGCTGTGTCCACTTCTGGACCGAACAGTTCTTTTTCATTAAAAGGCATATTGAGAACTGCTTGTTGAATCTCTGGTTTAAATCCAGACGTTCGGAGCCATGCATGCCTTCTGATAGTTACAGATGTATTAATTGTCCGTGCAGCTGTATCTGCAGCGTCCATGGAGGAGCGGATCTGGTTGTTGGAAATGGTCTGTCCTTCCTCGACCACTTGCTTTGCCCTATTTTGTAAGTCCTTGGGCAGATGTTCAATGAGATGTTGCATCTCGTCCCAGTGGGCTCTGTCATAGCGCGCAAGTAGTGCCTGGGAGTTCGCGATGCGCCACTGGTTTGCAGCTTGTGCTGCGACTCTCTTACCAGCTGCATCGAACTTGCGGCTTTCTTTATCTGGGGGTGGTGCATCTCCAGATGTGTGGGAGTTGGCCCTTTTCCTAGCTGCTCCTACAACAACAGAGTCTGGTGGCAGCTGTGTAGTGATGAAAACCGGGTCCGTAGGAGGCGGCTTATACTTTTTTTCCACCCTTGGTGTGATTGCCCTACTTTTGACCGGCTCCTTAAATATGTCTTTTGCGTGCCGGAGCATACCAGGGAGCATAGGCAGGCTTTGGTATGAGCTGTGGGTGGAGGAGAGTGTGTTGAACAAGAAATCATCCTCGACCTGTTCTGAGTGGAGGCTTACGTTGTGAAATTGTGCTGCTCTAGCCACCACCTGAGAGTACGCGGTGCTGTCTTCTGGTGGAGATGGCTTTGTAGGGTATGCCTCCGGGCTGTTATCTGACACTGGGGCGTCGTATAGGTCCCATGCGTCCTGATCTTGGTCACCCTGGCTCATGGTGGTGTGAGCTGGGGAGTGTGATGGAGTTTGTGCTGGTAAAACGTCAATCACGGGCGGAGGAGAGGGTGGTGGTGTAACTCTTTTCACCACTTTTGGTTGTGGTGTTTGTTCCGTCTGGAACTCCAACCTCCTCTTTCTCCTAATGGGGGGAAGGGTGCTTATTTTTCCTGTCCCCTGCTGAATGAAGATACGCTTTTGCGTATGGTCCACATCAGTTGCTTGTAGCTCTTCCTCAAACCTATGCTTCTGCATTTGGGAGGTTAGCGAGTGCTCTTCTGTATAAGAGCCTGAAGCTGGGTCGCTTGCAGTTTGTTTCGGCATCGAAACTTTGTCTGCGTGTTTTTTCGGCTCCGAGGTGACTTTTTTCCTTTTCGGGGCCGAAACCTCTCGGCGTCGATCTGTTTCGGTGCCGCTGTCTCGGCGTCGAGCCGTGTCCACACCGGCATCTCGGTGTCGAGGCTTGTCTCCAGCACTTTCTCGGTCCCGAGAAGGCTGCGGGCCGGTGTCTCGACCGGAGTCGGACGATCTCGGCACTGTTTGGGCCTTTTTCGGTGCCGACGGTCGGTCACCGAATTTATGGGTCGAGCCATGGCCTGGTGGCAGTGGCGTCCCCTGGGCCTTGTAAATGTTTCTCTGTGTGGTTTTCGACGTCTTACTCACGGTTTGTGTATCGTCGAATCCTTCGGAGTCTGAGTCTTGGATCGAGAAGGTACCTTCCTCTTCCTGTTCCTCGAACTCCCGTTGGGCTGTCGGTGCGGACGCCATCTGAAGTCTTCTGGCTCGACGGTCTCGGAGTGTTTTTCGGGACCGGAACGCACGACAGGCCTCGCAGGTGTCTTCGCTGTGCTCAGGTGACAGGCACAGGTTGCAGACCAAGTGTTGGTCTGTGTAGGGGTATTTATTGTGGCATTTGGGGCAGAAACGAAACGGGGTCCGTTCCATCGGCGTTCTTCAGCACGCGGTCGGGCCGACCAGGCCCCGACGGAGGATCGAAAAACTACCCCGAAGGGCACCGGAGCTCTTCGATCTTCGATGCGGTGTTGAATCTAAGTACGCCGATCCCGAACGCAACAATACCGACGAAAATCTTCCGAAATTAGCTAATTTTCCGTTCTGAAACTCGGAGCGACAGGAACACGTCCGAACCCGATGGCGGAAAAAAAACAATCGAAGATGGAGTCGACGCCCATGCGCAATGGAGACAAAAGGAGGAGTCACTCGGTCCCGTGACTCGAAAGACTTCTTCGAAGAAAAACAACTTGTAACACTCCGGCCCAACACCAGATGGCGAGCTATTGCAGAACATGCGTATCTACAGCGACAGATGCCATCGAACATATAGTTCTTTTTTACAGAATGTTTCGACAACAGAAAAACTTCAAAAGTAGGTAAGTACTGTTGTACTGTATCAATTTTTGAAAGTAAGTAACAATTCACTCAAATCTGCTTCTACACGGAAAAAGACTTCCTTAGGGTGAAGTACCTTTACTGCATAGGGGTCTTTGCAGTTGGTTCTCAGGGGTCCCCCTTAAGTTGTTGGGTGCTAAGGAGACGAGATCACAAGAAACACCTGCAGTTCAGTTTTATCTGCCCAGGGCAGTCAAGGTGCAAAGGTGATGGATGGGTCGGTGCCTTGTGCCCTGTATGGTTGGCTCAGGGGTGGGGGGGATCACGTGGACTTGCAGAAGGAGACTTGGGGACAAGTCCGGGAGCTCCCAACAGGGGGCTCAGTTGGTGGGGGTCCTGGGAGCAAGAGATCACCGTGTGTTGTCAAGGACTCGGGTCGTGGAGCTCGGATGCAGCAGGTTTTGGTCAGCAGGTGTGCCTGCATCAAGGCACCACAATCCTTGGGCTGACCTGCAAGAAGGGGACAAAACAGGGCAGCTAGTCCACTCTCGGTGCTGTGATGGTGATGTCCTTCGAGGCCTGGTTTCTGGTTGTGGCACTGGAGTCTGGTCTGGACTCAAACAAGCGTTGGTTGCAGCAAGGTATTGGTGCAGGCCGGCTTTGGTAGGACCTGGGGTATTCTCACTTGGTGGGGAGATGGGTCGGTCCCGCTGGGGGTCAGGAAACCTCCTCCAGGGTGGCTGCTGTGCCAGTGAGCACAGTGATCAGCAATACAGCGAACCAGACGCTGCAGTTGGTGCCTGCAGGGAAGTGATTCCTCCATTTCAAGGGTGATGCTGAAGGCTTTGTGAAGTGGTTGAGGCTCTCTGGGGTTTTTGGAGGATGCACAACAAGTCAGGTTTTCGTGACTGCCAGGACAGGAAAAGGTGACCAGGCAGGGTTTTGCGCCAAAGTCCACAACCAGCCCACAGTTCTCGCTTCCACGGCTCTTCTTTGTCTCGTTCTTTCTTCAGTCAGACAAATCTGTTCTTCTGGCATCAGGGGGCCAACTAAAGACTTAATTTACAGGCATTCAGGGGAGTGTAGGGTAGTAGCAACAGGGCTACTTACCCCTGCGGTCAGTACACCCCCTATATGACCACTTCCTGTAGGGAGTGGGTATAACCCTGTCCCAGAATTCCAAGTTCCACCAAGAACATGATGGTGGAACTTTTCTTTTGTGGAGCACATCATGCTGCCCACCTTAGGGGTGGGACTAGCCTGGTAGTGCACCAAGCCTACTTACATAGCTAGTTTATTGCGTGTCCTTGTGCAGAGTAGACCTCTGGGCAGGGGGTGGAAACTCCTAGGCCTGGGGGGTAGCTGGGGGTCGCATACGAAAGGCATCAGGGTCTTTGAAGTCCCTGGCCTCGGCATGCAGATTCACTAGACATCCTGCTGGAGAAGGTGATAATACCTTCCTCCAGAGCAGGCATTGTTTCTGGCCTCTGAGATCGCAGGCTCTTACCTCCAGGGAGTCAGAAACATGTCTGCAGTGGCAGGCTAGTTGATACCAGTCAGCTTTCACACTAGAGGAGTAGTAGGTATTAGGGGGCACCTCAAACACCATAGTGAAGCCATTATGTAGCTGGGTAACTTGTAATGACCAGTGCCCAGTACATACCTTACCTCTATCGCACACCAGCTTTGCCATTCTCAACTGCTCCATGGAGATGGCTACCTGGAAGCACGCAGAGATCCACCCGCTCCTGAAGAAACCCACGGTTGACCCCCCTGGACCTCAAGAACTACCACCCCATCTCTTTGCTGCCTTTCCCAGCCAAGGTTATCAGAAATGCCATCAAACACACACCTCTGCAAAAAAAATTGAGGACAACAACATCCTTGACATCTGTCAATCCTGCTTCAGGATTAACCACAGCACAGAGACCACCCTCCTTGCCGCAGGAGATGACATCCGCTCGCTCATCGGCGGCAGCCAAACAGCAACACTCATTCTACTGGATCTATCGGCCACCTTTCACATGGTCTCAAATCACACCCTCTGCTCCAGACTCCACGCAGGTGGCCTCCGTGGAAAGTCCCTACAATGGATATGCTCCTTCCTGACCAGCAGAACTTAGAGAGTCAGACTCCCGCCTTACCTGTCACAGCCTACAGAGATGAGCTGCGGAGTTCCACAAGGCTCCTCCCTGAGCCACATTTACATGGCCCTGCTCGCATCCATCGTCAGGAACCAAGGGCTGAACATTGTCTCCTATGCCCACGACACAAAGCTGATCATCTCACTGACCGAAAACCCCACAACTGCCAAGAAGAATTTCCACAACAGGATGGAAGTGGACAGCTGCCTCAAGCTCAACTCTGACAAGACCGAGATTCTCATCCTGGGACCCTCCACATCAGCCTAGGACAACTCCTGGTTGCCTGCTTCCCTTCCCCCCTCCCGCCCCAACAAACCACGCATGCAACCTCAGCTTTAACCTGGATTCATCGCTCACCATGAACCGCCAAGTCAACTCGCTCGCATCCTCCTGTTTTCCGACATTCCGACTTCTCTGAAAGATCTTGTAGGAAGTTGGCTCTGTATGTGCTATTTCAAAGTAAGGAATAGCATGCACAGAGTCCAAGGGTTCCCCTTAGAGGTAAGATAGTGGCAAAAAGAGATAATACTAATGCTCTATTTTGTGGTAGTGTGGTCGAGCAGTAGGCTTATCAAAGGAGTAGTGTTAAGCATTTGTTGTACATACACACAGGCAATAAATGAGGAACACACACTCAGAGACAAATCCAGCCAATAGGTTTTGTTATAGAAAAATATATTTTCTTAGTTTATTTTAAGAACCACAGGTTCAAATTTTACATGTAATATCTCATTTGAAAGGTATTGCAGGTAAGTACTCTAGGAACTTTGAATCATTACTTTAGCATGTATACTTTTTACATAAAACACAATAAGCTGTTTTAAAAGTGGACACAGTGCAATTTTCACAGTTCCTGGGGGAGGTAAAGTTTTGTTAGATTTCACAGGTAAGTAAGTCACTTACAGGTTTCAGTTTTTGGTCCAAGGTAGCCCACCGTTGGGGGTTCAGAGCAACCCCAAAGTCACCACACCAGCAGCTCAGGGCCGGTCAGGTGCAGAGGTCAAAGAGGTGCCCAAAACACATAGGCTTCAATGGAGGTAAGGGGGTGCCCCGGTTCCAGTCTGCCAGCAGGTAAGTACCCGCGTCTTCGGAGGGCAGACCAGGGGGTTTTTGTAGGGCACCGTGGGGGACACAAGTCCACACAAAAAGTACCCCCTCAGCAGCGCGGGGGCGGCCGGGTGCAGTGTGCAAACAAGCGTCAGGTTTTGTGTAGCTTTCAATGGGAGACCAAGAGGTCTCTTCAGCGATGCAGGCGGGCAAGGGGGGGGCTCCTCGGGGTAGCCACCACCTGGGCAAGGGAGAGGGCCTCCTGGGGGTCACTCCTGCACAGGAGTTCCGTTCCTTTAGGTGCTGGGGGCTGCGGGTGCAGGGTCTTTTCCAGCCGTCGGGAAATGGAGTTTCAGGCAGTCGCGGTCAGGGGGAGCCTCGGGATTCCCTCTGCAGGCGTCGCTGTGGAGGCTCAGGGGGGACAACTTTGGTTACTCACGGTCTCGGAGTCGCCGGAGGGTCCTCCCTGAGTTGTAGTTTCTCCACCAGTCGAGTCGGGGTCGCCGGGTGCAGTGTTGCAAGTCTCACGCTTCTTGCGGGGATTTGCAGGGGTCTTTAAATCTGCTCCTCTGTAACAAAGTTGCAGTTCTTTTGGAGCAGTGCCGCTGTCCTCTGGAGTTTCTTGTCTTTTTGGAAGCAGGGCAGTCCTCAGAGGATTCAGAGGTCGCTGGTCCCTTGGAAAGCGTCGCTGGAGCAGGTTTCTTTTGGAAGGCAGGAGACAGGCCGGTAAGTCTGGGGCCAAGGCAGTTGGTGTCTTCTGTTCTTCCTCTGCAGGGGTTTTTCAGCTCAGCAGTCCTCTTCTTCTTGTAAGTTGCAGGAATCTAAATCTTAGGTTCAGGGGAGCCCTTAAATACAAAATTTAAGGGCGTGTTTAGGTCTGGGGGGTTAGTAGCCAATGGCTACTAGCCCCGAGGGTGAGTACACCCTCTTTGTGCCTCCTCCCAAGGGGAGGGGGTCACATCCCTAATCCTATTGGGGGAATCCTCCATCTGCAAGATGGAGGATTTCTAAAAGTTAGAGTCACTTCAGCTCAGGACACCTTAGGGGCTGTCCTGACTGGCCAGTGACTCCTCCTTGTTGTTTTCTTTGTTTCCTCCGGCCTTGCCGCCAAAAGTGGGGGCCGTGGCCGGAGGGGGCGGGCAACTCCACTAGCTGGTGTGTCCTGCGGTGCTGTGACAAAGGGGTGAGCCTTTGAGGCTCACTGCCAGGTGTTACAGCTCCTGCCTGGGGGAGGTGTTAGCATCTCCACCCAGTGCAGGCTTTGTTACTGGCCTCAGAGTGACAAAGGCACTCTCCCCATGGGGCCAGCAACATGTCTCTAGTGTGGCAGGCTGCTGGAACCAGTCAGCCTACACAGATAGTCGGTTAAGTTTCAGGGGGCACCTCTAAGGTGCCCTCTGGGGTGTATTTTACAATAAAATGTACACTGGCATCAGTGTGCATTTATTGTGCTGAGAAGTTTGATACCAAACTTCCCAGTTTTCAGTGTAGCCATTATGGTGCTGTGGAGTTTGTGTTTGACAGACTCCCAGACCATATACTCTTATGGCTACTCTGCACTTACAATGTCTAAGGTTAGACTTAGACACTGTAGGGGCACAGTGCCCATGCACTGGTGCCCTCACCTATGGTATAGTGCACCCTGCCTTAGGGCTGTAAGGCCTGCTAGAGGGGTGTCTTACCTATACTGCATAGGCAGTGAGAGGCTGGCATGGCACCCTTAGGGGAGTGCCATGTCGACTTACTCATTTTGTTCTCACTAGCACACACAAGCTGACAAGCAGTGTGTCTGTGCTGAGTGAGGGGTCTCTAGGGTGGCATAAGACATGCTGTAGCCCTTAGAGACCTTCCCTGGCATCAGGGCCCTTGGTACCAGGGGTACCAGTTACAAGGGACTTATCTGGATGCCAGGGTGTGCCAATTGTGGATACAAAAGTACAGGTTAGGGAAAGAACACTGGTGCTGGGGCCTGGTTAGCAGGCCTCAGCACACTTTCAATTCAAAACATAGCATCAGCAAAGGCAAAAAGTCAGGGGGTAACCATGCCAAGGAGGCATTTCCTTAAACAACCCCCCCACCCCCCAAACGAAAGAGGATGAGACTAACCTTTCCCAAGAGAGTCTTCATTTTCTAAGTGGAAGAACCTGGAAAGGCCATCTGCATTGGCATGGGCAGTCCCAGGTCTGTGTTCCACTATAAAGTCCATTCCCTGTAGGGAGATGGACCACCTCAACAGTTTTGGATTTTCACCTTTCATTTGCATCAGCCATCTGAGAGGTCTGTGGTCAGTTTGAACTACAAAGTGAGTATCAAAGAGGTATGGTCTCAGCTTCTTCAGGGACCAAACCACAGCAAAGGCCTCCCTCTCAATGGCACTCCAACGCTGCTCCCTGGGGAGTAACCTCCTGCTAATGAAAGCAACAGGCTGGTCAAGGCCATCATCATTTGTTTGGGACAAGACTGCCCCTATCCCATGTTCAGAGGCATCTGTTTGCACAATGAATTGCTTGGAGTATTCTGGAGCTTTTAGAACTGGTGCTGTGCACATAGCTTGTTTCAGGGTGTCAAAGGCCTGTTGGCACTCTACGGTCCAGTTTACTTTCTTGGGCATTTTCTTGGAGGTGAGTTCTGTGAAGGCTGTCACAATGGATCCATATCCCTTCACAAACCTCCTATAGTACCCAGTCAAGCCAAGGAATGCCCTGACTTGAGTCTGGGTTTTTGGAGCTACCCAGTCCAGAATAGTCTGGATCTTGGGTTGGAGTGGCTGAACTTGGCCTCCACCTACAAGGCGTCCCAAGTAAACCACAGTTCCCTGCCCTATCTGGCATTTGGATGCCTTGATAGAGAGGCCTGCAGATTGCAGAGCCTTCAAAACCTTCTTCAGGTGGACCAGGTGATCCTGCCAGGTGGAGCTGAAGACAGCAATATCATCAAGATAAGCTGCACTAAAGGATTCCAACCCAGCAAGGACTTGATTCACCAACCTTTGGAAGGTGGCAGGGGCATTCTTTAAACCAAAGGGCATAACAGTGTACTGATAATGCCCATCAGGTGTGGAGAATGCTGTCTTTTCTTTTGCTCCAGGGGCCATTTTGATTTGCCAGTACCCTGCTGTTAAGTCAAAGGTACTTAAGAATTTGTCAGCCCCTAATTTGTCTATTAGCTCATCAGCTCTAGGTATGGGATGGGCATCTGTCTTGGTGACAGAATTGAGACCTCTGTAGTCCACACAAAACCTCATCTCTCTCTTTCCATCTTTGGTGTGAGGTTTGGGGACTAAGACCACTGGGCTAGCCCAGGGGTTGTCAGAATGCTCAATTACTCCCAACTCCAGCATCTTGTGGACTTCCACCTTGATGCTTTCCTTAACTTGGTCAGACTGTCTAAAAATTTTGTTTTTGACAGGCATGCTGTCTCCTGTGTCCACATCATGGGTACACAGGTGTGTCTGACCAGGGGTTAAGGAGAAGAGCTCAGCAAACTGTTGCAGGACCTTCCTACAATCAGATTGCTGTTGGCCAGAGAAGGTGTCCGAGTAGATCACTCCATCTACTGAGCCATCTTTAGGGTTTGATGAGAGGAGATCAGGGAGAGGTTCACTCTCAGCTTCCTGGTCCTCATCTGTTACCATCAACAGATTTACATCAGCCCTATCATGGAAGAGTTTTAGGCGGTTTACATGGATCACCCTCTTGGGGCTCCTGCTTGTGCCTAGGTCCACCAGGTAGGTGACCTGACTCTTCTTTTCCAGGATTGGGTAAGGGCCACTCCATCTGTCCTGAAGTGCCCTGGGAGCCACAGGCTCCAAAACCCAAACTTTCTGCCCTGGTTGGAACCCAACCATGGCAGCCTTTTGGTCATACCAAAACTTCTCGAGCTGTTGGCTGGCCTCAAGGTTTTTGCTTGCCTTTTCCATGTACTCTGCCATTCTTGAGCGAAGGCCAAGTACATAGTCCACTATGTCTTGTTTAGGCTCATGAAGAGGTCTCTCCCAGCCTTCTTTAACAAGAGCAAGTGGTCCCCTTACAGGGTGGCCAAACAGAAGTTCAAAGGGTGAGAACCCTGCTCCCTTCTGAGGCACCTCTCTGTAAGCGAAAAGCAGACATGGCAAGAGGACATCCCATCTCCTTTTGAGTTTTTCTGGGAGCCCCATGATCATGCCCTTTAATGTCTTGTTGAATCTCTCAACAAGGCCATTAGTTTGTGGATGATATGGTGTAGTGAATTTATAAGTCACTCCACACTCATTCCACATGTGTTTTAGGTAAGCTGACATGAAGTTGGTACCTCTGTCAGAAACCACCTCCTTAGGGAAACCCACTCTGGTAAAGATACCAATGAGGGCCTTGGCTACTGCAGGGGCAGTAGTCGACCTAAGGGGAATAGCTTCAGGATACCTAGTAGCATGATCCACTACTACTAGGATGTACATGTTCCCTGAGGCTGTGGGAGGTTCTAGTGGACCAACTATGTCCACACCCACTCTTTCAAAGGGGACCCCCACCACTGGAAGTGGAATGAGGGGGGCCTTTGGGTGTCCACCTGTCTTACCACTGGCTTGACAGGTGGGACAGGAGAGGCAAAACTCCTTAACCTTCTGGGACATATTAGGCCAGTAGAAGTGGTTGACTAACCTCTCCCACGTCTTGGTTTGTCCCAAATGCCCAGCAAGGGGAATATCATGGGCTAAGGTCAGGATAAACTCTCTGAAACCCTGAGGCACTACCACTCTTCTAGTGGCACCAGGTTTGGGATCTCTTGCCTCAGTGTACAGGAGTCCATCTTCCCAATAGACCCTATGTGTTCCATTTTTCTTGCCTTTGGACTCTTCAGCAGCTTGCTGCCTAAGGCCTTCAAGAGAGGGACAGGTTTCTTGTCCCTTACACAACTCTTCCCTTGAGGGTCCCCCTGGGCCCAAGAGCTCAACCTGATAAGGTTCCAGCTCCATAGGCTCAGTTCCCTCAGAGGGCAGAACTTCTTCCTGAGAAGAGAGGTTCTCTTTTTGGTGTTGTGTTGCAGCTGGTTTCCCAGCTGACCTTCCTTTTCTCTTGGTAGGCTGGGCCATTCTTCCAGACTCCAGCTCTACTTTTTCACCCTGTGCCATGCACTGTGCCCTTGTCTTGACACACACCAGTTCAGGGATACCCAGCATGGCTGCATGGGTTTTCAGTTCTACCTCAGCCCATGCTGAGGACTCCAGGTCATTTCCAAGCAAACAGTCTACTGGGATATTCGAGGAGACCACCACCTGTTTCAGGCCATTGACCCCTCCCCACTCTAAAGTTACCATTGCCATGGGATGCACTTTAGTTTGATTGTCAGCATTGGTGACTGGATAGGTTTGTCCAGTCAGGTATTGGCCAGGGGAAACCAGTTTCTCTGTCACCATAGTGACACTGGCACCTGTATCCCTCAGGCCCTCTACACTTGTCCCATTAATTAAGAGCTGCTGCCTGTATTTTTGCATGTTAGGGGGCCAGGCAGCCAGTGTGGCTAAATCCACCCCACCCTCAGAGACTAATGTAGCCTCAGTGTGACACCTGATTTGCTCTGGGCACACTGTTGATCCCACTTGGAGACTAGCCATTCCAGTGTTAGCTGGAGTGGAGTTAGAAGTGGTATTTTTCTTGGGACAGGCCTTGTCTCCAGTTTGGTGTCCAGACTGAGTACAGTTACGACACCAGGCCTTTTTGGGATCAAAGTTTTTACCCTTGTACCCAGAATTGTTTTGTGAAGAGGCTCTGGGCCCACCCTCCTGTGCAGGTTTTTGGGGGCCTGTAGAAGACTCTCTACTATTTTTGTTTTTGGCTGTCTCACCACCCTTCCCCTGGGGAGGTTTTGTGACCCCTTTTTTTTGGTCACCCCCTGTGGAAGTTTTGGACACCCTAGTCTTGACCCAATGGTCCGCCTTCTTTCCCAATTCTTGGGGAGAAATTGGTCCTAGGTCTACCAGATGCTGATGCAGTTTATCATTGAAACAATTACTTAATAGGTGTTCTTTCACAAATAAATTGTACAGCCCATCATAATTACTTACACCACTGCCTTGAATCCAACCATCTAGTGTTTTTACTGAGTAGTCTACAAAGTCAACCCAGGTCTGGCTCGAGGATTTTTGAGCCCCCCTGAATCTAATCCTATACTCCTCAGTGGAGAATCCAAAGCCCTCAATCGGGGTTCCCTTCATGAGGTCATAGGATTCTGCATCCTTTCCAGAGAGTGTGAGGAGTCTGTCCCTACCCTTTCCTGTGAACATTTCCCAAAGGAGAGCACCCCAGTGAGATTTGTTCACTTTTCTGGTTACACAAGCCCTCTCAAAAGCTGTGAACCATTTGGTGATGTCATCACCATCTTCATATTTAGTTACAATCCCTTTGGGGATTTTCAACATGTCAGGAGAATCTCTGACCCTAGTTATGTTGCTGCCACCATTGATGGGTCCTAGGCCCATCTCTTGTCTTTCCCTTTCTATGGCTAGGATCTGTCTTTCCAAAGCCAATCTTTTGGCCATCCTGGCTAACTGGATGTCCTCTTCACTGGAGTTATCCTCAGTGATTTCAGAGGTGCTGGTCCCTTTTGTGAGGGAGCCAGCATCTCTGACTATTATTTTTGGAGTCAGGGCTTGAGAAGCCCTCTCCTCCCTAGATAGGACTGGTAGGGGGGAATCTTCCTCCAGTTCACTATCATCTTCATCTGTGTTGCCATCCACAGAGGGGTTGGCTCTTTCATACTCTGCCAACAGCTCCTGGAGCTGTAGTTTGGTAGGTCTGGAGCCCATTGCTATTTTCTTTAGTTTACAGAGTGACCTTAGCTCTCTCATCTGGAGATGGAGGTAAGGTGTGGTGTCGAGTTCCACCACATTCACATCTGTGCTAGACATTATGCTTCTAAAAGTTGGAATACTTTTTAAGAATCTAAAACTAGTTCTAGGTTCTAATTCAAACTTTTACAAACTTTTAAACTCTAAAAGAAATGCTAACAGGGACTAACACAAGGCCCTAGCAGGACTTTAAAGAATTTAGAAAAATTTCAAATTGCAAAAATCAATTTCTAATAACAATTTTGGGAATTTGTCGTGTGATCAGGTATTGGCTGAGTAGTCCAGCAAATGCAAAGTCTTGTACCCCACCGCTGATCCACCAATGTAGGAAGTTGGCTCTGTATGTGCTATTTCAAAGTAAGGAATAGCATGCACAGAGTCCAAGGGTTCCCCTTAGAGGTAAGATAGTGGCAAAAAGAGATAATACTAATGCTCTATTTTGTGGTAGTGTGGTCGAGCAGTAGGCTTATCAAAGGAGTAGTGTTAAGCATTTGTTGTACATACACACAGGCAATAAATGAGGAACACACACTCAGAGACAAATCCAGCCAATAGGTTTTGTTATAGAAAAATATATTTTCTTAGTTTATTTTAAGAACCACAGGTTCAAATTTTACATGTAATATCTCATTTGAAAGGTATTGCAGGTAAGTACTCTAGGAACTTTGAATCATTACTTTAGCATGTATACTTTTTACATAAAACACAATAAGCTGTTTTAAAAGTGGACACAGTGCAATTTTCACAGTTCCTGGGGGAGGTAAAGTTTTGTTAGATTTCACAGGTAAGTAAGTCACTTACAGGTTTCAGTTTTTGGTCCAAGGTAGCCCACCGTTGGGGGTTCAGAGCAACCCCAAAGTCACCACACCAGCAGCTCAGGGCCGGTCAGGTGCAGAGGTCAAAGAGGTGCCCAAAACACATAGGCTTCAATGGAGGTAAGGGGGTGCCCCGGTTCCAGTCTGCCAGCAGGTAAGTACCCGCGTCTTCGGAGGGCAGACCAGGGGGTTTTTGTAGGGCACCGTGGGGGACACAAGTCCACACAAAAAGTACCCCCTCAGCAGCGCGGGGGCGGCCGGGTGCAGTGTGCAAACAAGCGTCAGGTTTTCTGTAGCTTTCAATGGGAGACCAAGAGGTCTCTTCAGCGATGCAGGCGGGCAAGGGGGGGCTCCTCGGGGTAGCCACCACCTGGGCAAGGGAGAGGGCCTCCTGGGGGTCACTCCTGCACAGGAGTTCCGTTCCTTTAGGTGCTGGGGGCTGCGGGTGCAGGGTCTTTTCCAGCCGTCGGGAAATGGAGTTTCAGGCAGTCGCGGTCAGGGGGAGCCTCGGGATTCCCTCTGCAGGCGTCGCTGTGGGAGCTCAGGGGGGACAACTTTGGTTACTCACGGTCTCGGAGTCGCAGGAGGGTCCTCCCTGAGTTGTAGTTTCTCCACCAGTCGAGTCGGGGTCGCCGGGTGCAGTGTTGCAAGTCTCACGCTTCTTGCGGGGATTTGCAGGGGTCTTTAAATCTGCTCCTCTGTGACAAAGTTGCAGTTCTTTTGGAGCAGTGCCGCTGTCCTCAGGAGTTTCTTGTCTTTTTGGAAGCAGGGCAGTCCTCAGAGGATTCAGAGGTCGCTGGTCCCTTGGAAAGCGTCGCTGGAGCAGGTTTCTTTTGGAAGGCAGGAGACAGGCCGGTAAGTCTGGGGCCAAGGCAGTTGGTGACTTCTGTTCTTCCTCTGCAGGGGTTTTTCAGCTCAGCAGTCCTCTTCTTCTTGTAAGTTGCAGGAATCTAAATCTTAGGTTCAGGGGAGCCCTTAAATACTAAATTTAAGGGCGTGTTTAGGTCTGGGGGGTTAGTAGCCAATGGCTACTAGCCCTGAGGGTGAGTACACCCTCTTTGTGCCTCCTCCCAAGGGGAGGGGGTCACATCCCTAATCCTATTGGGGGAATCCTCCATCTGCAAGATGGAGGATTTCTAAAAGTTAGAGTCACTTCAGCTCAGGACACCTTAGGGGCTGTCCTGACTGGCCAGTGACTCCTCCTTGTTGTTTTCTTTGTTTCCTTTGTGTGTCTGTGCTGAGTGAGGGGTCTCTAGGGTGGCATAAGACATGCTGCTTCCCTTAGAGACCTTCCCTGGCATTAGGGCCCTTGGTACCAGGGGTACCAGTTACAAGGGACTTATCTGGATGCCAGGGTGTGCCAATTGTGGATACAAAAGTACAGGTTAGGGAAAGAACACTGGTGCTGGGGCCTGGTTAGCAGGCCTCAGCACACTTTCAATTCAAAACATAGCATCAGCAAAGGCAAAAAGTCAGGGGGTAACCATGCCAAGGAGGCATTTCCTTACAGATCTTCAAATGAATCCCAAACAATTGCTGCAAAACCGCAACCCATGTCTTGGTCACCAACAGACTCGACTATGGCAATGCTCTCTACACCAGCACCACCCAGAAGAACCTGAAAAAACGGAAGCAGATCCAAAACGCCTGCACCAGACTCATCCTGAATGTCCCCCGCCGCAAACACATCACCAGACTCCTAGGGACCTCCACTGGCTCTCTATCGAGAAGAGGATCACCTTCAAACTCCTCGTCCATGCATACAAGGCGCTCCACGACCTGGCACCCTCCTACCTCAAGTACTGCATCACCTTCTACTCCCCCGTCAGACCTCTCTGCTCTGCTCAGCAGGCACTAGACACCGTACCCCGCATGCGGAAGACCTCGGCGGCAGGAAGATCCTGTGCGTACCTCGCAGTAAAGAGCTGGAACACCTTCCCCCTTCACCTCAGGCAGTCACCATTGTTGCCTGAATTCAGGAAGGGCCTTAAGACCTGGCTCTTCGACTAAGCACAGAGGACTGACCCCCCCTCAGCGCTTTGAGACCCTTACGGGTGAGTAGTTGCGCTCTACAACTATGACTGATTGATTTATAAGACGGCTTCCCTGTTCACTTGCAATGTAATTGAACTAGACATTTCAGAGGTATAACTGCTCCTGCAGATATGTTCTCACATCAAAAATGATGCACCTTGCCTTAGGGCTCTAAGGTTTGCTGTTGGGGCAACTTACATATATTTAGATGCTGGGACTGGAGCATGGCACACACATGTTTTCACTCATGGCTTGCACCATGACTCGCTGTCTGTGATGGCAGGCTGTGTACAATTTGTAGGGGGGTCCCTTTGAGTGGCATAATACATGCTGCAGCTCTTAGGGACCCTCTTTGGTACCCGTGCCCTAGGTATCAGGGGTACCATTTACTATGTGTGTACAAATTATACAAAATTAGGTTAGTTTACCTTGTTTGAGGGAAAGAGAACTGGCACTGGGAACCTGGTTAGCAGGAAACCAGCGCATCTTTAGTCGAAAACCTCAGTACCAGTGGCAAACATGTGGGGGGGGTGACCATGTCAAAAAGGGTACTTTACTACAAGGCCTCAAGGTGAAAAGATGGCCTCCTCCTGATAAGATCATAGCCAAAACCTTTAGGTCCTTATTCCAACTGTCTCAGCATATGTCAGTGCCTTAGCTGAGGCTGGAATTCAGGCTAACAAAACAAACCTTGGCCAGGCAAGGGGTGTTTACCAAATGCCTTTGTAAGTTACAAAATGCCAGCACGCAAACTGTAAACTATTATCTGTGGCAGGAAATTGGCATGAGAGCCCATTCCCCAGCTAGAAACTACGTCACATTTTCGTTGGCAACTCTTGGTCTAAACTCAGTATGGGACGCATAGTTCAGCTATTTTCAATTTGAAAAAAAGTGAACAAACTAATCAAGTGAGTTTCAATGCTGACTGATAAAGAAGCATCTTCAAAGTGACAGCACGCTTGGATGACAACAGCCGGCTACACTGTGTTGAAATCCCAATTGCCCCTCGACTCTGGGGCTAATGCTTATTTCAAAGAGAGGTTCCTGAAATATTGCCTGGGGTGCCTTCCCTCACTCTTACATCTGTCGCCATGGCAACACATTAAGCAAAGGGAGCTATGTCTGCTATGCGGGCAAGGACTTGAAATAATGCTCACAAAATCAGTTCATGCAAGTCCACACTAGAGGATCATAGGACAATACTAAAAGCGATGTTCAACAGCAAGGGGCTATGCCACTGTAGACGAGCTGTTGCAGCTTGTTTTAAACCAACGGGGACACGGCTGAACTGCAGGTGAAATACCTAATGAGAGTTGAGGGAAAACATGAGAAAACAGCTCTTGAAACTGAGACTAGCCTAGATCCCGTGCACACCGACCCAGCTGGCTGACAGTCTACACAGGACATAATGTGCAATAAAAACATCGAGGATCTTAACTTACTTTGCAGAGACAGACAGGCAGGCATGTCACTTTACTTCATTTTGTACAGTCAAGACACAGCTTCAGAAGGGTAAGCATCCCACCTGCCTTGATTATTTGTTTCCAGGCAAATGACAACAGAGCAGCGGCAGGATATTATGCACAATGAGTACAGCCACTCCCAGTCAGGCTCATAACGAAGGAGTTGGAAAGCTGAGCTGTGTCTGGCCTAGACTGTTGCGGCCGTGCACTGCCATTTTCATAAAACTTGTTGGAAGTTGGCTCTGTATGTGCTATTTCAAAGTAAGGAATAGCATGCACAGAGTCCAAGGGTTCCCCTTAGAGGTAAAATAGTGGTAAAAATAGATAATACTAATGCTCTATCTTGTGGTAGTGTGGTCGAGCAGTAGGCTTATCCAAGGAGTAGTGTTAAGCATTTGTTGTACATACACATAGACAATAAATGAGGTACACACACTCAGAGACAAATCCAGCCAATAGGTTTTTGTATAGAAAAATATCTTTTCTTAGTTTATTTTAAGAACCACAGGTTCAAATTTAACATGTAATATCTTGTTTGAAAGGTATTTCAGGTAAGTACATTAGGAACTTCAAATCATAAAAATTGCATGTATACTTTTCAAGTTATTGACAAATAGCTGTTTTAAAAGTGGACACAGTGCAATTTTCACAGTTCCTGGGGGAGGTAAGTTTTTGTTAGTTTTACCAGGTAAGTAAGACACTTACAGGGTTCAGTTCTTGGTCCAAGGTAGCCCACCGTTGGGGGTTCAGAGCAACCCCAAAGTCACCACACCAGCAGCTCAGGGCCGGTCAGGTGCAGAGTTCAAAGTGGTGCCCAAAACACATAGGCTAGAATGGAGAGAAGGGGGTGCCCCGGTTCCGGTCTGCTTGCAGGTAAGTACCCGCGTCTTCGGAGGGCAGACCAGGGGGGTTTTGTAGGGCACCGGGGGGGACACAAGCCCACACAGAAATTTCACCCTCAGCAGCGCGGGGGCGGCCGGGTGCAGTGTAGAAACAAGCGTCGGGTTCGCAAGGTTAGTCTATGAGAGATCTCGGGATCTCTTCAGCGCTGCAGGCAGGCAAGGGGGGGTTCCTCGGGGAAACCTCCACTTGGGCAAGGGAGAGGGACTCCTGGGGGTCACTTCTCTAGTGAAAGTCCGGTCCTTCGGGTCCTGGGGGCTGCGGGTGCAGGGTCTCTCCCAGGCGTCGGGACTTTGGATTCAAAGAGTCGCGGTCAGGGAAGCCTCGGGATTCCCTCTGCAGGCCGCGCTGTGGGGGCTCAGGGGGGACAGGTTTTGGTACTCACAGTATCAGAGTAGTCCTGGGGTCCCTCCTGAGGTGTTGGATCTCCACCAGCCGAGACGGGGTCGCCGGGTGCAGTGTTGCAAGTCTCACGCTTCTTGCGGGGAGCTTGCAGGGTTCTTTCAAAGCTGCTGGAAACAAAGTTGCAGCCTTTCTTGGAGCAGGTCCGCTGTCCTCGGGAGTTTCTTGTCTTTTCGAAGCAGGGGCAGTCCTCAGAGGATGTCGAGGTCGCTGGTCCCTTTGGAAGGCGTCGCTGGAGCAGGATCTTTGGAAGGCAGGAGACAGGCCGGTGAGTTTCTGGAGCCAAGGCAGTAGTCGTCTTCTGGTCTTCCTCTGCAGGAGTTTTCAGCTAGGCAGTCCTTCTTCTTGTAGTTGCAGGAATCTAATTTTCTAGGGTTCAGGGTAGCCCTTAAATACTAAATTTAAGGGCGTGTTTAGGTCTGGGGGGTTAGTAGCCAATGGCTACTAGCCCTGAGGGTGGGTACACCCTCTTTGTGCCTCCTCCCAAGGGGAGGGGGTCACAATCCTAACCCTATTGGGGGAATCCTCCATCTGCAAGATGGAGGATTTCTAAAAGTTAGAGTCACTTCAGCTCAGGACACCTTAGGGGCTGTCCTGACTGGCCAGTGACTCCTCCTTGTTTTTCTCATTATTTTCTCCGGCCTTGCCGCCAAAAGTGGGGCCTGGCCGGAGGGGGCGGGCAACTCCACTAGCTGGAGTGTCCTGCTGGGTTGGCACAAAGGAGGTGAGCCTTTGAGGCTCACCGCCAGGTGTGACAATTCCTGCCTGGGGGAGGTGTTAGCATCTCCACCCAGTGCAGGCTTTGTTACTGGCCTCAGAGTGACAAAGGCACTCTCCCCATGGGGCCAGCAACATGTCTCGGTTTGTGGCAGGCTGCTAAAACTAGTCAGCCTACACAGATAGTCGGTTAAGTTTCAGGGGGCACCTCTAAGGTGCCCTCTGGGGTGTATTTTACAATAAAATGTACACTGGCATCAGTGGGCATTTATTGTGCTGAGAAGTTTGATACCAAACTTCCCAGTTTTCAGTGTAGCCATTATGGTGCTGTGGAGTTCGTGGTTGACAAACTCCCAGACCATATACTCTTATGGCTACCCTGCACTTACAATGTCTAAGGTTTTGTTTAGACACTGTAGGGGTACCATGCTCATGCACTGGCACCCTCACCTATGGTATAGTGCACCCTGCCTTAGGGCTGTAAGGCCTGCTAGAGGGGTGTCTGACCTATACTGCATAGGCAGTGAGAGGCTGGCATGGCACCCTGAGGGGAGTGCCATGTCGACTTACTCGTTTTGTCCTCACTAGCACACACAAGCTGGCAAGCAGTGTGTCTGTGCTGAGTGAGAGGTCTCCAGGGTGGCATAAGACATGCTGCAGCCCTTAGAGACCTTCCTTGGCATCAGGGCCCTTGGTACTAGAAGTACCAGTTACAAGGGACTTATCTGAATGCCAGGGTCTGCCAATTGTGGATACAAAAGTACAGGTTAGGGAAAGAACACTGGTGCTGGGGCCTGGTTAGCAGGCCTCAGCACACTTTCAATTGTAAACATAGCATCAGCAAAGGCAAAAAGTCAGGGGGCAACCATGCCAAGGAGGCATTTCCTTACACAACCCCCCCCCAAACGAAAGAGGATGAGACTAACCTTTCCCAAGAGAGTCTTCATTTTCTAAGTGGAAGAACCTGGAAAGGCCATCTGCATTGGCATGGGCAGTCCCAGGTCTGTGTTCCACTATAAAGTCCATTCCCTGTAGGGAGATGGACCACCTCAACAGTTTAGGATTTTCACCTTTCATTTGCATCAGCCATTTGAGAGGTCTGTGGTCAGTTTGAACTAGGAAGTGAGTCCCAAAGAGGTATGGTCTCAGCTTCTTCAGGGACCAAACCACAGCAAAGGCCTCCCTCTCAATGGCACTCCAACGCTGCTCCCTGGGGAGTAACCTCCTGCTAATGAAAGCAACAGGCTGGTCAAGGCCATCATCATTTGTTTGGGACAAAACTGCCCCTATCCCATGTTCAGAGGCATCAGTCTGCACAATGAACTGCTTAGAATAATCTGGAGCTTTTAGAACTGGTGCTGAGCACATTGCTTGTTTCAGGGTGTCAAAGGCCTGTTGGCATTCCACAGTCCAGTTCACTTTCTTGGGCATTTTCTTGGAGGTGAGTTCAGTGAGGGCTGTCACAATGGATCCATATCCCTTCACAAACCTCCTGTAATACCCAGTCAAGCCAAGGAATGCCCTGACTTGAGTCTGGGTTTTTGGAGCTACCCAGTCCAGAATAGTCTGGATCTTGGGTTGGAGTGGCTGAACTTGGCCTCCACCTACAAGGTGGCCCAAGTAAACCACAGTTCCCTGCCCTATCTGGCATTTGGATGCCTTGATAGAGAGGCCTGCAGATTGCAGAGCCTTCAAAACCTTCTTCAGGTGGACCAGGTGATCCTGCCAGGTGGAGCTAAAGACAGCAATATCATCAAGATAAGCTGTGCTAAAGGACTCCAAGCCAGCAAGGACTTGATTCACCAACCTTTGGAAGGTGGCAGGGGCATTCTTTAAACCAAAGGGCATAACAGTAAACTGATAATGCCCATCAGGTGTGGAGAATGCTGTTTTCTCTTTTGCTCCAGGTGCCATTTTTATTTGCCAGTACCCTGCTGTCAAGTCAAAGGTACTTAAGAATTTGGCAGCACCTAATTTATCTATGAGCTCATCAGCTCTTGGAATTGGATGAGCATCTGTCTTGGTGACAGAATTGAGCCCTCTGTAGTCCACACAAAACCTCATCTCTTTCTTTCCATCTTTGGTGTGAGGTTTGGGGACTAAGACCACTGGGCTAGCCCAGGGACTGTCAGAGCGCTCAATTACTCCCAATTCCAGCATCTTGTGGACTTCCACCTTGATGCTTTCCTTAACATGGTCAGATTGTCTAAAGATTTTGTTGTTGACAGGCATGCTGTCTCCTGTGTCCACATCATGGGTACACAGGTGTGTCTGACCAGGGGTTAAGGAGAAGAGTTCAGGAAACTGTTGTAGGACTCTCCTACAATCAGCTTGCTGTTGGCCAGAGAGGGTGTCTGAGTAGATCACTCCATCTACTGTGCCATCTTTTGGGTCTGATGACAGAAGATCAGGGAGAGGTTCACTCTCTGCCTCCTGATCCTCATCTGTTACCATCAACAGGTTGACATCAGCCCTGTCATGGAAGAGCTTAAGGCGGTTCACATGGATCACCCTCTTGGGGCTCCTGCTTGTGCCCAGGTCCACCAGGTAGGTGACCTGACTCTTCCTTTCTAGTACTGGGTAAGGGCCACTCCATTTGTCCTGGAGTGCCCTGGGAGCCACAGGCTCCAGAACCCAGACTTTCTGCCCTGGTTGGAACTCAACCAGTGCAGCCTTTTGGTCATACCAAAACTTCTGGAGCTGTTGGCTGGCCTCAAGGTTTTTGGTTGCCTTTTCCATGTACTCTGCCATTCTAGAGCGAAGGCCAAGTACATAGTCCACTATGTCTTGTTTAGGCTCATGGAGAGGTCTCTCCCAGCCTTCTTTAACAAGAGCAAGTGGTCCTCTTACAGGATGACCAAACAGAAGTTCAAAGGGTGAGAATCCTACTCCCTTCTGTGGCACCTCTCTGTAAGCGAAAAGCAGACATGGCAAGAGGACATCCCATCTCCTTTTGAGTTTTTCTGGGAGCCCCATGATCATGCCCTTTAATGTCTTGTTGAATCTCTCAACTAAGCCATTAGTTTGTGGATGGTATGGTGTAGTGAATTTATAAGTCACCCCACACTCATTCCACATGTGCTTTAGGTATGCTGACATGAAGTTGGTACCTCTGTCAGACACCACCTCCTTAGGGAAACCCACTCTGGTAAAGATACCAATGAGGGCCTTGGCTACTGCAGGGGCAGTAGTCGACCTAAGGGGAATAGCTTCAGGATACCTGGTAGCATGATCCACTACTACCAGGATATACATATTTCCTGAGGCTGTGGGAGGTTCTAGTGGACCAACTATGTCCACACCCACTCTTTCAAAGGGAACCCCCACCACTGGAAGTGGAATGAGGGGGGCCTTTGGATGCCCACCTGTCTTACCACTGGCTTGACAGGTGGGGCAGGAGAGGCAAAACTCCTTAACCATGTTGGACATATTGGGCCAGTAGAAGTGGTTGACTAACCTCTCCCACGTCTTGGTTTGTCCCAAATGTCCAGCAAGGGGAATGTCATGGGCCAATGTTAGGATGAACTTCCTGAACAGCTGAGGCACTACCACTCTCCTAGTGGCACCAGGTTTGGGGTCTCTGGCCTCAGTGTACAGGAGTCCATCTTCCCAATAGACCCTATGTGTTCCATTTTTCTTGCCTTTGGACTCTTCAGCAGCTTGCTGCCTAAGGCCTTCAAGAGAGGGACAGGTTTCTTGTCCCTTACACAGCTCCTCCCTTGAGGGTCCCCCTGGGCCTAAGAGCTCAACCTGATAAGGTTCAAGCTCCAAAGGCTCAGTTCCCTCAGAGGGCAGAACTTCTTCCTGAGAAGAGAGGTTCCCTTTCTTTTGCTGTGTTGCAGTTGGTTTCCCAACTGACTTTCCTGTTCTCTTGGTAGGCTGGGCCATTCTTCCAGACTCCAGCTCTACTTGTTCACCCTGTGCCTTGCACTGTGCTCTTGTTTTCACACACACCAGTTCAGGGATACCCAGCATTGCTGCATGGGTTTTTAGTTCTACCTCAGCCCATGCTGAGGACTCCAGGTCATTTCCAAGCAGACAGTCCACTGGGATATTTGAGGAGACCACCACCTGTTTCAGGCCATTGACCCCTCCCCATTCTAAAGTAACCATTGCCATGGGATGTACTTTTCTCTGATTGTCAGCGTTGGTGACTGTGTAAGTTTTTCCAGTCAGGTATTGGCCAGGGGAAACCAGTTTCTCTGTCACCATGGTGACACTGGCACCTGTATCCCTCAGGCCCTCTATTCTAGTCCCATTAATTAAGAGTTGCTGTCTGTATTTTAGCATGTTAGGCGGCCAGACAGCTAGTGTGGCTAAATCCACCCCACCCTCAGAAACTAGAGTAGCTTCAGTGTGGACCCTGATTTGCTCTGGGCACACTGTGGATCCCACTTGGAGACTAGCCATACCAGTGTTACCTGGATGGGAGTTTGGAGTGGAACCTTTCTTGGGACAGGCCTTGTCTCCAGTTTGGTGTCCATGCTGTTTACAGCTATGACACCAGGCCTTTTTGGGATCAAAGTTTTTACCCTTGTACCCATTGTTTTGTGAAGAGGCTCTGGGCCCACCCTCCTGTGCAGGTTTTTGGGGGCCTGTAGAAGACTCTTTACTATTTTTAGTTTTGGTTGTCTCATCACCCTTCCCCTGGGGAGTCTTTGTGACCCCTTTCTTTTGGTCACCCCCTGTTGAAGTCTTGGACACCCTTGTCTTGACCCAATGGTCCGCCTTCTTTCCCAATTCTTGGGGAGAAATTGGTCCTAGGTCTACCAGATGCTGATGCAGTTTATCATTGAAACAATTACTCAATAGGTGCTCTTTCACAAATAAATTGTACAGCCCATCATAATTACTTACACCACTGCCTTGAATCCAACCATCTAGTGTTTTCACTGAGTAGTCTACAAAGTCAACCCAGGTCTGGCTCGAGGATTTTTGAGCCCCCCTGAATCTAATCCTATACTCCTCAGTGGAGAATCCAAAGCCCTCAATCAGGGTACCCTTCATGAGGTCATAAGATTCTGCATCTTGTCCAGAGAGTGTGAGGAGTCTATCCCTACACTTTCCTGTGAACATTTCCCAAAGGAGAGCACCCCAGTGAGATCTGTTCACTTTTCTGGTTACACAAGCCCTCTCAAAAGCTGTGAACCATTTGGTGATGTCATCACCATCTTCATATTTAGTTACAATCCCTTTAGGGATTTTCAACATGTCAGGAGAATCTCTGACCCTATTTATGTTGCTGCCACCATTGATGGGTCCTAGGCCCATCTCTTGTCTTTCCCTCTCTATGGCTAGGATCTGTCTTTCCAAAGCCAATCTTTTGGCCATCCTGGCTAACTGGATGTCCTCTTCACTGGGGTTATCCTCAGTGATTTCAGAGGTGTTGGTCTCTCCTGTGAGGGAACCAGCATCTCTGACTATTATTTTTGGAGTCAGGGTTTGAGGGACCCTGTTCTCCCTAGATAGGACTGGTAGGGGGGAATTTTCCTCCAAGTCACTATCCTCTTCCTCTGAGTTGCCACCCTCAGAGGGGTTGGCCTTTTCAAACTCTGCCAAAAGCTCCTGGAGCTGTATTTTGGTAGGTTTGGGGCCCATTGTTATTTTCTTTATTTTACAGAGTGACCTTAGCTCCCTCATTTTAAGATGGAGGTAAGGTGTGGTGTCGAGTTCCACCACAGTCACATCTGTGCTAGACATTTTGCTTCTAAAAGTTGGAATACTTTTTAAGAATCTACAACTGGTTCTAGAATCTAATTCAAACTTTTACAAACTTTTAAACTCTAAAAGAAATGCTAACCAGGATCTAACACAAGGCCCTAGCAGGTCTTTTAAGAATTTAGAAAACTTTTCAAATTGCAAAAATCAATTTCTAATGACAATTTTGGAATTTGTCGTGTGATCAGGTATTGGCTGAGTAGTCCAGCAAATGCAAAGTCTTGTACCCCACCGCTGATCCACCAATGTAGGAAGTTGGCTCTGTATGTGCTATTTCAAAGTAAGGAATAGCATGCACAGAGTCCAAGGGTTCCCCTTAGAGGTAAAATAGTGGTAAAAATAGATAATACTAATGCTCTATCTTGTGGTAGTGTGGTCGAGCAGTAGGCTTATCCAAGGAGTAGTGTTAAGCATTTGTTGTACATACACATAGACAATAAATGAGGTACACACACTCAGAGACAAATCCAGCCAATAGGTTTTTGTATAGAAAAATATCTTTTCTTAGTTTATTTTAAGAACCACAGGTTCAAATTTAACATGTAATATCTTGTTTGAAAGGTATTTCAGGCAAGTACATTAGGAACTTCAAATCATAAAAATTGCATGTATACTTTTCAAGTTATTGACAAATAGCTGTTTTAAAAGTGGACACTTAGTGCAATTTTCACAGTTCCTGGGGGAGGTAAGTTTTTGTTAGTTTTACCAGGTAAGTAAGACACTTACAGGGTTCAGTTCTTGGTCCAAGGTAGCCCACCGTTGGGGGTTCAGAGCAACCCCAAAGTCACCACACCAGCAGCTCAGGGCCGGTCAGGTGCAGAGTTCAAAGTGGTGCCCAAAACACATAGGCTAGAATGGAGAGAAGGGGGTGCCCCGGTTCCGGTCTGCTTGCAGGTAAGTACCCGCGTCTTCGGAGGGCAGACCAGGGGGGTTTTGTAGGGCACCGGGGGGGACACAAGCCCACACAGAAATTTCACCCTCAGCAGCGCGGGGGCGGCCGGGTGCAGTGTAGAAACAAGCGTCGGGTTCGCAAGGTTAGTCTATGAGAGATCTCGGGATCTCTTCAGCGCTGCAGGCAGGCAAGGGGGGGGTTCCTCGGGGAAACCTCCACTTGGGCAAGGGAGAGGGACTCCTGGGGGTCACTTCTCTAGTGAAAGTCCGGTCCTTCGGGTCCTGGGGGCTGCGGGTGCAGGGTCTCTCCCAGGCGTCGGGACTTTGGATTCAAAGAGTCGCGGTCAGGGGAAGCCTCGGGATTCCCTCTGCAGGCGGCGCTGTGGGGGCTCAGGGGGGACAGGTTTTGGTACTCACAGTATCAGAGTAGTCCTGGGGTCCCTCCTGAGGTGTTGGATCTCCACCAGCCGAGTCGGGGTCGCCGGGTGCAGTGTTGCAAGTCTCACGCTTCTTGCGGGGAGCTTGCAGGGTTCTTTCAAAGCTGCTGGAAACAAAGTTGCAGCCTTTCTTGGAGCAGGTCCGCTGTCCTCGGGAGTTTCTTGTCTTTTCGAAGCAGGGGCAGTCCTCAGAGGATGTCGAGGTCGCTGGTCCCTTTGGAAGGCGTCGCTGGAGCAGGATCTTTGGAAGGCAGGAGACAGGCCGGTGAGTTTCTGGAGCCAAGGCAGTAGTCGTCTTCTGGTCTTCCTCTGCAGGAGTTTTCAGCTAGGCAGTCCTTCTTCTTGTAGTTGCAGGAATCTAATTTTCTAGGGTTCAGGGTAGCCCTTAAATACTAAATTTAAGGGCGTGTTTAGGTCTGGGGGGTTAGTAGCCAATGGCTACTAGCCCTGAGGGTGGGTACACCCTCTTTGTGCCTCCTCCCAAGGGGAGGGGGTCACAATCCTAACCCTATTGGGGGAATCCTCCATCTGCAAGATGGAGGATTTCTAAAAGTTAGAGTCACTTCAGCTCAGGACACCTTAGGGGCTGTCCTGACTGGCCAGTGACTCCTCCTTGTTTTTCTCATTATTTTCTCCGGCCTTGCCGCCAAAAGTGGGGCCTGGCCGGAGGGGGCGGGCAACTCCACTAGCTGGAGTGTCCTGCTGGGTTGGCACAAAGGAGGTGAGCCTTTGAGGCTCACCGCCAGGTGTGACAATTCCTGCCTGGGGGAGGTGTTAGCATCTCCACCCAGTGCAGGCTTTGTTACTGGCCTCAGAGTGACAAAGGCACTCTCCCCATGGGGCCAGCAACATGTTTCGGTTTGTGGCAGGCTGCTAAAACTAGTCAGCCTACACAGATAGTCGGTTAAGTTTCAGGGGGCACCTCTAAGGTGCCCTTTGGGGTGTATTTTACAATAAAATGTACACTGGCATCAGTGGGCATTTATTGTGCTGAGAAGTTTGATACCAAACTTCCCAGTTTTCAGTGTAGCCATTATGGTGCTGTGGAGTTCGTGGTTGACAAACTCCCAGACCATATACTCTTATGGCTACCCTGCACTTACAATGTCTAAGGTTTTGTTTAGACACTGTAGGGGTACCATGCTCATGCACTGGCACCCTCACCTATGGTATAGTGCACCCTGCCTTAGGGCTGTAAGGCCTGCTAGAGGGGTGTCTTACCTATACTGCATAGGCAGTGAGAGGCTGGCATGGCACCCTGAGGGGAGTGCCATGTCGACTTACTCGTTTTGTCCTCACTAGCACACACAAGCTGGCAAGCAGTGTGTCTGTGCTGAGTGAGAGGTCTCCAGGGTGGCATAAGACATGCTGCAGCCCTTAGAGACCTTCCTTGGCATCAGGGCCCTTGGTACTAGAAGTACCAGTTACAAGGGACTTATCTGGATGCCAGGGTCTGCCAATTGTGGATACAAAAGTACAGGTTAGGGAAAGAACACTGGTGCTGGGGCCTGGTTAGCAGGCCTCAGCACACTTTCAATTGTAAACATAGCATCAGCAAAGGCAAAAAGTCAGGGGGCAACCATGCCAAGGAGGCATTTCCTTACAAAACTGCACAGAGATTATTGCGGCTAGCACTAATCCCTCTGCACCGTCACACAGCTACGTTTACATTTACTATTTCATGAGAACGCGGAGCACTTTACTGGTAATCCAAGGTTATTTTAATACAAATGAATGAGAAATCATTATGTAAATGACTATGGGTGTTCTGTACACCATTTATTCCAAATTTGTAATACCGTCTCTGTTTTTATTGCTGGAGTAATGGATTTATTTACTATGCAATTTATTAAAAAAAAGCTTGAAATTAAACTTGAACTGGCAGCACAGCAACATCTGGCTTAGTTGGAGGATTTTCTGTTAGATCATGTGTTTTTGTCTCAATGGAGGACAGCTGCAGCTCCAGCATATCAGCCATCCTACGGACCACGCTGCAAATAATGCACCTTCTTCTGTTTGTGGCCCATGGGACGAGTCTAGCTCAATTCCAAGTGAGGTGTCCAACCCTCTAGCATTTTATAAATCTAAGTACAATGTATCAGAATTATAATGAGGGGGAGAAACAGATCATTCTTCTCATCAGTGTCTTGGGAACCCTTTGTGTTTCTTGTACTGAGTCACAACCAAAAAGAAAAGGGAGCCTTTACTGACAGCTACATAAGGACAGACGCAAAGGGTTTGAGGCCGGTTGCATAATGACTGGTTGCACCTTTGAGATCTTGTAGCATGACATCAGATGGGCTTGGGACAATTTTAGTTTGGGGTCTGTCTTGGGAATCAGTTTGGAAGTCTGTAATTGAGTTGGTATGGCCCACAAATGGGTGTCAATGGCACAGAAAGTGTTGGGGAAGGCCTGCTAATAGTAATCCCTCTGGAGGTCCCGGTGTTTCCCATGGGTCCAAAGGAATGCCCAAAGCGGATGGAATCCTACTTAATATTTGCAGCACAGCCTCCCTGTGAAGCCGCTATCTACTGTGGAGTGAAAGATGGCCATCAAACTCTCAGTGGTTGGGACATACTGAGGAACTGTTTACAAAACCGGGTACTTCAAAGTTTAGCTTGACACCCTTGTATCTTCACTTTCGAAATAGGTTGGAAGGGTGGGATAGAGTGCTGCTTCGGCACTTTATGTTTTCATTTGGACTTTGACTTAAAGTCTTAGAATGTTAAGTGGACTGTGTCAGGGACAGTTATAGTACCAAGACTTTCCCCACAACTTTCAGTGGGAATAAGACCTGTGCTTCGACCACAACCTCTTCTTGTTTTTGGTGATGTAGAGATTCGTCACCCAGACCAAGATCAACTTCAAGTTCATGAGGGTTTTGGATAACTTAAGAGTCGTAATCAGAGTCGTGCTGGACTGACCACACAAGAATTGAGCATATGGTTGGGTATGAAAGCTAATTCCCTGTTGCATGCTGTAGGTGAGATTAAGGGGCATATGTACGAACACTTTTTCCCATAGACACAGAATGGGTAAAAACCTTTGCTACATCTGCCCTAAGTGTACAGTAGAAAGATATGCTACGATTGGAAGATTATTTAAGGACATTTTTTGGAGAAGAGCTCTGGAATTTCACCAACAAAAGAATTGTGACAAGTGAAAATGTGTTGAGGAATGTGCTACTGTCTTACAGGGATAAAGTTTAAGTAATTTTACAAGACTTGTGATAAGAGATCATAACTGAACTAATAAATTCTTTAGACTGGCTTTCGCCAGTACTGATTTTCCTTAAGGAATCGTGGAATTTAATTCCTATGTGGAGCTGTCTTAATGACACAGTATGGGTTGACAGTTTCCCCTTGCCAAATTTCCAGGATTTGTCATTTGTGGCAGGAGCATCTGTATTCTCAACAATCAACCTAATGTGTACTTACCACCAAAGTGAACTTCAAGAGGATTCTCAACATTTTACAGGCTTCATCGTGCCTGAAATGCATACCAATAAATATGTACGCCAGTTCGGATGGCCAGCGCATCTGCAGTGTTCTAAAGATCGATGACTGAAATACAGAAGGGTGTTGACTGGGGAAGAGTTTTCCAAGCTAACATTCTAGTTTTTGGTCAAGGCATAGAGGAGCATGACAGCAAATGGAGGAGGTGTTGCCCATATTCTGGAATCCAGGGTTAACTATCAAGCACGAGAAGAGCAATTTTGAGGTTGAGTACTGGGGACCCAGAAGCTGCAAGTTGGAAATAGTGCCAAAGAATGACCTATCAACAAGGAGCAACTGATGTCAGTCTTTGGCTTGAATTAATTTTACGCAAGCTAATAGAAAATTATTCCAATAAATGTGGATCTATTTCATGATTTGTTCAAGAAGAATGCAGGGTATAACTGGGGTCATGAGCAGAATAGTTGTTTTGAAAGTATAAAAGAGGAAAATGTGAGGGGTGTTTAAAACCTTTTGTGAGTAGTAAAAGGTGTAATGTTTTACAATACTATTATAAATATACAAGCCTGCTACAAACAAGCAGTTGTTGCTTCTCAGCAGTGTAGTGAAAAAGATGTTTTGCTGTGATACAGAGAAATCAAAGAAACAACATGAAGCCCATGTGTATAGCACAAGCTTGAATTTATTTAGCCTGTCACATACGATTTCAAAAAGACTAGCTAAACCAGATTTCTTCAAACTGTCGAGAATTCGGACTCCAAAGGATTCAAGAGATATTTGAGGACACAGAATTGCAAAAGATAGTGGTCAAGTTGTAAGCATATGTCCCTAAAACAGTAAACCCTGAGGGTGAAGAACAAGTCTAAACATAGCAAACCAAATGCTGAAGAACACCATGATTCTGCACCCTTCACCCCCAAAAGACAGTGACACACACTTGATGCTCGCAACAGCATGTGGCACTGAAGGGGCCAATATTTCAGAATCCTTTGGTGTTGAGGTTCAAAAAAAATTTGCTACCCACGCCACCTCTACTTAAGATAGGAGGAATACATAATTTCTTGATTGCAATTTCTCCTAAAAGAGGAGATAAATGTAGTGCATTTTTTCATTCAGAGGGCATAAGAAAATATTCTACACAAAATACTTTTTTTGTTTTTAAACCTCTGGAAAAGATGGAGCATTTTCCAACTAGATTCTGACCAAAAGATGGATGAAGTGGGCTAACAGTATAGATCTGTACACAGCAAGCAAAAAAGCAGACCGCGAGTTCTTAATGTTCCATTACTAACAAATGTTACCACTGGATAATGCCTCCTATCTTAGTAGGACGAGAAATAGCTTTGGAATCTTGGTTGCCCGTAATTGCCTATTCTTTTTTCTAGCTTGCTCTGCATTAGTCTGATGGGTGTGTCTAACCGCTGATTCCTCACTTTGGGAATATCCCTAGGCTCCAGACTGTATTTGGAGATTTTCAATCGGAGTGCCCCCATGGGCTGGCGGGTAACAGCGTGCGGCTCTGCGCAGGCTTCACACCACCCCAGACATGACCGATCGAAGCCTCATCAGTTCCATCCATGTGTGCTGTGCCTGTTCTTTTCTTTCAGCGACCTTTACAGCAGATTCAGAGCGCTACTCCCACTGCTTGTTCCTCTTACGGCGACTGTAAACCTTGCAGATCGTGTGGTAGGGACTCCTGTTCCCAGCCTGAAACCGTGCCGAGACTGAGCTATCAGTAGCGGATTCTCACTTCTCAGCCACTAACACTTTAAACCTTTGTTATACTGTATTTAAAATGTATGTAAGATCAAATATATTCCACAACATCAATCTTGTGGCCCAAATAGCTGTATAGTGGTGTGTTCTAACCCCCCCCACACTGTTTCCACATCCAAATACTTGGATACATTTTTGTTTTTCCTTTCATATCCACCATCACTCGCACACATCACACCGTTTACCCATCCCCACTGATCCCGAGGCTGCTCTCTGCACACTGTGGCAAAATGTCCCTTCTTTTTGCATCAGGTCCCGTCTAGTCTTTAGCAGGGCAGTGTTCTTCCTTCGTCATGTGAGAAATCCCCAAGTATGGCAGTGTGCAATCTATTAGAAATGCTTAAATTACATCTTCGGGATGCTCCCCATCAGTGTCCTTCACTCATTAGTGATCAAGGTCAACCAGGTCATAAAACTATACCTGTGGGATGATCGAAAGTCAGGACTGAAGATGCCCAAACTATATTAAATCAAGCACTTCTGTAGGGCTCTATTTCTCCATCTTGGAACAAACCTGTGCTGGACCTGTGCTGGACTGTGCTCTGACTGGGGCAGATAATAGGCCTTGGCAGCAAAATAAAAGTGGCCCTGAATATTGAAATGGATAGTGAAAAAAGTTTTCCACATTTGGATACCGGGGCAGTTTATACTTGTAAAGGCAGACTTATAAGTGTTTTGCAGGGCGTGGGATACCGCATGCATTTGTATTTGATGTTGCAAGCATGGTTTCATGTAATATCAAGGAACTCAACAGTAAAAAACAGCCCATAAAACAGGTCAACAGACAGACACAAAAAAAGCACAACCACGGCTCACACGGACCTTGCAGACCAGCCCACCGAACACTGCGTAACTGCACTGTCAGCCAGACTGAGCGCTAGGCAAAAACATCAGAATGAATGATCACTGAACATGCCTGGACACTGGCGAAGACATGGCCAAACATCCTGTGTGGTTGCCGGAAAATGTCAGTTAATACAAAGGTGTTTGCCATGGATCACATCTAAGAACCTACTAACAAATCACTATGAACGAATGGCTGCTTAGGGAACAGTGTAGATCTGCTAAACAATGGAGAGGCATCTTACTGGACTAAAGAGGCTCCTTTACGGAACACTGTCGGGCTCAACATGTCTTCTGAGCTTTGGCGAGCTGAATTTCACCTTAATCCATTCATAAACTGTAAACTTCGCACTTGTATAGCGCACTACTCACCCGTTAGGGTCTCAAGGCGCTGTACGCATACCGCTGTGGAACCCCTCCTGGCTTTTCCCTGTGAGGCACCCACTCCTGGGCAGCCCCAGGGTGAAGCCAGGCATTGAAGCGCTGTGAGGGCCGTTGTGGAGATTAAGCAAGCTATTGCCCAGAGTTACAGAGTGGGACCCAATAATTAGATTAGGCACCGAGGCGAGAATGATCTGGTCCAAGGGAATTGAGCCCAAGACCCACCGAGGCGGGAATTGAACCCTGGTCCCGGGCCAGATCTCTGCAACAGGGTCTGCCGCTCTAACCATTGTGCCACACTTCTCCATTGCCATTCATAGATGCAATAACTTTAGCTGCACCACTGTCTCTGCTACAGACTGGACACATGACCGCACACGGCATCAGCTCCTCAATCTCCTGCAGAGACTTGTGTGTTGAAAGCTTTTCCAGTGCAATTCAGCACCTGGCTGAATAAACACAGTGAAATCTCTTTAAATCGCTTTTATAACTAGCACCATCAACAAACGAGTAGCAAATGTGCCTGTAATTCAAGATTCAGTCTCAACCTGTAGCCCAGAGTACTGCTATCCTTATGTACTGGTATAAAGCAAAGTATGCTCAGTCTATGATGAGAGGACATTTAAAGTTACCTTACGTAAAAACCTGGAATCACCTATCTATGGAAGTGCAACAAACTCGCACCAGACAGTATACTCGGCTACATTAGCTAAACATGCAGCCACCTGCGGTTTAAGACTTGTTATTACCAGGTTTTAAAAGAACTTTGAGAAAAAACAAAACATTTTTTTAAAATCTGCAAACAATGACTAAGACCTCTTTAAGAAACAGTTTTACAGAAGTTTGGTTTTACTTAGCTACATCATTGGGCAACACTTGACCAGTCTACAACTCACAACACCATGGGACTTGATAATACAATACCTCAGCTTTCATTTTGGTCTGTTCGAGCTGGGAGAAGTGTTACAATCATAGACGTATAAAAGGAAAACCTCAGGCTGTTGCTTCTACAATTACAGGGGCAAAAGGTCGGCTCATACCGTATGCTGCTGCCCAGGTCTCAACAGCAAGAGTTAGAGGTTTCTAGCCCCTGTTATTCATTGTCTAGGGTCTGTATTTGCAAAGAACACAGCAGCCTATGTTTCAAATGCTCTGATAGCCACTTATGGAGTGGCTTTGTGAAATCAACAGACAATAAGAACTAATGTAGGTACTTTGCATGGCTTGAGCCAAGGGGATAATAATCAAAATTTCAACACGCAATTGACCAAGCTAAAAGAATCCCTCTTGCCCAACAGATACTCTTTTTAAACTGGATTTTAAGAGTTGTTTTATAATAATTAGTTTTTAATTAACTAGTTTTAAAGATGTATTCATAAATTCGTTCTACGCACATTGAAGCTCTGAGAGACGCCAGAGGCATGAACTCTGAAACACCAACAATTAAACTGTCTTCAATACCCAAGGAACCGCATTTAAAGGAACGCAGGCAAGAAGAAGTTCAAAGGAGAATTTAGAGGAAGTCTGGTTGATGCTACAGAAGATTTACAACAGAGGTTGAAGCAATCCTGCTAGAAGTTGGGCTCTTCAAGATTCTATATGGATGAAATTGGTCCACCCAGAGATTAAACAAAATTTGGAACTGAAATCCTATTGATGGAGATGTGGGAACAGTACAGGTGCACTGTACACATTGTGTTGATTCACAGCCCTTTACATAAATATAAAAAATATGACTTGCAATGTTCAGGTAAGTGGACTGAAGTTGATCGCATCAGCCTCGTTGGCAACATTCTTCACTTCTCAGCACACACTCAAATGACTATAATGTACTTGTGATAGTTCACGTAATTGCCACCCACATTATATAATTAGTGGCATGACCTCTAGGAGTTGCTCATTTTCTCAACAAATTCCTCTCAGTGCTACTTGTGTGCATGCTACTAGCTGTGATAGGTATTTGCTCACCCCCTGATCTCCCACTTTCACACGGTACCATCTCTATGCCTGACACAAACAGGGACCCTACAAAGGACTTCGGGCAATATGTACGAACACATTTTCCCATTGACACAGAATGGGAAAAACCCTTTGCTACATCTGGCCCTTCCTTACAAACTGTGCAAATGAGAGGGGCTTATACTTTAGCAACCTATACTGCTATGGAGATAAAGCTGGGTAGAGCTCAAGGATAGTCCATTTTTGGTGCTTCACACTTGCAGTTTTGAATTTTAAGATGTTTTAACACTTGATGTTTGCTTGCCAGTGGATACCGTGTGATTGATCAATAAAATAATTATTATCCAGGAAACGAGAACAAAGGAAAAGGGTGGCATGACAGGAGAAAATGAGGGATGCAGTGAAAAAAGCAGAAAAGGGAAGAAGAAAGTCAAGAAGAGAAAAGGAGGAGAATAAGAGCAGAGAGAGAGAGCAGAGATGCAGGCAGGGCGAGAGGAGCAATAACAGACTGATGCCCTCACCTTTTGGGGAAGGAGTGCTAGGCTTGCTGGCCCGGTTGAAGAAGAGGGCGCCAGGCTGTAGGGAGCTGCTTTCCTCTTCTTTCACTTTGAACTGACCCAACTTGGTGACCTTCTGCAGAAAAACAAAAGAGATCAGCAGAGCGGCTGCAGCGCAGAGACTGGATTCAAGCCACGTGGCAAGTCACTGAGCAGATGGGGCGTGCTTCCTCTAACAGCCTAGGGCAGGGTTCTGCAAAGTCGGTCCGGGAGAGCCAGGTCCATGCCAGGTTTTTAGCATATCCACATTTAGTAAATTGTAGATTTCTGAAACATCTTTTTTCTAAAAGTGGATATGCTAAAAATCTGGCCTGGACCCGGCTCTCCAGGACCGACTTTGCAGAACCCTGGCCTAGGGAAGCTACCGGGGTGTCTCGGTCCTTCGCATATTACGGATCGGCACTGATGATCAAGTATTTTATACCTTCCGCTTCCAAATAGGTTTCAAGGCATTAGACCACCTTACTTTCATCACACATAGTCAACTATCGGGTTAACTAGCAACCTAGAAGTGAAGACTGATGTGCTGGTAAAGCGAATAGTCCTCTTCTCCAGAATGCCACGTCATTCACCTTTAAAGAAGACTGGCTTATAGTGTGAAAAACATGTGTCAGCCGGACTGCAACAACCCGCTTTGCCTTTCAGAGATAAGCCAGACAGGTGATAGCCATTAGCTCAATAATCCAGGCATTTCAGTGACCCAAGTGCAGCCATAAATCTTTTCTTCCAACATGCAGGGGTGCCAGTCTAGAAACTACGGTACATGGCAACCGGTGCCCAATTGCTGGTTTAAGCTGTGCTAGGTTATTCCTATTGTGAATCTCTATAACACTTCACAAGTTGTACTTGGACAGGATGAATATTAATGAGCATTTCTAAAAAGGCAGTACATGAATCAGGACGGTGGCAAAGAGCATGTAAAATGTAGAGGAGACTGAAGTGTACCATAGAGGGAGCGGCCGCCTGCACTTCATCTGGGTCTGGCGGGGAATTCATTCGAATGAAGCAGAGGCCATAAGCCAGGCTCTGAAAGGAAAGGTGGAACAACGCAGAGGTTAGGAGACTGTACAACAATACAGCATGTAAAGTTCATTGTGAGTAAAAGAGCCGATAGACGCCATTCCTCGCCCAGACTACCATATACTCCTTTCAAGCACCGGTCCTTCTGCAGCGGCCAGGGACACCTAGCCTCACACCGCTGCAGCCTCCGCCTTGTGACAGCACAGAAACTAAACTAAAGCAAAAAGGACTACAGCACCCCTTGCCTGGTCAGAACATATTCTATAAAAAATTAAAACACCTTCAATATTAATCGTGCAGCGTGGAAATCTGCTGGGACTCAGTGTGGGATTAAACAATGTCAGACAAGAACCGTCTTAAAGGCGTGTAGGAGAATGTGCGCAACTGAAGATCCACAAATGAAATGCACATAAAGTCTTCTACAGCAGGAATAGGTACCGTCATGCTGCAACTATAGCATGAGCTCCAGAACTGGTGACCTACACGTCTTACTGCAGATATCAAGGGACATGCAAATCACAGGCCCTTTAAGAGGGTAGAATTGCTCCCGTGGAACAGTTAGAAATCGCAGCTCCAAGCGACAGATAGAATAAGCCATGATTCTCACAGTAGCTGTCACTGGACACAGACATGACAGTAGCAATCACTGCTTTCCACTGAGAGCTACAACCCGTGGGTTTTAAAGGACAGCGATGAGCACTCCATCGTGGGGATAAAACCACAATGAAGAGAGCTCAACCAAACGTCAAGATATCATAGCTCCTTGCCATGGATATTATTACTACTCCGCAGCTCATCTTGAATCTGTCACGGGGCAATCATGGTACAGCTGCAGCCATGGAACAAAAGCATAATCCATGTGCTTTACCTGATAATCAGATTAGAACTCCATCCGGGCACCAAGAAGAATGCTTGACTCATTCACAACTCTTATAAAGTGCATATTACCTCAAAGTGAAGTGTAGGGAAACCACAGCTGCCATAGCAGCTAATAGTGCAGAGGCAAAGACACACCGCCAAACAAAATCAACCACCGCATCTTTCTCAAGAACCTGAAATTACACTTCTATCAATCCACCGGGTCCACAATTCCCCAGCATTGAACAAAGCTGTGTCGCAGAGTTCACTCAACCGAATGGTCAGACAAAACCCCCAGCAGACCCCTGTGAAGGGACAGCACTGTTCTGCACTGGTGCTGTCCACAGGTGGCGTCTGCTCTTCATCACGTACCTTGTTGTAGGGCTGTGTGCATACAATCTTCACCCGGTCCCATTTCTTCTCAGCTGTTCCTTTCACGAGTTTGTCTGGCCCAAACATGCGGACGCGATTCAGGTTGCTCCCATTCTTGCTCTCCGATGGGGACATGAAGGAGGAAGTGACCAGTATCACCTTTGACAAAAAAGGGTGCATTATTCACAGTATTAGCCTAGTTTGTGAAACAGATGGCGGTGAAGGATGTTGCACACATGGCTTATTTTGTCAGGAGGTCCATCGCCATGCAGCTTTTAGAAAACATGTTGGCAACTGTGTTCAAAACAAAACATCTATAGACTTCACAAACAGAAAATTACCTGTGTAAAAAAGTGATTATGTAGAAAGTATTGAAAATAAAACTACAAGTGGTAGATCAGAGTTTCATGCAGACAAGAAAAAATTCCAGAACAGCCAAAGGACCACGTACAAGGTCTCAAGAAAAATCAGTGGTTGCAATATTTAAATTCTTCTGTTTCCAGAACTCTATTTTTCAGATGCTCTCATCCTGTGCTTGTCTCAGGCCCTACTGGCCTGTAGGGTCTATGTGTTGGCTTATGTTACACGGATATATACGTTACAAAAAGCTGTTGTATTGTGTGGGCAGAGCTGTCACATGGCTCATGCACTCTTTAGAAACCATTTATCATGAGCCAAATGCAGCTATGTGAGGTCACTGTGTTCTGTGGCAGGTATGGAAGACTGCATTTGTGCTGCCTAGCAACAATAAAGATTTACTAATCCCCTGTGAGCGAGGAGCACTTCACTTTCTAAGTTACTCTTTAACTTTAAATGTGTCGGTTTCTGTGCATCTACCAGTTTCTCATTGCACGTGTGATTCTCTCGGCAGGATTGCCATTACTTTGTCTGTACCTTTTGGAGATCTCTCTATGAATAAATGTTGATTTAAAGGGTGGGGTTAAGGAAACACGGATTTGCAGCATGAAGCTTTTTCTGGATTCACGAGTGCAATTTCTGTATTCATTCCTGTTTCCTTCTGGTCTGTGTGTCAGAAGGTAAGAGGTTGACATGATGTCAAAGTATCAGTGCTGTGGGGCATTGTAAAATCAACAAGGGACAAGGCAAGATGTGTAAGGAATGAAAGCTGCGTGGCAGCAGGAGATGGGGCACTGAATGTACTGAAGTACTTCAATACTATGGGACAAGAATGTAGGAGATTGCACTTGGGACAGGAAAACGCCATGGCAGGAAGATCCTAACGTTCAGGTAATAAACCTGCATTGTAAGCTAAAGAACACAAACAGCTGCACTAACAAAATACTGGCAAAGACTGCTCTCCTCTTCTAGCGCGTTGAAGCGCCCACTGTGAAGGAAGGTGCCCCACATTCAGGCACAAACAGAAGGCAGTTGCAGATCCTTCAAGGTCACATTTACAGGCTCTTCGGCAGAAGTCCTGCTCCACTAAGTGGACTACCACCAGTTGTGGTTAACTGTTACGTTTTCAGCCCAGAGAGTGAATGGGCATGAGGCTGGGCTTACGTGAACAAGTCTGCAGCACTAGTCAACTTTAATAGTGTAGTGCTCAGGTCTGAACCCTACACTGGTTTTATATAGCACTTAACGATTTCCTAGAACCTCTGGAAGGTTTTAATGCAGAAGACTGAATAACCACCGATTCAAGAATATCATCATCTATATACAGCTGTGCTTTCGCGCCACTCCCGGTTACCCTGCGGCTGTGGACACAGCCACCTGTTTCCTCAGTGCTGGCACAGGGCCTGTACCTCATAGTCCTGCTCGCTGGCGGATGTGGAGTGGCCAACCAGCACCTCGACGAAAGCTGAGCCTTCATTTCCGATGTCCAGGCTGTGGATCTGCTCTGCCTTTTCGAGCTGCAGGGACACAAGAGAGTTGGGCAAGTAAAGCGTAAGCTTGGAGCGGCGGGAAAAATAATACAAACCAAGTCCTAAACCCTTAGTCAAAGAAGCAGAGTATGCGAAACAGACTTTAAAGTAAGAGGAAAAGTTTGAAACGAGTAGGTCACTTCCTCAAAGGACCACAGTTGCATCATGGAATATTTCCTGCTATTCCAGCACTTGGCCATCCACCAACCAGCCAAAGCACCCCATGCTCAACCTGAAAGCATCTGTCCTATTTAAGGAGAGCTCTTATCAAGCCTTTTATTAACGACCTGCATCACAGCTGTGTTCTGCAAATGCCTTTTAATTCTAACATAACTTTTACTACTGTCCATCTTGGAACCGATGCAGAATCTCACGGGTTTCCTTTACTCTGATGCTTACAGAGCTGTTGGCTGACCAGCTTAACTCTCACCCACTGTTTTCCCAGACATTCCGCTACCAAGAGAAATACACACTGTGATGTTAATGCTGCTTTCTTTTACAATCATGCATTAAAAAGACCTCAATCTTAGTTCTGTTACTGTTCCTCTACTCAATCATTACAGGGACTCAGGCAGGTGATGGAACAAGTGTATGGTGTCCATCCATACCTAACCTCCAACTTGGCACTTCCCATAAAGCGGTTTATTAAAGATCTACATGAAACCTGTTTCCTGTTCTCCGACAATATAACTCTGCCCTCAAACAGACCTCAGTTTGGACAATCACACAAACTGTAGCTATTTTCAGAACCTATACCTAATAAAGGCATCAGGCTGACCATGCCCACTCCCCCCGAATATAAAGCAAGTCGGGATGGTGCTGTCAAGTCAGGAACAACTTGTACGTTACCCTCCACAGTTCAAGAAGAATTTCCCACCTCATCTTAAGCCTCACCTGCAGGATCACAGACACCTGCTTTTCTCCAGCCTTGCTTGCCTTCCATTTTCGATAAGTATCTGCCTTCAACAAGTTTTCTGCTTTGTGCGTCTGGGGGTAAAACAGATTTAATAAATACCACAAATACAATTTTGGTGATCTTGATGTCATAAGAACTATAAATTTAGGCGCAATTCACAGAGACCATGGGGAATCGACATTGCAATCCACATTCGTAAACAAAGTGCACGGGAAGTATGACAGGTGCAAAGAACAGAGCGGCCTCTGGGATGGACAGCACTCTTTAAGACCAATAGCTTTCTATTCGCCTCTTCTTTTGTGATCCAGATGTTTTCGCTTGTGACCAATGTGGTGCACTCACATTTCACCTTCATGCTGTTTTAGCGAGTGATTACCCACTTTAAACCATCACTTGAAGTTTGATTTTAGTGGGAATAACAAACATTCTAGAATATTGAGTATTAGCACTAGTTTTCTACCGCATTACTAATGGTGAAGTACCTCCCACTGGCTTAGCTTGAGTGGTCGCAGGTGCTGAGCAGATCTGGTCACCAAACTACCTACAAGAGGAGTCCCCCTGGAACTAGTGAACCGGAGTAGGCTGAAACTTACAAAAGGCACAGAGGGCACATCTTCCCTATGCTATTCTGTTTGCAAGCAAGATCAAGCAAAATGAAATCCAACAAAGCTGCAGTTTCATTTCCTTAAAAAAAGACTGATTTCATGAAAACAAAAAACGACAACAAATTGCAAACCCCATTTGCCTTCCTAGTTAACACAGAGCTAACAGCTGCGCCGATAAAATACAACTGACAAGGACTGCTCTCCTCTTCTACGGAGTTTCAAGCTCTCACCGTAAAAGCAGACACTACATGTAACCCTGATTCACTACTGTTGGCCCTAAGTATCTTGTCCCCACAGTCACAGGGAAATCATTGTTTTTCCATTAAACCAACATCCAAAAAACACCTGCACTTGGTTTGGCTCATTCATTGTTTTAGTTGAACCTGGTTTCCCAGCCGCCAGGTTGTCCACTGTTACCCCTGTTCCAATGTGAAACACCCTCAAGAGTCATAAGGAAACCATTGTTTTCCAAGGCAGTAACACCCAAAAACACCTGCGGTTAGTTTGGCACATTCACTGTTTTATTGGCACATGGCCTCGAAAGGTGGCAAAGGCAGCTGTGATCTACCACACAGACCACAAAGGGTACACAGAATGTCACAGATGGTCTTCGTAGAAAGTCTCATTTCAAAAGCAGAAGTCATTTTGCAGGACTACATAGAGCACTTTCGGGCACACACCCTGAACTGTCCCCCAGCGCTTTCTCGCTGACTCAAGTCTTGTTAAGTGTGACTCGCATGCCTGACCTGGAGAGCATTCTATTATCTTTAGGTTGTTGGGCGGGCTTGACACAGAAAAGCCTGAAGGCGTCCTCTGAGCCTGTGATGGACAAAGAAGGACCCTCATGGCTGCTCATCTTAATCCAGCCAAGGAGCATCAGTACGAGGAGACTGTGCCCCTACAAACAGCCACACTTTAAAATTGTAGGGTTCTTGCTAAGAACAACACTGGTGGTGATGCCGCATCTAAGGAATACCACCACACGCTCAAGTACGCATTGATCACCATCACGTAACAGGACATAGCTATGTAAGAATTACTATTTCGCAGAAATTCAATGGCTGCTTCAAGCATGAAAAATGTGGCTGATACAAACTTCCGACCTTAGGCTGGCATTAGAAGGATGAAAACATGACAAACTAAATCAGCAAAATCCCTGTTGTAGTTATGCAAGGGCACGAATGTATTGGTAGAGAAACACACCAACCAATAAAAAGTCCAAAAGTACGGTAACATAACAAGCATTGGCAAAGCCAACTGTTTTTGCCGACGTGAGAGCTATCAGCTTGCCAATGTCTTTTAGCCATGTTGTACAACAAAGTAGAGTAGTACAGAGTGGGGTGGCATAGTGTGGCACAGAGTGATGCAGAGTAGAGTTTAGTGGCGTAGAGTGGTGCAGAGAGCAGTGTTGTAGAGATGTAGGGTAGAATGGCGTGGAATGCAGTGGTGTAGAATGGTACAGAGCAGAGTGCAGTGGTATAGAGTAGTGTGGTGCAGAGTAGAGAGATGTGGAGCACAGTGAGGTGAAATGGCATAATGTATTGGCATAGAGTGACAGCAGAGTGGTGTAGCGTAGGTTAGAGTGGCATACAGAGCAGTAGTGGCGTAAAGAGCAGCGGTGCAGAGCACAGTGCAATGTAATAGGGTGCAGTAGTGCAGAGTACAGTGCAGTGGCGTAGAGAGCACTGGCGTAGAATAGAGTGGAGCAGAGAAGAGTAGAGTGACAGTTCAATGTTGTAGAGTGGTGCAAAGTAGAGTGGTACAGAATAGAATGGCGTAGAGTAGGCTAGTGTGCAGTGGAGCAGAATTAAGTGGTGCAATATAGAGTGCAGTGGCACAGAGTACATTGCAATGGCAAATAGGAACGGGTAGAGAGTTGGGAGGGAAAAGAAGCAGCATGGAAAGCAGACGAGTGGGAGGGAACGGAAGCTACATTGATGGGGATATGGGCGACAGACTGGAAATACAAGCTCTCAATTGGAATGCTTGAACATGAAAATAGAAGAAGCTCCTAAAAGGGGTGCGGTGGATGGTCCATGCTCCAGGGTAGAGCCAAACACAAGAAGAGGACATAATGCCTGCATGTTGTAACAAACGAGAGTGAAGCAGTTGAGGCCGACAGTAAAACTAAAAACGAAGTCCAATTAAGTGGACACTGGGCAACAGTAAGCTGGTGACCTCACTCCTTGACACACTGTCCTCTCTGAAGACACCATCCTTAACTTAAAGCCTAAAGTGATAATTCAGCTACTTCAACTGGAAGATACAGAATATTATGGTAGAGTTGTCTATCGAAAATATCTTTACAAATAACTGAGCCTAATGGGATACAAACGTAATGGACATAATCTATGTTAAATAATCTTGTTATCTATCACACATCTCTAGCACAATCCAAAAATCAGCTGCGTTATTTTATAAAATGCACTCAAATTTTCCATTGCTATCACAGTGGTGTCTGTTCAACTATTTATGGACTGAGTGTAACAACACTACTCTCCAATTCCTGCAGTGTTACACAATAAACAGATCAACACACAATAGGTTTGCCATTGGTCAGTCTGATGCTCTGAATTGGTATGCAAACAACAGTTACTTCCAATGTGTAAACTTCACAGATTGAGGCCAATGTCTCGGCTTATGTATTTATTTGAGAGCTTTATAAAGCGCAGACATGTCCTTCTGGTACCTTCTTGAAAGGTTTAAAAGTGTTTCCCCATTCCATCCATCTATAGCAAAGCAAGCCTAAAGCATTCCAAGCTTGGTTACAGTGTGCACATGCTACAGGAGTATGAAACCTCTGTTGCTCTTCTTGAGCAGGAACATGTAATGCTGTGATGTGCTGCTCAGCAACAGCAGAAATGTGAGTACATGGAGATGCTTTCTGCCAGAGGCTAGACAAACCCTCACTGGTGTAAGGGTTCTAGCTCTGCTGTACCAAGGCATCTGCAGGAGAGGGCAGAAGATACTAGTGTGGAACAGTTTCAGTGCCCCCATGGCACAACAAGACAATCAAAGAGCAACTGAGCTCCAATTAAACGCTCTTGTCGCAAGATACAATTAACATCACAAATAAACTGCTATGATACAATACACTTCTTGTTACTTTTGTTTATTCAAAGTTTACCTTTACATTTTTCAGAATGATTTAGACAATAACATATTGCAACTCCCCAACACCCCCAACAAATTAAGAAAACACACTCACAATCTCAATGCATACCATTCACATACAACATCATACTCAACTATAGACCCGTAAAACACAGATAAATGCAGTCTTATACAGTACCCAATTGATTTCTACAAAACAAAATCATCCGCAATAACAGTCATGATGTAGATGCTAACAGAGCTTATACTTGATACCAGTTCACATGATTAGATTCACATCACTGAAAGTTTAAATACAGAGTTACTTAAACAGTGCAGGGATGTGGAATACGCCCAGGACATATTGTTTGGGGTAAGAAGCTTGTAAGCAAGAGTGAAGATTCTTTGCTTTCGAAATAGAAATGTTGGGGAAAAAAATGCAAGTGGGAAAACGTTTCACTACTATGAAATTTTAGGTGCTATTTCTTTGAAGTGTCATTTAGTAAAATGTATTGATGCATGCTAGCATTTCCAAAAAATATTCCTACTGGAAAATCAGCGTAGCCATTTTCAACAAGATTATTGGAAGCATGAAAATAAACAAGCACTGGCAAAGCCAATCGATCCAACATTTTTTGAGTCTCTTGGTTTTGTCAATGAGTGTCTTGTTTCGGCATGGTTTTTTGTACCATTTTATTGCTGTCGGAGCTGCCAGGCCCTCACCATTGTAACAAACACTGGCAAAAAGAAAAAAAAAAGTTTTGGGTCTCAAGAAGCACACATTGCCATCAGTGGTGCAACAAAGGCCCCGCAAGCCCCAGTGAGTCTGGAGCAGGGCACTCCATGTTCTTTGCAGGGGAGCCCCCTCCAGTTTTGTTATGCCACTGATTGCCACAGTAGTTCCTGGCACTGAACAAAACTACTTTGTGTGGCAATATGCTCCTTGTGGAAGAGCAGAATGTGATCACTCACAGTAAAGCCAGCGGATAAATAGAGAGAGAAATAGAAGTTTAATAAAAACAAAATGTCTTTGTTAACGCCAGACCTAATTAGGGACCCAATTCTTAAAGAAAGTCACAAAAGCACATCCATTGTATATGTTTTTGAATTAGTGGCTTTCATGACTTTACAAAAAATGTCCAACCTTTCTCGTTATGGGAACAGATTAGAAAAGAGCTGGTGAAAATCCTTAAATCACGCAAGTTAGTAGGTCTGCAGACTCAAAGGCATTCCAGCCCTGGAACTATTGCTTACTGCTTCCTCCTTCCTCCAGCCCCAGTATGGAGATCTGCGGAAAGGTGGCAAAATAAGGAAATTGCTCTAGGAGGCTGGCCTGGCTTGTAGTGGGTACCAAGGGGTACTTACACTCTGTACCAGGTCCAGTTATCCCTTATTAGTGTAGAAGAGGTGTTTCTAGCAGCTTAGGCTGATAGAAGGTAGCTTTAGCAGAGCAGCTTAGGCTGAACTAGGAGACAAGCAAAGCTCCTACTATACCACTGGTGTCATATGCACAATATCATAAGAAAACACAATACACAGATATACTAAAAATAAAGGTACTTTATTTTTATGACAATATAACAAAAGTATCTCAGTGAGTACCCTCAGTATGAGGATGCCAAATATACACAAGATATATGTACACAATACCAAAAATATGCAGTAATAGCAAAAGGAAGTAATGCAAGCAATGTAAAGTTACAGTAGATTGCAATAGGAGCACATAGGTACAGGGGCAACACAAACCATATACTCCAGAAGTGGAATGCGAACCACGAATGGACCCCAAACCTATGTGAGCTTGTAGAGGGTCGCTGGGACTGTAAGAAAACAGCGAGGGTTAGAAAAATAGCCCACCCCAAGACCCTGAAAAGTAGGTGTAAAGTGCACCTATATTCCCCAGAGAGCACAGAAGTCGTGATAGGGGAATTCTGCAAGGAAGACCAACAGCAGCAATGGAACCAAAGTGGATTTCCGGACGAGAGTACCTGTGGAACAAGGGGCCCAAGTCCAAGAGTCGCGACAAAGTCGAGACTGGGCAGATGCCCAGGAAATGCCAGCTGAGGGTGCAAAGAAGCTGCCACCGGATGGTGGAAGCTGTGGATTCTGCAAGAACGAAGAGGACTAGGAACTTCCCCTTTGGAGGATGGATGTCCCACGTCGTGAAGAAGCTTGCAGAGGTGTTCCCACGCAGAAAGACAGCACACAAGCCTTGCTAGCTGCAAGGGTCACGGTTAGGGTTTTTGGATGCTGCTGTGGCCCAGGAGGGACCAGGATGTCGCCACTTGGAGAGGAGACAGAGGGGGCGCCCAGCAAGACAGGGTGCCCTCACAGAAGCAGGCAGCACCCGCAGAAGTGCCGGAACAGGCACTACGAAGAGGAGTGAACCGGAGCTCACCCGAAGACACAAAAGGAAGTCCCACGATGCCGGAGGACAACTCAGGAGGTTGTGCACTGCAGGTTAGTGTCGGGACCCAGTCTTGGCTGTGCACAAAGGAAATCCTGGAAGAGTGCACAGGAGCCGGAGCAGCTGCAAATCACGCGGTACCCAGCAATGCAGTCTAGCGTGGGGAGGCAAGGACTTACCTCCACCAAACTTGGACTGAAGAGTCACTGGACTGTGGGAGTCACTTGGACAGAGTTGCTGAGTTCCAGGGACCACGCTCGTCGTGCTGAGAGGGGACCCAGAGGACCGGTGATGCAGTCTTTTGTTGCCTGCGGTTGCAGGGGGAGGATTCCGTCGTCCCACGGGAGATTTCTTCAGAGCTCCTAGTGCAGAGAGGAGGCAGGCTACCCCCAGAGCATGCAACACCAGGAACCAGTCGAGAAGACGGCAGGATCAGCGATACAAGGTTGCAGTAGTCTTCTTTGCTACTTTGTTGCGGTTTTGCAGGCGTCCTGAGCAGTCAGCGGTCGATCCTTTGGCAGAAGGTGAAGAGAGAGATGAAGTAGCCAGAAAAGGAGGTTTGGCTAGCAACACAGGCAAGAGCCTATCAGGAGGAGTCTCTGACGTCACCTGCTGGCACTGGCCACTCAGAGCAGTCCAGTGTGCCAGCAGCACCTCTGTTTCCAAGATGGCAGAGGTCTGGAGCACACTGGAGGTGCTCTGGGCACCTCCCCTGGGAGGTGCAGGTCAGGGGAGTGGTCACTCCCCTTTCCTTTGTCCAGTTTCACGCCAGAGCAGGGCTGGGGGATCCCTGAACCAGTGTAGACTGGCTTATGCAGAGATGGCCACCATCTGTGCCCATCAAAGCATTTCCAGAGGCTGGGGGAGGCTACTCCTCCCCAGCCCTGATACCTTTTTCCAAAGGGAGAGGGTGTAACACCCTCTCTCTGAGGAAGTACTTTGTTCTGCCCTCCTGGGCCAAGCCTGGCTGGACCCCAGGAGGGCAGAAACCTGTCTGAGGGGTTGGCAGCAGCAGCAGCGAAACCCCGGGAAAGGTAGTTTGGCAGTACCCGGGTCTGTGCTAGAGACTCGGGGGATCATGGAATCGTCTCCCCAATGCCAGAATGGCATTGGGGTGACAATTCCATGATCTTAGACATGTTACATGGCCATGTTCGGAGTTACCATTGTGACGCTGTACATAGGTAGTGACCTATGCACAGTGCACGCGTGTAATGGTGTCCCCGCACTCACAAAGTCCGGAGAATTTGCCCTGAACGATGTGGGGGCACCTTGGCTAGTGCCAGGGTGCCCACACACTAAGTAACTTAGCACCCAACCTTTACCAGGTAAAGGTTAGACATATAGGTGACTTATAAGTTACTTAAGTGCAGTGGTAAATGGCTGTGAAATAACGTGGACGTTATTTCACTCAGGCTGCAGTGGCAGGCCTGTGTAAGAATTGTCAGAGCTCCCTATGGGTGGCAAAAGAAATGCTGCAGCCCATAGGGATCTCCTGGAACCCCAATACCCTGGGTACCTCAGTACCATATACTAGGGAATTATAACGGTGTTCCAGTATGCCAATGTGAATTGGTGAAATTGGTCACTAGCCTGTTAGTGACAATTTAGAAAGTAAAGAGAGAGCATAACCACTGAGGTTCTGGTTAGCAGAGCCTCAGTGAGACAGTTAGTCATCACACATGGAACACATACAGGGCACAATTATGAGCACTGGGGCCCTGGCTGGCATGGTCCCAGTGACACATACACTAAAACAACATATATGCAGTGAAATATGGGGGTAACATACCAGGCAAGATGGTACTTTCTTACAATTGCTATAGTAGAAATTGAAAGTATTCAAGCCCTACTCTACTGGTAGCCCTGGAATAATCAAAGAGGCTATTATCAGAGCTCTTACATAATGAGATTGCTGCCATATTTCGTCGCCGCACTATATGGCACCAAAGGGATAAGTACATTTTTTTATTCTTTCAAGTAGATTTCAGAAGCAAACTGTTCCATGGACAAGTAAATATTTTAATACATTTCACAACCCTGCAGTGTATAATATAAAGGTCAACACAAAATACAAAAAACCCATCTAAACATAGCAAAGACTCTGTATGGCAACTGTACAACTGAAATGTAGGTGCCAAAGTGTGTTTCGGTGTCCAGTGGTCAGCCGACCACACACCTTCTTCAAGGCACAAACAGATGCGTACGGCAGAGCATAAAACTCAAAGTTGCAAGGGTGAGAGGGCAACCCAAAAACAATTACCTGAGTACCACTAGTGCAGGACTTATTGAGTCCAACTCCTGAGTAGGCAAATTGAGTACGTTGGGCCCCAATAGGTGCCAAAATGAATATCTACAATGGTGCTAGGAGGCTCCGCCTCCTAACATAGTACAACGGCTAGTATAGGTGACCACAGGGATGATGCAAGGTTCGAGAGACCAATAGTAAAAGGTAAAGATTCCTCACACAGCTCCCACGTTTGTCCAGCCAAGTGCTATGCATTACGGGTTAGTCTGATATATTTGGCAATTTCCACTGCATCACCACAGGCAACCGAAGCTGTCACCTAATTAAATTGAACTGCGTGTTTTGTTGTGCTGGTTGTGCCACTGCTAGCCCTGGCTCATTAATTGCCCAGATGTAGTAAAGATGGTTTTAATGCCATGTGGGTGCCAGCAGAACCGTCACCAAGGTCAGTGTCATGTGGCTCAGGCAGGGCACCAACCCTTAATGGCCTGTTATCAAATTATACCCATTATGAAGGAGGCTTGGGTGGCACCACATGCACTATAGCGCATTCTTGCTGGGGGCTCACGGTAGAAAGAGGTGGCCTCATCAGGGGAAAGTGGTCTCAGCTGGACAAGAGCAGAACCGGATCTCAGAGTCCCTCACTTGAGCAGCTAAGCCACTGACTGGTGGCTTCCGCCAATTATAGTCGTGGGCACTAACACAAACTGTCCATCCCGGCTTAAAAGTAAGCCAAAAAGAGTCCTCGGTCCATGGCTGGGGGACCAATAGCACACCTACAGCCAGCACTCAAGGAGTCCTGGGATCCAGCAGTGGCTGGCACGCCGAATGGGCCAGACCGCAAACAGTGGGCACATCTTGTTCAATCAGGCATCCCATCCTTCTGACTTCTACTGCAATCTCCCACCTCAATGCTTCCTTTCACATTTGCACAAATGTCCTGTCCTCTCTCCTGTTCTCCCCTTTTTACCCTACTACCGCCTCGATCCCCATTCTCGTTCACATCCCTATGCCGCTCCTATCTTATGTGCTCACTCCCTACCCCCCCCCCCCCAAATCTCCCAACATTTATTCCCACCCTCTCTTCCTATGATTTTTCCCTTTTCTCTCTGGCAGTGGACACTAATTCCCCCTTTTGCTCTGTCTTTTACAAACACCCTTCCTGTTCTTTGCCACACAGCTGTCCAACCCATCTTTACAGTTCTATTTTTCCAACTTTCTGTCCTTCTCTCAAGCTCTTTTCCTGGTCACTCCTGTCTGTGGCCATGCTCATCTCACTTTCCTTTTCGACAGCTGTGTCATTCTCTCTGCCTTCCTCTTTAAATGAAAACATGTTCCATGTAGCCATGCCTTCTTTAGTTTCTTTCAATGTACATTCAGCGCTCTCATTCTAACCCCTTCGGCCTTTCTCACTCACTTTCTCATTCTCTGGCTGCCCCCTCCTGTGATTCACCGTATCTGTCACTTCACCAGTGTGCTACTCTCCCACCCTGTGTGATGGACTCTCCATCTTCAAGACCGTGTTGTTTTCTCGCCGTTAAGCCCCCTCCAAACTTGATGTTGCTGTTTCTCTCGTCCGTTTTCTTTTCTACACTCCCTCTGTGTTGCTTTCCCTACCTGCAAAGCCGCCCCTCTTATTTCCTGTGTTTCGTCGGCCCCTCCCACTTTAAAAAATGGTGTGGTGCATTTTTTTTCTGTTTATCAATCCAACTGGGACTGGTAAAAAAAAACCAAAAGCAAAAATAGAAGTACCTGCATCGTTCTATTGGCTTGTGCATGACCCTACAAAACGACAAGGGCAGCTGTGCCATGGGCTTTATCCTGATTCTTCTTTAGCTATGTGACAGAGCATCATAGATTCTATACAGAAAATCTAAAAATCATTAGCAAAGCAATACTGTCACACAGGCGAAGGCGAAGGCGAGACCTTCAACCTTCGCCAATGCCGGGTAATTATCTTGCTCCTTACACCCTTTAGATTAATTAAAGACCTGGAAACAGCACTTGGCTGAAGATCTGGGAAACCTCAATAGCGACAGTTGTGCTGAGACTGGGCAACAGTAACAAATGCTGCGAGTCTGACCTTGACTGAACCTCTTGCCAAAACTCGGATACTTGCAAAGATGCACCTATTTTAGGTTTCAGGGAGAGCAAAGTGCTCTAACATGCACGTTAGATCACTGCAGGCAGGTTGCTCCATTCTCGCCACTGCTCCGGTAGGTGCTGCCATACTTGAGTGTTGTTTTTATCTTTTTCCTTTCTTGGGTTTCCCTCGAGGTTTCCCGCTGCTGCTTCCCCGTGGCCCCGCCCCCCTCCCACCTCCTTTCCGCTCCTGCTGCCCCCGCCCCCCACCCTCCCATTAGAGGCTTACCTCCCTCCTCCCAGCTGCCAAACCCTCCCACCTCCCCTCTTATGCCGGGTGCAGCGCGGGCGCGCTGAAGGCGTGCCAAAGGCAAACCCGTCTGCGCCAAGACCGCACCCAGCGCCAGACCCCCTGGCCAACGCACCCCCGCGCCACCAAACACCATTACTCTGCCAACGAACTCCAAGCCCTTTATCAGGACGCTCCTCTATCTGCGTCCAGGCCTCACCAACGCGCACCAAAGGACCCTTCTCCTGCAAAGCCTGCAATTCACCTGCAACCGAACCTCCAAACTCCAAATCAAAACAGACAACCGCCTAAGATGCATCCTACTCAACACCCGCTCCGTCCACAAACATACAATTGAACTCTGGGACCTACTGACCACACACTCACCCGACGTCCCATTCCTCACCGAAACCTGAATGAATTCGGCATCTGAACCACACGTAGACATAGCCATACCAGAAAACTACAAGATCACCAGAAGAGACCGAAGCAACAGACTAGGAGGGAGAATCGCCATAGACTACAAAAACACAATAAGAATCTCCACCAACTCCCACAACACCATCAACTCCGCCAAGCACCTCCATTTCAAAATCCACATCAACAACACACTCAGAGGAACACTGATCTACAGATCCTCTGGCCCCAGAACGCAGTTCTGCGACGACATCGCCATCATCTCCCAAGCCCTCGTCTCAACAGACTACATCCTCCTTGGTGACCTGAACTTCCACCTAGAAAATAACAACGATATCAACACCACCAACCTAATCAACAACCTCGCCAACCTCGGTCTCAAGCAACTTGTCACTTCACCCACCAACTCCGCAGGCCACACACTAGACCCCATCTTCTCAGCCAGCAAACACATCTCTTTCAGCTACACCACCGAACTCAGCTGGACTGACCACCGCTGCAACCACTTCTCCTACCAGAAATCAGTCACTCACCACCACCACACACAACCCTCCGACGCAACTGGAGCAAAATATCAACAGATGAACTGATCTCCACTCTCGCCCGGGCCCCACCCCCTGGCACCCCGGACCCCAACACAGCCGCCACCAACCTACACCGCTGGATAGAAGACTGCGCCAACACCCTCGCACCACTAAAAAAAAAACCAAACACCTCCCACAGAATCAAGGCCAGCTGGTTCACACCAGAACTACAGGAATCCAAACGGCTATGTCGCAGAATGGAAAAGACCTGGCACCTTGACCCTACCAACTCCAACCACATTGCTTTCAAGGATGCCCTACGCAAACATCACCAATTGATCCGCACCACCAAAAGGACCCACTTCAAAAACCGTATTGACGCCAACGATCACAACAGTAAAGAGCTTTTCGGCATCATCAATGAACTCTCAACCCCCAGGACCTGCTCCAACAAACCCCCGCCATCACAAGAATTCTGCAACTCACTGGCAACCCACTTCCGTCAAAAGATAGAAGAAATCCATAATAGCTTCAAACCCCAGACCCACCAGCTGATAAACACCCAAGAACCTAACACTACAAGCAACACCCACCTCCTCCACACCAGGACCCCCGCCAATATAGATTACACTGCCACCATCATGGCCTCCATCCACTCTGGATCACCATCGGACCCATGCCCACACCATATCTTCAACAATGCAAATATCATCGCCCCCCACCTCTACAAAACCATCAACAGCTCCTTCGAGTCAGCCACCTTCCCAGAAAGATGGAAGCACGCAGAAATCAACGCCGCGCTGAAGAAACTAAAGGCAGACCCGGACGACCACAAGAACTACCAGCCAATCTCCCTCCTCCCTTTCCCAGCCAAGGTCATCGAAAAAATCATCAACAGCCAACTATCCCGGTTCCTTGAAGACAGCAAAGTACTCAACACCTCCCAATCCGGATTCCGCAGAAACCACAGCACCGAGACCACGCTCATCGCTGCCACAGACAACATTAGGACCATGCTCAACGAAGGAGAAACAGCAGCACTCATCCTCCTGGACCTCTCCGCTGCTTTCGACACAGTATGTCATCACACTCTCCGCACATGCCTCCACAACGCTGGAATCCGCGACAAGGCACTCGACTGGATCTCGTCATTTCTCTCAGGCAGAACCCAAAAAGTCCGCCTCCCGCCGTTCCTGTCAGAAGCCTCCAGAATCATCTGTGGCGTCCCCCAAGGATCTTCGCTCAGCCCCACGCTCTTCAACATTTACATGGCCTCCTCGCCAACATCGCACGAACCCACCACATCAACATAGTTTCCTACGCAGACGACACTCAGCTCATCCTCTCCCTCACGAAAGACCCTACAACAGCAAAGAACAACCTCCACAACGGACTTCACGCCATCGCCAGCTGGATGGAATCAAGCCACCTTAGGGTAAACACAGACAAGACAGAAATACTCATCTTTGGCACCAACCCCTCAGCTTGGAATGACTTCTGGTGGCCCACCTCCCTAGGATCTGCACCCTCACCCACCACCCACGCACGCAACCTGGGCTTCATCCTGGACTCCACACTCAGCATGACTCAGCAGATCAATGCCATCTCCTCTTCCTGCTACAACACTCTCCGTATGCTCCGCAAAATCTTCAAATGGATTCCCGTTGAAACCAGGAAAACTGTCACCCACGCCCTGGTCAGCAGCCAATTGGACTACGGAAACGCCCTATATGCAGGAATATCAACCAAACTTCTAACAAAGCTGCAAAGAATCCAAAACGCATCCGCCCGCCTCATTCTGGACGTCCCGCGCCGTGACCACATCTCACCCCACCTCAGAGACCTACACTGGCTACCAGTATCAAAGAGGATCACCTTCAAACTCCTCATCCACGCACACAAGGCCCTCCACGACACAGGCCCTGGCTACCTCAACGATAGACTCACCTTCCACACCCCCACCCACAATCTTCGCTCCGCCTGCCTCGCCCTCGCGTCCGTCCCCCGCATCCGCCGCACAGCCGCTGGAGAAAGATCCTTCGCTCACCTAGCCGCCAGGACCTGGAACTCCCTACTGCTCCACCTTCACCAGACCCAAGACCTCTTTACATTCAGGAAAGGCATCAAGACATGACTCTATGACCAGTAGCTCCCCCCCCAAGCACCTTGAGAAACTAACGGGTGACTAGTGCGCTCTATAAGTCCTTGATTGATTAGATGTGTCACTTGCACGGGCCCCTCTTTACACCGAGTCTGCATGGCCTTCTCTCAAAAGGATTTAAGGGAGAGGAGACTGGTGAATTATTAGCATGTGCACACGTTCACTGATGACAGGTACATCATTCACTCCCTTTCAAAACTGCATGCTGGCACTTATAGTTGTGCTATTTTCTGCATTAATAAACAATTGCGAGTATTGTATTCAAACCCAAAGCTTAGTGAGATTAGCAGTTTTGTGTTCACATGCGCGTGGCAGTGTCGCTGAAAGTTTAATGTTTCATCAGTGGTAGTGCGCGCTATATAAATGCAATTACATGAGCTATGCAAATGTCACATACAGGGGCTTTGCAAACACAGAACGATCATGCACGTGGACACTGAAAGCTTGGCAGCCACGGCCAGCAGCTGTCATCAGAAACCCCGGCTTTGCTTACTGTGTCCTCGCTGCTGCAGGAAACCACGTGCTTCACTTTGATCTCGGGCATCTTGTCTTTACTCCAGGGCTCCTCAAATCCGAGATGTTTATAAACCTACTTATTGCCCCCTCTCAAGCACTGGGTGTGCCTCCTGTCACCAGCAGAGGCCCAAAAGCCTCACTGCCCCCAGGGGCTTCCCAGCTGCGCCCCCACTGACCCCAGCTGTGTCTGTGGACAGCCAAGGAGCCTGGGATGAAACACCCCCGTGCGAGCCCTCAAAGCACCCCCTTTATGGACACCCCCGTTCTATGTACCCAACCCCAGGGACCCCGTGTTGTGGCTCCCCTACTCCCTCAGTGACCCCTCCAATAGTGCTTCTGATGCCCTGGGACCCCTGCCCAGCCTCCTTCACAGTCCCAGGCAGCGGAGGGCCCCTCCCTCCGTGCCCTCCCCTCAGAGACCGCCTGTGCCTCCCCAAAGCACAGCGCTTCCTCCTGCAGCACCCAAACACCGCGCTCCGGAAGTGCAGGCCATAGAGCGCAAGGCCAGATAGACCGTCCCGGAGCATAGAGTGGCCGCGCATGCGCAGAGAGCACAAGGGCAGCCAATCAGACGAGAGAGGGAGGAAATGTCTGAGACCTGAGCAGCCACCGCTCGTCAAAGACGCTTGAACGCCAAGCTCAAGATGGCCGCCCGTGCGTCATCAATTGAGTCTTTGAAACCTGGGTAATGTAGTTCATTAGCCCTACACCTTTCAGAAAGTTGATACTGTAACTGAGCAACAACGGGTCTCGTGCATGACCAGCGCTGCCAAGTACCACGCATCAGGCGTTGCAATAACACATTTCAGTCTGGTGGGACCACATCACCGCACTTAAATGCAAAATCACGCATTTATTACAGCGCCTCTGCAACATGCCAACATTTGAAAACAGGAAAGTGGGAGATTTTTTTTTTTTTAAATCAGGGGATTACATTTTCCCCATTGACTTCTATTCAAGCAGATGCAATTTCAGCCAAAATATAGCTTTGATTGTTGGCCTAAAAACTCTTGTCTATTGCCATTCATGGGATCTCCACCTTTTAAGGAAGAACTAACTGCACTCTTTGTCAGCAGCCACACAAGATTTAACAACCCCAAATAAAAAAATAAAAACAAGTAATTGTTCTCTGTTTTAAAAGTTTGCCATTTTTATGGTGTTGAGCGTGTGAGCAGAGCTCTCTGTTTAACATGGTACTTTGGCCATTACACCCTAGGTCCTTAGAAGTTGCAACTGTAAATACAACTTAAAAGCCACTCCACCTCTTAGCAACATATTAGGTTTTAACGTATTCTCAAAACAAATAGCTCAGCCTTTTTTGTAAGGGGAAGTGTGTGATAATAGTATTGCAAATTTATGTTTGTTGCACCAAACTGTTCTAGAAAGAATACGGTGTAGGCTACCACTTTTATTGACTTCCACTGCCTACCTATTTTAGATCACTTTCCTATGTTTTTCAGCCTCTTTCAAGCCTGTAATATTAGATCTGACCTCAGTGTCCCGAGCACCAGCACAGCCTGAGGCTCAGCTGAGATGTACAATGTGACGTGCTGCAAAGTCATCTTTAAGTCAAAGGAAGTGTGATGTCATTCGTGATGATGTCATCAACATGCTAACTAGTGGTTTTAAGAACATTAATATATGAAGCAACAATCTACGTTACAACAATATGGAAGCAATGAGTAGGTCCCCTTTGCTAAACAGGCTGCATTATCAGAATTCATCCATACCCTCGAGAATAGTGCGAGGCAAATAAATCAGAAGATTAAGTATGTGTTGTAAAAACTTAAAAGGCATGCCTAGCTTACATGTCAACATTTTAGAAGAGGAAAGTGGGAGATTAAAAAAAATATAGGGGAATATTTTTCCAAGGAGCTGGTGCATCAGCTCCAATGCGCTAGTTTCCTTGTGTCTCCCTGCGCCACGTAACAACACCATGGCATGGCACCATGGTGCATTTTAGCACAATAGCGTCAACATTTTTGATGCTATTGTGGTGCTGCCTGACTAGCGCCAAAAATGTTTACACTAGTCAAACAAAGCTCAGGGAGGCCCATTGCAAATAACCTAGCGTCACTTTAATACCTGCCCTTAGTAGGCATTAAAAAATGACGCTAGAATGGCTCAGTGAAATCTTGTAAATTTCACTGCACCATTTTTTTGGGTCTACCAGTGGGGGAACACTCCCCTTTGCATACATTATACCTGGCACCGGTATAATGTGGCACAAGGGTTTACAAAGTGGAGCAATGCTAGCATTGCGCTACTTTGTAAATATAGCGCAGGGTGAGGGCCTGTTTAGTGCCGCTTGAGTGAGAAAAAAAATGACGCGACAGCAGTGCTAAGGGGGCGTAAGGGGAGTAAGGGGCTTGTGAATATGCCCTATAATCGGGAGGATGCACTTTTCCTATTGACTCCTATTGAAGAAGAGGAACATTCAGGGGGCACAGCCAAAATAAAGTAATTTCTTGCTTAAAAAATCAGGAGTATCCCACCTGAATCAGATCTTTTGGTATGCATGACCCAGAAAAATGAGGCATAGTGGATACTTTTGATGTAGGTTAAGTATTTTCATTTAATTTCTAAGATGGCCCATGTTTGTGCATGTTTACTTCCTGATGACATAAACTGTAAATCCAACAACATATCATCACGGCAGCACAATGAAACAACGGAGCATGCAAGGGCACTTACTAAACAGCACTATATTTTTAGAACATGTGAGGGCATCCTGAAATCAAGCACTTCATAAGTAAAAGCACCTAAATCAGAAATTAAAATTTAGATGTGTCAGCAGCTTAAATTAATCAAAAAGCACATTCAAACTATATTTCAACAACATGGGCAGTCAATGCCCTATCACTCAAATCTAATGGAACAGAAATGGGGCAGTATAGCTTCTATGATCTAATGCCTTGCTCATGGTGGGTTGTACACTACAGAATTTCTCTGTGCTGTTTTCAGGAGAAATCTGGTTCTCCTATAGAAGCATGTATAAAATAACATCTGAAATTCGAGGTGTGTTCCCTCGAAGAAAACCTCAAAGCAACAATAGTGAAAACCTCAGTTCCAAATAAAACTTCATGAAGAGTTTACTGAATAAGTTCTTTCAAGGTGAAATTCATGAAATGCATGTTTAGGTCGAGCCAACTAGACAGTGCAAGCTGTCTCATTGAGAAAGGCATGTTGTGGGCTTAGAGCTTTCAGTCCACCCATTGCTTACCATCGGTTATCTTTATTGCTAATGCCTTTTACTTACTTGCTCCAGTCTGTCCATCTTGTGTTTGTCTAACCCCTGGAGCAGAGTCTCTTTTCCATCTCTCTGTTCGGCTGTCTTCCATCCTTTTGCTGCTTAATTCAAGGGAGCCTTTTTTTGGTTCAGCACTTCATGTGAATGCATGTGTTTCCAGCTGTCTCTCGTGTATTTCGCTTCCTTCCACACTCTGTGTTGCTCTCTCTTGTGAGTGTGCATCTCTCCATTCCATGTTGCTCTATCCTTCATGTGCTTCTTTCTTCCTCTACCTCACAAACCTTTAGTTTTATTTAAGTTTTCCCCTACATATTGCTTCCTCCCACTCACGCCTCCATGGTACCCTGAACACCCTGAAGAAATATAACTTTTTTATTATTTCTATTTTTGAAGGGCCTAGCACTTTCTATTTACTGCTGAGCTGCTCCATAGTGCATTAAGCAGTTTCAGTCTTGTCTGAGACATAATTGTGACTTGTGCTGTCACTTGCAAGAGATTTTGTTTACTTACAAGGGCTTAGAGCCCACCAATTGCTTACTATTGGTTGGTTTCATCTCTCATTTCCTTGCATCTCTTTGATCAGCCTGAGCCAGCATCGCTTCCTCTTCATGTGTTTGTCCCTCCCCTGGAACATGACCCAAGTACTTCTTCCTTGCCCAGTGTCCTTCCACTGCTTCTGCTGTTGGAGTTACTTTTTTTACTCTAGTTGCAGCACTCCATAACAGCGCATGTGTTCGCAGGCCATCTCTCCTCCACTCGCCATCCCAAGTTGTTGGTTGTACTCGCTCCCTTCTGTGTTGTTACTCTTTCCCCATCATCGTTGCTTGCCCCATTCCTCACACCCAGTGTTGGGTTGCTTGCCTGTCACCTCGCTTGCTGTCGGGACTTGGCTTAAATCATTGTAAAAATCCAATAGCTGGCATAAACGAGATCTATTGGCTTTGTCAATGCTTTTTTCACTTTGGCCCTGCAAACTGAAAGTGATAGTCACTGCTGCTGATTTGCTCAATCAGCTGCAAACTATTATTTAAGCAGCAGGGATTTTGACTGCCTTCTTCTTCTTATTTAGAACTTTAATAGCATGTTTTCTGTACGTTTTTAATTTATTTTTTTACTATTTTCTTGAAGAAGATTAATTTATGGTTAAGTTTAATTTGCCTTATTAACATCCTAGTCCATGTTTGTAAGCCATTGAAGTTGATGCTGCTGCAGCCCTTATTTTTTGAAAACTCACATCCTTTTTACAAGCATAAACAAACCAAAGGCCAGATTTACAAGGCCCTAGCGCCATCACAGCGTCACTTTTTGCGACGCTCCGGTGGCACTAAACTCTTCTCCATATGCACAAGGAGATGTAACACCACTTTTTGTGGCCTTACGTCTCCTTGTAAATATGGGCCCCTCTAACACAGTTTTCTCGGTCAGAGGGGTGTGCAATGGGTGTTGCTGTGGGTGTTCCATCGAACCCCCATTGATTTTGACGCTGCCCCAGATTTATGAGAAATTGTAAATCTGAGGCAGCTCCAAAAAATAATGCCACCTCAGGGGTGGTGTTAGCATGGCATCGTTTTTTGCTTTTTTCATGTGTGTTGCATTCTGCAACACACATAGTAGAAGCAAAATGCCATGGATGATTGTTTATGTGCAGGAAAGTGTCCCTTCCTGCACATAAACAATCATTAAAAAATGACGATTTTGTACTTCTATGTGTGCTGCGTTCTGCAGCACACATAGAAGTGCCAAATCACCATTTTAGATTGTTCTGCACATAAACAATCACATCCCTCAACGCAGACACCCTTGCACTAGTGTGCAAGGATACCTGTTGTAGGAAGTTGGCTCTGTATGCACTATTTCAAAGTAAGGAATAGTATGCACAGAGTCCAAGGGTTCCCCTTAGAGGTAAGATAGTGGCAAAAAGAGATAATACTAATGCTCTATTTTGTGGTAGTGTGGTCGAGCAGTAGGCTTATCCAAGGAGTAGTGTTAAGCATTTGTTGTACATACACATAGACAATAAATGAGGTACACACACTCAGAGACAAATCCAGCCAATAGGTTTTTATATAGAAAAATATCTTTTCTTAGTTTATTTTAAGAACCACAGGTTCAAATTCTACATGTAATATCTCATTCGAAAGGTATTGCAGGTAAGTACTTTAGGAACTTCAAATCATCAAAATTGCATGTATACTTTTCAAGTTATTCACAAATAGCTGTTTTAAAAGTGGACACAGTGCAATTTTCACAGTTCCTAGGGGAGGTAAGTATTTGTTAGGTTAACCAGGTAAGTAAGACACTTACAGGGCTTAGTTCTTGGTCCAAGGTAGCCCACCGTTGGGGGTTCAGAGCAACCCCAAAGTCACCACACCAGCAGCTCAGGGCCGGTCAGGTGCAGAGTTCAAAGTGGTGCCCAAAACACATAGGCTAGAATGGAGAGAAGGGGGTGCCCCGGTTCCGGTCTGCTTGCAGGTAAGTACCCGCGTCTTCGGAGGGCAGACCAGGGGGGTTTTGTAGGGCACCGGGGGGGACACAAGCCCACACAGAAATTTCACCCTTAGCAGCGCGGGGGCGGCCGGGTGCAGTGTAGAAACAGGCGTCGGGTTCGCAATGTTAGTCTATGAGAGATCTCGGGATCTCTTCAGCGTTGCAGGCAGGCAAGGGGGGGGTTCCTCGGGAAAACCTCCACTTGGGCAAGGGAGAGGGACTCCTGGGGGTCACTTCTCCAGTGAAAGTCCGGTCCTTCAGGTCCTGGGGGCTGCGGGTGCAGGGTCTCTCCCAGGTATCAGGACTTTGGATTCAAAGAGTCGCGGTCAGGGGAAGCCTCGGGATTCCCTCTGCAGGCGGCGCTGTGGGGGCTCAGGGGGGACAGGTTTTGGTACTCACAGTATCAGAGTAGTCCTGGGGTCCCTCCTGAGGTGTTGGATCTCCACCAGCCGAGTCGGGGTCGCCGGGTGCAGTGTTGCAAGTCTCACGCTTCTTGCGGGGAGCTTGCAGGGTTCTTTAAAGCTGCTGGAAACAAAGTTGCAGCTTTTCTTGGAGCAGGTCCGCTGTCCTCGGGAGTTTCTTGTCTTTTCGAAGCAGGGGCAGTCCTCAGAGGATGTCGAGGTCGCTGGTCCCTTTGGAAGGCGTCACTGGAGCAGGATCTTTGGAAGGCAGGAGACAGGCCGGTGAGTTTCTGGAGCCAAGGCAGTTGTCGTCTTCTGGTCTTCCTCTGCAGGGGTTTTCAGCTAGGCAGTCCTTCTTCTTGTAGTTGCAGGAATCTGATTTTCTAGGGTTCAGGGTAGCCCTTAAATACTAAATTTAAGGGCGTGTTTAGGTCTGGGGGGTTAGTAGCCAATGGCTACTAGCCCTGAGGGTGGGTACACCCTCTTTGTGCCTCCTCCCAAGGGGAGGGGGTCACAATCCTAACCCTATTGGGGGAATCCTCCATCTGCAAGATGGAGGATTTCTAAAAGTCAGAGTCACCTCAGCTCAGGACACCTTAGGGGCTGTCCTGACTGGCCAGTGACTCCTCCTTGTTGCTTTCTTTGTTCCCTCCAGCCTTGCCGCCAAAAGTGGGGGCCGTGGCCGGAGGGGGCGGGCAACTCCACTAAGCTGGAGTGCCCTGCTGGGCTGTGACAAAGGGGTGAGCCTTTGAGGCTCACCGCCAGGTGTTACAGCTCCTGCCTGGGGGAGGTGTTAGCATCTCCACCCAGTGCAGGCTTTGTTACTGGCCTCAGAGTGACAAAGGCACTCTCCCCATGGGGCCAGCAACATGTCTCTGGTGTGGCAGGCTGCTGGAACTAGTCAGCCTACACAGACAGTCGGTTAAGTTTCAGGGGGCACCTCTAAGGTGCCCTCTGGGGTGTATTTTACAATAAAATGTACACTGGCATCAGTGTGCATTTATTGTGCTGAGAAGTTTGATACCAAACTTCTCAGTTTTCAGTGTAGCCATTATGGTGCTGTGGAGTTCGTGTTTGACAGACTCCCAGACAATATACTCTTATGGCTACCCTGCACTTACAATGTCTAAGGTTTTGTTTAGACACTGTAGGGGTACCATGCTCATGCACTGGTACCCTCACCTATGGTATAGTGCACCCTGCCTTAGGGCTGTAAGGCCTGCTAGAGGGGTGTCTTACCTATACTGCATAGGCAGTGAGAGGCTGGCATGGCACCCTGAGGGGAGTGCCATGTCGACTTACTCATTTTGTCCTCACTAGCACACACAAGCTGGCAAGCAGTGTGTCTGTGCTGAGTGAGAGGTCTCCAGGGTGGCATAAGACATGCTGCAGCCCTTAGAGACCTTCCTTGGCATCAGGGCCCTTGGTACTAGAAGTACCAGTTACAAGGGACTTATCTGGATGCCAGGGTGTGCCAATTGTGGATACAATGGTACATTTTAGGTGAAGGAACACTGGTGCTGGGGCCTGGTTAGCAGGGTCCCAGCACACTTCTCAGTCAAGTCAGCATCAGTATCAGGCAAAAAGTGGGGGGTAACTGCAACAGGGAGCCATTTCTTTACACAAGCCCCCCCCAGCCCACAGGCCAGGAGACTCAGCCCAAGCTGGGAGAGTCTTCCTAGTCTGTCAGGCGAGGAAGAGTAGGAGAAATAGGCTGGTTAGTTGCAGGGCCTACTCTGCCTTACATCCTTCTGTTCAGGTCATTCCCTTTGGGGAACTGACCCACTTCCACAGTGATAGGACCTAGTCTGAATTGCCTCTTGTCTGCCTCTTCAATGTCTCCACCCATTCTTTCTATTTTGGTCTTAGAGGTGTCCGCCTCTGCTAACCTTATTTTGGCCAGGGTCACCCCTAGCTTACCCAGAGAGGTTACCCAGAGCTGGAGTAACCCCACCATGACCAATAGGGTCAGGGGGCCTAACTTGCTATTTGGCATGGGGTCAGACCACCATGCTAAGGATAGTGCAGCCATAAAGGCTAACCCCCAGCAGAGGCCACTGAGAGCTGTCAGTGCCCAGAACCACACCTTTAGCTCTTCACCTAAAAGGGAAGGGGCTAAGTTACAGGCTTCTTTGGGTTCAGGTTGCCTGTCTGCTGTATTGGAGTGGGGGGTTACCACATCTTGTAGTAAACACCCTTCTTCCACTCTTTCTTCTGTTAGCTGAGGAGCCACCCACTCAGGTTTAACAGTTGCCTGACTAGCCAGGACTTCTTGTGGGTCAGGTTGGACTTTATCAGGGCCATTTTTGGAGTTCTCCCCTACTGGAGCAGAATCTCCTTGGCTTGCTGTAACCTTGGCTAAAGGTTGTCCACCCTTCCTACTCTGTTTTCTTTTCTTCTTCTTCTGGGGCCTGCTTGCATTTACTGCAGAGGCAGGACTTCCAGAATCCTTGGGAGAGGACTGGCACTGGACCAGTTTCTCTCTTGGGCTCTGACTAACCTCTGGGTAGTCATTTCCAAGGAGACAATCAAGGGGGAGGTCTGTACTGACTACTACCCTTCTCCAGCTAAGAGTGCCACCCACTTCTATGGGCACTAAAGCCACAGGCCTCTTAGTGACCCTGTCTAGGCTAACTCTTACCCTGGCAGTCTCACCTGGGATGTACTGGTTTGAGAGCACCAGCCTGTCATGCACAATAGTGTGACTGGCACAAGTGTCTCTCAGGGCAGTGGTTGGGATTCCATTCACCAGTAGGTGGTGGAAGTGTCTACTTCCCTCTGGGATCTCCAACTCACCTGTTGGGCCCTGTTTCCAGTTGAAGGCTAGGAAGACCTCCTCATCTGAGGAGTCATCTCCCATGGCTACACTGGTTACCCCTGGAATTTTGTTCTGGGGTTTGTTTTTGGGACAAGAAGTGTCCTTGGTGTGGTGCCCAGACTGTTTACAGTTGTGGCACCATGCCTTAGTGGCATCCCAGTTCTTACCCTGGTACCCACCTTTGTTTTGGGTTGTGTCTTGGGGCCCACCCACCTGTTCTGGTTTTTGGGGGCCTACAGAGGACTCTTTTTCTTTGTTTCTAGTGTCACCCACTTTCTCCTGGGGAGTTTTTGTAACCCCTTTCTTTTGGTCACACCCAGTGGAAGTTTTGGTTACCCTAGTCTTGACCCAGTGGTCTGCCTTCTTTCCCAATTCTTGGGGAGAAATTGGACCTAGGTCTACCAGATACTGATGCAACTTTTCATTGAAGCAGTTACTTAAAATGTGTTCTTTCATAAACAAATTATAAAGCCCAACATAGTCACACACTTCATTTCCAGTTAACCAACCATCCAGTGTTTTTACTGAGTAGTCTACAAAATCAACCCAGGTCTGGCTCGAGGATTTTTGAGCCCCCCTGAATCTAATTCTATACTCCTCAGTGGAGAATCCAAAGCCCTCAATCAGGGTACCCTTCATGAGGTCATAAGATTCTGCATCTTTTCCAGAGAGTGTGAGGAGTCTATCCCTACACTTTCCAGTGAACATTTCCCAAAGGAGAGCACCCCAGTGAGATCTGTTCACTTTTCTGGTTACACAAGCCCTCTCAAAAGCTGTGAACCATTTGGTGATGTCATCACCAGCTTCATATTTTGTTACAATCCCTTTGGGGATTTTTAGGATGTCAGGAGAATCTCTGACCCTATTTAGGTTGCTGCCACCATCGATGGGACCTAGGCCCATCTCTTTTCTTTCCCTTTCTATGGCTAGGAGCTGCTTTTCCAAAGCCAATCTTTTGACCATCCTGGCTAACAGGGGGTCATCTTCACTGAGAGCATCCTCAGTGATTTCAGAAATGCTGGACCCTCCTGTGAGGGAAGCAACATTTCTGACTATCATTTTTGGAGACAGGGCTTGAGAGGCCCTGGTCTCCCTATTTAGGACTGGAAGGGGGGAATTGCCCTCCAAGTCACTAATTTCTTCCTCTGTGAAGTCATCCTCAGAGGGGTTGGCTTTTTCAAACTCTGCCAACAGCTCCTGGAGCTGAATTTTGGTAGGTCTGGAGCCAATGGTTATTTTCTTTATATTACAGAGAGACCTTAGCTCCCTCATCTTAAGATGGAGGTAAGGTGTGGTGTCGAGTTCCACCACATTCATCTCTGTATCAGACATTATTTTGCTAAAAGTTGGAAGACTTTTTAAAGAATCTAAAACTGTTTCTAGAATCTAATTTCAAACTTTTACAAACTTTTAAACTCTAAAAGAAATGCTAAACAGGATCTAACACAAGGCCCTAGCAGGTCTTTTAAGAATTTAGAAAACTTTTCAAATTGCAAAAATCAATTTCTAATGACAATTTTGGAATTTGTCGTGTGATCAGGTATTGGCTGAGTAGTCCAGCAAATGCAAAGTCTTGTACCCCACCGCTGATCCACCAATGTAGGAAGTTGGCTCTGTATGCACTATTTCAAAGTAAGGAATAGTATGCACAGAGTCCAAGGGTTCCCCTTAGAGGTAAGATAGTGGCAAAAAGAGATAATACTAATGCTCTATTTTGTGGTAGTGTGGTCGAGCAGTAGGCTTATCCAAGGAGTAGTGTTAAGCATTTGTTGTACATACACATAGACAATAAATGAGGTACACACACTCAGAGACAAATCCAGCCAATAGGTTTTTATATAGAAAAATATCTTTTCTTAGTTTATTTTAAGAACCACAGGTTCAAATTCTACATGTAATATCTCATTCGAAAGGTATTGCAGGTAAGTACTTTAGGAACTTCAAATCATCAAAATTGCATGTATACTTTTCAAGTTATTCACAAATAGCTGTTTTAAAAGTGGACACAGTGCAATTTTCACAGTTCCTAGGGGAGGTAAGTATTTGTTAGGTTAACCAGGTAAGTAAGACACTTACAGGGCTTAGTTCTTGGTCCAAGGTAGCCCACCGTTGGGGGTTCAGAGCAACCCCAAAGTCACCACACCAGCAGCTCAGGGCCGGTCAGGTGCAGAGTTCAAAGTGGTGCCCAAAACACATAGGCTAGAATGGAGAGAAGGGGGTGCCCCGGTTCCGGTCTGCTTGCAGGTAAGTACCCGCGTCTTCGGAGGGCAGACCAGGGGGGTTTTGTAGGGCACCGGGGGGGACACAAGCCCACACAGAAATTTCACCCTTAGCAGCGCGGGGGCGGCCGGGTGCAGTGTAGAAACAGGCGTCGGGTTCGCAATGTTAGTCTATGAGAGATCTCGGGATCTCTTCAGCGTTGCAGGCAGGCAAGGGGGGGGTTCCTCGGGAAAACCTCCACTTGGGCAAGGGAGAGGGACTCCTGGGGGTCACTTCTCCAGTGAAAGTCCGGTCCTTCAGGTCCTGGGGGCTGCGGGTGCAGGGTCTCTCCCAGGTATCAGGACTTTGGATTCAAAGAGTCGCGGTCAGGGGAAGCCTCGGGATTCCCTCTGCAGGCGGCGCTGTGGGGGCTCAGGGGGGACAGGTTTTGGTACTCACAGTATCAGAGTAGTCCTGGGGTCCCTCCTGAGGTGTTGGATCTCCACCAGCCGAGTCGGGGTCGCCGAGTGCAGTGTTGCAAGTCTCACGCTTCTTGCGGGGAGCTTGCAGGGTTCTTTAAAGCTGCTGGAAACAAAGTTGCAGCTTTTCTTGGAGCAGGTCCGCTGTCCTCGGGAGTTTCTTGTCTTTTCGAAGCAGGGGCAGTCCTCAGAGGATGTCGAGGTCGCTGGTCCCTTTGGAAGGCGTCGCTGGAGCAGGATCTTTGGAAGGCAGGAGACAGGCCGGTGAGTTTCTGGAGCCAAGGCAGTTGTCGTCTTCTGGTCTTCCTCTGCAGGGGTTTTCAGCTAGGCAGTCCTTCTTCTTGTAGTTGCAGGAATCTGATTTTCTAGGGTTCAGGGTAGCCCTTAAATACTAAATTTAAGGGCGTGTTTAGGTCTGGGGGGTTAGTAGCCAATGGCTACTAGCCCTGAGGGTGGGTACACCCTCTTTGTGCCTCCTCCCAAGGGGAGGGGGTCACAATCCTAACCCTATTGGGGGAATCCTCCATCTGCAAGATGGAGGATTTCTAAAAGTCAGAGTCACCTCAGCTCAGGACACCTTAGGGGCTGTCCTGACTGGCCAGTGACTCCTCCTTGTTGCTTTCTTTGTTCCCTCCAGCCTTGCCGCCAAAAGTGGGGGCCGTGGCCGGAGGGGGCGGGCAACTCCACTAAGCTGGAGTGCCCTGCTGGGCTGTGACAAAGGGGTGAGCCTTTGAGGCTCACCGCCAGGTGTTACAGCTCCTGCCTGGGGGAGGTGTTAGCATCTCCACCCAGTGCAGGCTTTGTTACTGGCCTCAGAGTGACAAAGGCACTCTCCCCATGGGGCCAGCAACATGTCTCTGGTGTGGCAGGCTGCTGGAACTAGTCAGCCTACACAGACAGTCGGTTAAGTTTCAGGGGGCACCTCTAAGGTGCCCTCTGGGGTGTATTTTACAATAAAATGTACACTGGCATCAGTGTGCATTTATTGTGCTGAGAAGTTTGATACCAAACTTCTCAGTTTTCAGTGTAGCCATTATGGTGCTGTGGAGTTCGTGTTTGACAGACTCCCAGACCATATACTCTTATGGCTACCCTGCACTTACAATGTCTAAGGTTTTGTTTAGACACTGTAGGGGTACCATGCTCATGCACTGGTACCCTCACCTATGGTATAGTGCACCCTGCCTTAGGGCTGTAAGGCCTGCTAGAGGGGTGTCTTACCTATACTGCATAGGCAGTGAGAGGCTGGCATGGCACCCTGAGGGGAGTGCCATGTCGACTTACTCATTTTGTCCTCACTAGCACACACAAGCTGGCAAGCAGTGTGTCTGTGCTGAGTGAGAGGTCTCCAGGGTGGCATAAGACATGCTGCAGCCCTTAGAGACCTTCCTTGGCATCAGGGCCCTTGGTACTAGAAGTACCAGTTACAAGGGACTTATCTGGATGCCAGGGTCTGCCAATTGTGGAAACAATGGTACATTTTAGGTGAAGGAACACTGGTGCTGGGGCCTGGTTAGCAGGGTCCCAGCACTCTTCTCAGTCAAGTCAGCATCAGTATCAGGCAAAAAGTGGGGGGTAACTGCAAAAGGGAGCCATTTCTTTACACCTGTGTTGGTGCCGGCAGCTTAATTTAGCACCAGCGCATGGGGAAACCAAGGGCTGCGCCGCATTGTTGTAAATACGGTGCAGCCCTGCATTTCAAAACTGGCGCAGTGCTGCTGATTTTGGTACAGCGTTACACTGCTGATTTTGGCGCTGCACTAGTTTTTTGTAAATCTTACCCTAAGTTTCCTAAAACCTATCTGTGGGACAATATTAAACAGATGACTATATTTATGCCTATGCCTTTTTTTATCAATCTTTCTCCAACTTTCCCGCAGTACAACTATACAAGGACTGTCAATGAGCCTTGCTCATTTATAAGTGATTATGAAAGGAGACAACACACCATTGTTTTCTCTCAATTTATTGTTTTTCCATGTTCTTTTTTAGTTGTGTCAGATCCTTCAAATTGTTTTACATCCTGGTGATGATCCTCTAATAAACTTACTTAAGTTACCAGTGTGCTGTGTGTGGATTAAGATTAGCTGGTTCAATCAGTTCTCATCTGGATTTGTCACCATGCCTGTTGTGTGGCCCATCTCTCATCACTCGTGGCGTGATGGCGCTGCACCAAATGACGAAAAAACGTTAGGACCCCAGGAGACAGTCTCCTCCTCCCCCACTCTCATCATGTGCATCGTCCATGTTGATTGAACTCAATGCCAGGCCCCCGCCTGGCAACACTACCACGTCTCCTGCTGTTGGTGCAGCGTCAGGATTGGCTGGGGCAGAGGATCTCAACGCTAATTTCTAATACCGAAGGCTGCGCCTTGTGAGTCCTCCCTGGCTCACTAATGTGAACAATGTAGCCTATGTTGCTAAGACCTACTGCGCATGTTGGGTTGACCGGAGGAAGGCTGCCGTCCAACCTGACATGCGCACTTAGGTGCAGCGGTGGGAAGCTTTCTCACAGAGTGCCTGGCAACATTGTTGCTATTGCAACACTAAGCACCACCCCTCAGGCCCGCCTGGCTGCCTCAGGAGCGCTCCTCGCTCGAAATTCTGGAAGTTATGTGCTCACAGTAGCATCATGCTGCTGTACTTTTTAAAATATATAAACATTTTACTTTACGAAATTATTATTAATAATCAGTAGGGCGACACCCCAATGCCCTCATGAAGGCACCGCCCCTTCCTACTTCTGGAGCCCTGCTGTCTTCGTTGGGAGGTTTGGTAATGTTCCCTGACTTTCCACCAGATCACATTTCTGTCTACCAGACTCATTCACAGCCTCCAACTTGTCAGCTATTAACAGAAAGAGAATCACCATGAACTTCTGTCCTGTAGCACAACAAACACTGCATGCTTTCCGTAACCCCATTGCTTAATTTGTAAATTAAAACGTGCCGGTGACCAAAGCTCTACTCTGAAACACGCAGCTGCTGCAATTAAACCTGCGAGCACTTAATAGAGGCAGTGTAATCCTGAAGCCATCTCGGGCCTCTTTAATTCATTTCTGGCCACTCCTTGCCCCTTCAGCTCACTATTGCAGCTTTCTGATTTCTCCCTTGGCAACGCTTTTTCGTTTTTCTCTTCCTTCGTCTTTCCCATATATGTCATTTGGTTGCAGTAAATGCTTGATGCAGAAAGATATGTGCCGGCCCTCAAAACTAACTGCTTGTGACCCCCACTGGCAGCCACTGGCTCAGATAAAGCACTGCGTAATCTATAATGATACACATACAATGCACAGGCATTCTTCATTGACATCCCACAAGGATGGGCTGAAGACCCAGTTGAAGAAGACCATTAGACATTTTAAGAGGGAAATCCTGTAAACATCTCACCCTTAAACACTACTGCTAAAACCGGCCAGTCCATCCTAATATATTCATTTGATGCCACTAGTGCCAGTCACTTTTAGCCCAGTGAAAGGAGAGTAGCCAGTTTTCTGCCAGTCGTGGTGAGTGATTAATTTGTCCTAGTTGCTTTTTTCGCTGGACAGAACGTGAAGGAGGTTAGTCCTACCGGAGAATAGCAATCAAATAGGTCCCTATCGGGCCCATATTATGTTGTACACAGTGTCCTTTTAAACGATTTAGGGGCCCCTGGTGAGAAATATTTGGGACCTCAGTTCAAAACAGGAAGTACAAGTGAGGTAATTACACAGGAAAAATAGAAGAAGTAATGACAGAGAGCTAAAGAAGAAACAGGGATAGAAAAAAACATAGAGAGAGAAACTAAAGAGAAGGCTGAGTATGGTGAATAAGTGATGTAGCAAACAACTGATGAAGTTATACTGTGTTCTTATATGTTGTGTTATGTTATTATAGCTTGTATAGCGCTTTATCTGCCCTGAGGCCTCGTAGCGCTTTACGCTGCCCACTTAATCGCAAGAAACATAACATCAAAAACTTCAGGCTCTAAATAACCCTGTTTTCAAGGTTTTGCAGAAAGAAGTTTCCTGTAAGCATGCTCAGATCTATATCGGCAAGCTATTCCAAAGTTTTGCTCCGTGAAAAGGCAGGGATCGTTGTCCTCATCTTGCTTTTTTGACTCTGGGAACCTCAGAAAGGCTGGCCGAGGAGGATCTCAATGTTCTACCTGGCATGTAGAATATGGCTAAAGGTCTGATCATCTCAGGACCTAGATTATGTAATGCTCTGTACATAGAGTCTTGCATTGAATTCTTTTTGCAACAGGGAGCCAACGTAGAGAGGAGATTCCCTTGCGTATAGACCGATGTTTAGGAATTTTTAAAAGCATTCGTGCTGCGGCATTTTGAACTCTCTGTAGTCTATCTATTACATATTTAGGTGACCCTATGAATAAGGCATTCCCGTAATCAAGCCGGGAGCCTATCAAGGCCTGCATAATCAGTCTTTTAGCGGTGAAAGGCAGAATTGGCAATACCTTCCTAAGCATCCTCAAGAACGCAAAGGAGGCTCCAGCTATTCTGTTGGCATGTTGGGACATTGATAAAAAGGGATCCAGCCACACTCCCAGACTTTTTACAAGATCTTTGGGCGGCGGTAGAGCACCTACCCCATCTATCCATCTATAATTGGAGATCTGTAAGTGGGTTCTTGAGGCGTCCGAAGAACATCACCTCCGTTTTTCCATCATTAAGCTTAAGTTTATTAGATGCCAGCCATACGGCCACTGCTTGTAGGCAAGGTTCAAGCGCTGTCCCAAGATCCGGCTGCTTGGTGGAGAAGGAGACAATACGTTGTGTATTGTCTGCGTAGGAAACAAGTTTTAAGCCAAACGTTTGAACAATCTCAGCGAGTGGGAGCATATAGATATTGAATAACAGAGGACTCAGGGATGAACCCTGAGGAACTCCACAGCCACTTGAGATACGTTTGGAGAGGCAAAATTTCTCTAATACCTGATAGGATCTTTCATTAATGAAGGAGGTAATCCGTCCAAGAGCAGTGTCGGTAATTCCAGCATCTTGTAGTCTCTCAGTGGGAACCTCCAAATCTACCGTATCAAACGCGGCACTGAGATCTAGCAAAATAATAGCTGTTTCGATCCCTGTATCTAGCTGTATTTTTGCTTCTTCCGTAATCGCTATTAATGCGGTTTCTGTGCCACGTTGTGGCCTGAAACCCATCTGCATGGGATGAAGGATCTTATTTTCTTCCAAAAATAGTGAGAGTTGGACTTGCACTTGTCTTTCGGCTATTTTAGCTATAATGGGTAGCAGTGAAATGGGACGACAATTATTCATGATTTCTGGGTCCAAATTAGGTTTTTTCAGGAGAGGCTTGACATTGGCCTGCTTCCAAAGATCTGGCACTATAGCCATATAGAATGAGGAGTTGATGAGATCAGCAATCACCGGGCTTACCATTGGCGAACCCATAAGGAGGATCTGGGGTGTTGCTGGATCCATTGGTGAACCGGATTTAATGGAAACCAGACATCGGGTTACGGTTCTGTGTTAATCGGGGTAAAGTTATCAAACATTACTGCATCCTTGGCCTTATGTACATTACCCTTATGATCTCCTTTATAAATGTTAGAGAAGGAGGAGTAGATATACTGTACTTTTTGTATGAAAAAAAGCCACTAAATGATCAACCTGAGGCTGCGGATCCTCAATGAGGCGTGGTTCTTCAGGGGTATTAATTAGGTCTTTAAGGGCCTTAAAAATTTATTTTGGGGAGTTGGCAGCTTCTTCTATTTTTGATGCATAATATTTTGTCTGTGCTTCTTTTATTTCATTGTGATAGATACGGATCTGTTTCCTATATTCTGCTTTCAGTAATACGTCTTGATTAAGTCTCCCTTTCCTTTCTGCTCTTCTACACTCCCTTTTAAGTTCCAGTAGATGTGGGGTATACCAGGGTGACATCCTTCTCCGGGGTCTGTCATTTAGATCATAGAAGGGTATAAGTTCATCAAGGCTATCACAAATCCACTTATTGAATGAGTGAGACAGGAACGTTATATTTTTTAAGTTCTGTTGCCTGTCGTTATCCCTTATTTTAGGCACAACCCTAGTGTCTCCTAGATTCTCTGGCCTGTTCTTTTCTAGAGAATTGATGAAGTCAGTGGGCTTTAGTTTATGCCACTTTCTTGTGCGAATAGGTGTTTTACCCACCCTTGACTTGTATTTGGGAATATCTAATTCCAATTATATTAGGTGGTGGTCAGACCAAATCAGATGATGGAATCTCAAATATTTTAGTTCCCAAGTATTAGAAAAAACAAGATCGATAGTGTGACCTTTACTATGGGTGGGGTCTGTGATTAGCTGACTTAGATCGCAAGCTTTCATGTCTGATACCAGACATCTTTCTGAGGCTTTCTCCTCTTCTTCAGCATGTAGATTAAAATCTCCTAGTAGTGTGAAAGTAGATTTAATGTGAGCTAGTTGAGATATCTTCTCAGCTAATGAGGTAAGGAAGTCTCCCAATGGCCCCGGGGGCCTATACATTAGAATACCAGACATTGTATAATGGGGATTTGGGCTGATAGCAAAAAACAGGCTCTCGCATCCTGTAGTCTGAAGAGGATTTATACTAACAGAGCATGTGTTTCTAAAAATAACTGCAATGCCACCTCCCCTAGAGGGTCTATCCAATCTACGGATTTTATAATCTGGAGGAAGAGCCTTAACAATATCGGGAGCTGAACTATCATCTAACCATGTTTTGGTTAGAAATAAAATCAGTGGTTGTATTTGTTCCAAAAGAGTGCGAATATCTAGCTTGTGCGCCCCTAAAGGACGACAGTTAGTCAACAGGATAGTATGTTTGTTGTTTTCCGAAGGCAACTTTGGGTCAATGATAAGGGAAGGGGCCCAATTGCAACCTGTGCATGTGTGGCTCTTATTGCTAGGATCGATGGAATTGACACATAAACCATGTGTCCCTAAGTTGAAAGCATACAAAGTATCCCTATCATAACACAATGATACCCTGTTAACCATAGAAGAGCCAGAGCTTCTAGGCTCTGGGCTCGTTCTGGCGCAGACGGGCGCAGATGGGCGCAGACGGGCTTGCCTTTAGCGGTGCGCCCGCTGCGCGCGTCCGCTGCGCGTCGCATGCATCTGGTCTTAAAATATGCCAGATGCCATAAAAACTAGAGCGCTAACCCCACAGTACAGCGCCACTTTTCTTGCTCCCCTTAGCGCCCTCTAACACCACCATGTCCGTGCCGTATTTAAAATACGGCGCACCATGGTTGTAATTAGGAGAATCGCATCTGAATTTTCAATGTTAGTCCAGCGCTTTGCAGGATTAGCGTAAAAAATTCTGATGCTAATCCTGCAAAGCACCCAGAGGCCCATTGTACGCAATGGAAGCCTCCTTTTAACATTTGCTCTGAGCAGGAGTTAAAAGTGCCAAAAATGGTGCAAGGAAATCTCTTATTTCCTTGCACCATTTGTTTGGCCCACCCTAACGGGCGGATGCCCCCTTTGCATATAATATGCTGGTGCAGGCATAATGTAGCACAAAGGGTTACAAAGTGGCGTTATGCATGCATCGCACCACTTTAAATATGGCGCAGCATTTTTGGCCTTTTAACTCCATATTAGCTTGAAAAAGGAAGCTAATGTGGTGTTGGAACAGCGCTAGGGGCTCTTAAATATGCCCCAAAGTGCCTGCCACTGGCAGTGACCACAGGGTAGAGTGGTATGAAGACTGGGACACTCCAAAGACCTACACCAGCTCCAGCGACTTTAGAAACGTTTAATTCACAGTCTCATATTTTCAGAATTCAAGCACGATCAGTTCTAATTACTTGCAACAAAAGAATTGCTGTTACTCGTTTATTTGATACTGCTAGCAAGCATTGTCAAAGTCAATGCATTTGGTTTGTTTGAGGAATATGTCCTTTGTTGTGTTATGGGTCTGGGTGCATTGACAGAAACCTGACAGAGACACTCAAATACTTGCCAGGTGGCACACTGTGTGAACCACGAGATTCTGTTTCACACAATAGATGCCAATATTGTGGACCAGGGTAGCGGGAGTCTTTGAAAAACATTCAGGGGAATGTATTTTCCCCATTGGCTACTATTGAAGCCGAGGCAATTTTAGGTCGGGAGACAAGTAAAGTAAAACCATTTTTCCTTAAAAAAATCAGTAGTCTCCTGTTTGAATCTGGTCTGTTGGCATATATGATTCACATGTTTTATGACACGCCCTTAATTACATAGGCCACGCCTCTTGGAAAGGATTCCAGTTGTGCTTCTTTGGCCACACCCCTTTATGGACCCCTCCATCATTGGAATCCCAGTTAAACGGTTCCTGGTGAGTATTCTTAAAACCCTCTTAGCAGGGCCGGCTTTAGCGCTGGAGGCGCCCAGTGCAACATAGCGTCTTAACCTATTTTATGCAGCCTGCATGCAGCTGTTGGATGACAGTGCGTAACAGTCACCGTTCTCTATCAGGCTTGTATCTAATGAGCTGTGGCAACAAAAGAATCTCTCTGACAAAAGCAGTGACCCACTGAGCTATCCACATAAAATACAGATCTGGGATCAGCAGGGTACTCACTCTTTGCAGCAGGAATATTAACCCTCTGTGCTATTTTATCCAGAGGCCAAAAACAAAACTCGATCTGTCAGGGACATTAGTCACAAGAGTTTTCTTGACATTTTTATTGGTGCCGGAGCACTGATCACCGAACCTTACAATCCACGCACCTCCTCTCCTCTCGCACTGACAGTTGTGCTCTATGCGTGTCTTTGAAGACTTTTATTCCTTCTGTCACCATTCATCCAGGGATGGACAACCGAGAAGCAGATGCCCTCACTTAGCAGGAATCCACATCTTCTGCTATTATTGTGACAGTGAATTTGGAAACCTTATTCTATACATTGCTATATGAAGCCAGCGGTTACTGAGAACTCAGTGCTTCTGTGCACTGTTTGTCTCAGATTCCAGACGCCCTTCTCCAGCGCTGGTTTTAGGCAGTTTCAGGCATTTTGTTTATTTTGCACAAGGAACTCTGCAGCAGGTGTCTTTAAATTGCAAGATGTCGCTAAACACATTGCCTCCCCCACTCCCTGAGGTCAGCGCCCGGTGCGGCCGCACCAGTCGCACTGCCCGATAGTCGTCCTTGCCTGTTAGCTTTGTCCACTAATTTGATATCTTTTGGGAGGGAGTGCACAGGGTTAGTCAGTGGTGTCGCCATCTACAGTCCTTTTCAGCCTCGTGCTGTGCTTCTGGACTGGTTAGTGATGATATATACATTAATGTGTATTTTGCTGTATTAAAGATCATTATTTCTTGCTTGTGTCTAAAATGCAAAATTCTGTTGGGGAGAGGATAGAGATGCCGGGCTAGTTAGTCTGGGTTGTGTTGCCACCTACTGGTCAGCTAGTAGAAGGGCTTGTATTTTCAGGTACCATTTATGAGCCTTACTATATGTACTTTTAGGTCTCGCCGATACTTTATCTGATCAGCCTACAAAAGATTCAGAAGTGGGACAGAGATAGGCTTTCGCTCCACCTACATGTTGGTGAACAGGAATACACGTCTGATTGGGCAGAAGTTGTGTGCGTCCACAGAAAAAGTGCTTTCCATCCAAGAGCTGGAATCCTTTGTTTATCAAGTTGCACGAGCCGGACGGAGCTCCTTACAAAGTCTGGCTATTGTGTTACAACAGAGCTTGACCTTTAGGTCAAAAAAGGGCCACTGAAGTGCTATGTGTCACCTAGGTAAGATGATTAAGGTATTTGTTGTTCTAGGGCAGCAGCACGGAAGAGAGGAGGCCAGTCAGGAAAAATATGTTGCTATGCTGCCAGACAAACTACATTCTCCCTTCCCTTCCCATCATAAACCTCCCTCAGAGACACCTTATCAAGGCATTTAAGATTTATGGTCCGGAGAGACATTTTTAGCACATTAGCTCAGAAAATTATTAATTTGAATTTCTAAAAACTTACATTACCAATACATTTAATTTTCTTCAAATGTAATATTTTTGTATGCTAAATTAATTAATTTATTTAATATATTGTCATTTTAATTTACCCTTCCTTGGAACCTAAACATCCTTTAATGTCCATTAATGTTACCATTCAACGAATCCTACAAACTCCTTGCTAACACTTAATGCCACCCTTGTCTGAATCCTAACGCTTAACAATACCAGCTCCTGAACCCTAAAATTCTCTTTCTACCCCTTGATGATAGCCATCCCTGAACACTAAAAAGCCTTACGACCCATTAACGCCACCCTTATGGGAACCCTAAAAACCCTTACTACTGCTCAATGTTACTCTTACCTACACCCTAAAAACTCATTACTGAACCTGAATGCTACCCTTCCCTGAACCCTAAGAACCCCTCACTACTCCCTAACTTGAACCCTAAGAACCCCTTACTACTCCCTAACTTTACCCATCCCTGAACCCTAAGAACCCCTTACTACTCCCTAACTTTACCCTTCCATGAACCTAGAAGACTCCTTAGTACCACTTAACACTGCCCTTCCTTGAACTTTAAAAACCCTTTACTAACCCCAAACACTACTGAAACCCCCTCAATACTACCCTTCCCTGATTCCTACAAACCCCTTACTAATCATTATTGCTACCCGTCCCTGAAAACCCTAGCTACTCCTTAACACTACCTTTCCTTGAACCCTTTAACCTCTTACTACCCCCAAAAAGTTATTTCTACCCATGATGCTATCCTTCCCTAAACCCTAAAAATCACTAGAAACAAATTAATGCTACTCTGTACTGAACCCTTAAAACCTTACTGCACTTTAACGATACCCATCCCTGAACCATAAAAACCCTTACTACCACTTAATGATACATATCCCATAGCTCTGAAAGTCCTTACTACTGATTAATACTACCTAACCCTGAACACTAAAACCCTTACCACCCCTTATAGCTACCCACCATCGAACCTTGAAAACCCAATACTACTCCTTAAATCTAAAAAGCCTTTAACGCTACCCATGCCTGATCCTCTTAATCCCCATCCATGAACCCTGAAAAACCTTGCTACTTAACACTGCTCTTCCCAGAACCCGAAAACCATGCTACTCCTTAATACTACCCATCTCTGAAGCCTAAAAAACCCTTACCACCCCTGAACCCCACCCTTTTGTGAACCCTAAAAACCCCTTATTGCCCACTAATGCTACTGATCCAGGTACCCCCCAAACAAGAAAAAATCTTTACTACTCCTAAATGCTACCCATCCCTGGACCCTAAAACCCTACTAGCCCTTAATGTTATGAATACTTAAACCTTACCCATCCTCGAACCATAAAAACCTTTACTACCCCTTAAACGTTCCCATCCATGAACCTTAACAATTCTTACTACCCCAAACCCTACCCTTTACTGAAACCTGAATCCCCCTTGCTGCCCCTTAATTCTGCCCCTCCCAGAACCCTGCCCTGAAAACCTCTTGCTACCCCATAATGCTACCCTTACATGCATTCTAAGAATCCCCTACTATTCCTTAATTCTACCCTTTCCTGAACCCTAAAAACTTCTTACAGCTACCCTTCCATGAACCCCAAGAAACCCAGGATACTCTGTAATACTACCCTTCTCTTAACATGAAAAATGTACAACCCCTTCACGCTACCCATCCCTTAAACCTAAAAACTTTTACTACTGCTTAACACACCCAAACCCTGAACCCTAAAAATACTTACTATTCTTTTACACTACCCATCCCAGAACCAAAGAACCCTTAGCACCCCACCTCTACCCTTTAAAACCATTGACATCCCTTAATGGTACTATTCCTTGAAACCTAAAAACCAAAGATAGCAAAGGCACTGGGTTAATGATCAAGAAAGGGGCAATGGCGGGTGGTCCTTCTATTTGTTTTTTGGCCTCATTTAGTGATAGGGTCTGGCGGTAGGGTCTGGTGCCCTTCTTCCTTTGCATAAACAGTCAACACGTTTCGGCCCCATTGGCTTAGTGGCTTCTTCAGGACATAGACCGGTTGGTGTATCAGAGAAAATACAAAGTGCATTTCCACAAGAGAAGTAAGGTGGGCAATACTAGTAGAGCATCTGTGTGGCCTCAGTGCATCTCATGTCTTTTATTCTGATGGGGGTGGGGACCCTAAACTGCAGGCCCCCTCTGTCAGGAGCAAGTAGCTTAGTGAGGATACTGTAATTGATCTGTGGCAGTTCCACACATTGCATGTGTGTGGATAAGTCTCCGTTTGTACCTTCGTGTGACCCAGTACTAGTGCTGTTGTTGATTGGATATGGATAAGTTGGGATACATAGAAGATGGGCTTGGCATCACTGTGGAAAAGAGCAGTCATGCTTTGTTATTGCATTGGTTTGAAAGGACTAGTAGGAGGATGTGCAGCTCTCAGGAATGACTCAACCGAGCAACATGGCCGCCATGGTCATTCCATAAAAATGGTGTAGGGTTGGGTTGCATCGTAATGCTTAGCTGTAACAGTTTGAAAGCTCACTGTTTGCTGATCGGGAAAATGCGTATTATGTTTCAACATTTAAGGCTCTGCTTCCATTGCTTATGCTAAATCACAATTATTTGCATATTGAATGCTTTTTTTTTTAGCAACCATTACCTTTCTGCCTTCTGTAATGATATTTAAATTTGGAAAAAAAACCTTGATGGTTTGTTTCTGAACCTTGTCTTGTGTGGATTTTCCAGTGTGGATTTCCTGAGTTGGGCGGTGGACCCCACATCGGTCCACAGCTCCTGATGAGCCGGTACCCCCCACACTCTCTCATCCTATCCCTGATCCACTGCCAAGGACCTGAAGGAGAATCAGTGACATCTATGTGAGGAAATTCGATTTTTAATACGATCGTATTGACCCGCCATTTTGTGGCCCGCCGCCATTTTATGTTGCCTTCACTCAGGCAGCACAGCGAACGAAGTCCATTCTGCCTTTTCTGCTTATTCTGCAACATGGTGTTCAAAACAGCCTTCTGCCTCTATCTTTACAAGGCTGGTATTAAGGTCTGACCGAGTACACTAATCCCTGTCTGGTTTTCTAATCCTTGTTTCAACTATCTGTAGGCTCACACTATCCTCCGCCGTTCTTATCTTATCGTCTGGCCTTCGCTGTCCTTTGCTAGTATTCTCTCATTTCACAACTGTCCTCCAAACGCACACAAACTTATCGCACCACATGCAACTTCGTTGTGGATCGGTTAATGAATTAGTTCAAGGGAGGGGTGACAAACACAGCTGGAGGGAAGGCAACCTTAAGTCACTTGATACTTTGTTTTCCAATTCCTTCTATTGGTGCTGTCTTGTTTTCCGACATTTCTATTGGCTCTGTTCTATCTTTACATTATTCTTACTGGCTCCTTTCTATGTGTTCTGGGAGTGTATGTAGTTAATAAATGGTTTTTATACGGTATATAAGATTGTGCGCCACAAAGTAAAGTGGCAGTCTCCTGAGAACATACCTTGTGTACTTCTTGGACAACTGTACTAGCTGCAGCTAATAAAATCTGATCTTTTACGCCTGACAGAGTGTCCCGTGTCTCTGTTAGTTGAGGCAGGTGAATCCAAGGAGATTTCAGGTGTACCCTGCGCCGCCAGGCCCATAAGGTTCTGGTTCTTCAACTGGCGCCCAACGTGGGGCGGCTTCAGCGGTACCGGTTCTGCCTGAAGGTCGTGAGGAACCCCGCAAGAAAATTCTGGAGGAATCGCGAGCCACGTCAAGCGACCCCTGTATGTCGAAGTGGTCCGAAGGTCTTTTTCAGCGCGGTTACTCCTTCCTGACGGCTACTGACGACTGCTGCCCTGACTGCCGCCCTGCCTTGGCCCTTTCTTTGATGATGTATGGTAAAGCGAGACGATAGACGGGCCTCTGTTGGTGTAAGAAGACATCCTTAGTTAAGTATTTGGTGGGTCGCGCCCACAAATTTTGGTCTTTGTTTTGTCCTTAGGTCCTTAGATTTGGCCATTGCAGTGGCCAAAGCCGAGGGGTAAGTGCATTTGTGCTGTGTAAACTGAAAGTTTTACCCCCTTGATGTTTGTGAACAGCCAGTAAAAATCGTGAGATGTCTGGTATGACTAAGTTTGGAAAACTTTGTTGCTTTGGTTGTAATAGGGACTCCCAGCTTGAGGACTCCTGTCCGATTCCTTCGGTTGGAACTCCCACATATGAGCTCTATTCTAAACATGGTGTTGGTCCTATTGCTTTTAATAAGACATGGACCCGATATACAAAGAAAGATGGTGTTTTAAAATGGCCAGAAAATGGTAGTTTCGAAACTGATGTGCTAGATAATTTAGAAGCAACGTTATTTAAAAGAAAAGCCCGGCCGGCAATGTTTGACTCTTTTCGCCTTTGGCGTAAGGAAGCCAAACAGAGAGAAATTAAACAAGCGAAACGAGATAGGAAAACACAGGGAATGACGATTATACAGGCTGCTCAGCAATTCAAAGATGATGAAATAGATAATGCAATGGAAATTTCAGACAGACAGCATCGAATGGCAATAGATAAATGCTATCCGACGTTGCCTATCTCTTCCCTTGATAAGAGAAAAGATTTTGAGGAAGATTCCTTAATGTCCCACTTATTGAAATTGCCTCCGCCCTATGTACAAGGTGCTAATGCACCCCCGATGTTACAGCCTGTTCAGCCGCCAGTTGTGCTTCCGCCTGCTCCAGCTTTTCCACATTTGCCTCCTCAAGTATTGCCTATGCCAGCTTTGCCTTTAACTCCTTTGCCTTCTGCTCCTTTGGCAATTCCTAATGCTCCTTTAGTTAATTCACCTAATACCTTGTCCCCTATCCTTATGTCAAATTCTCCATCTATGCGTAAGCAATTTGCAGATACTGTCTCTGGTCTCTTATCACCTTTCTTTGAAGCTTTAAACGTGTCTCCAGCTTTTTCTCGAAGACAGTCTCGTAGTCAATTCACAGACTCCGAAGAGCGAGAAAAATTGGACTCACTTGCTTGTAGATGGATCAAGAAGGGTCCCCAATATAGTACGTCTGATATTATGTCCACCTTTCTGCAATGGAATGCACCTACGCAGAGATATGTTTTTAAAGTTATGTGCGATACTCTTGCTAAAGAATGGGAGGATATGAATTTGGGTTCGGTCCCACAGGATCTGTTAGATGTTCAGGCTGACTTTGACAAAGGACTTATTGTGGGTCCTAAGGTTGAAAACGCTGTCAGAACACTTATTTCTTTCAGATCCCTATTGTTCTCACAGACTTTTCCTGATTCTGATCCTTCAGTTAGGACAGCACTGAAAAACTATCCCATGAGAGAGGTTTCTCCAATATGGAAGGAAGAAGTTGCAGCAGCAGGTGCTAATCCAGCTATTCCTGCGCATTTTCAGCGCATATGGATACATGTCCCCTGGAAAAGGTCTGAAGTTTTAGCACTTAAACAGTCACTCCCAGATCCACGCAAAAATCCTGCTGGTTACTATAAAGAGTTGTCGCAAACAGTTGATGCATGTACTATGAATCTAGCAGATATTGACATGTTGATGGGAAATGTAGTTCCACAGACAATATGGGCTAAAATTCGTAGAGAGGATCACGCTCAAGAATTAGGCGGCGATTGGAACGCTATTATTGCCGCAGATAGAGGTCAAGTAGGTGGTGCAAAGCCCGACGCTTTGATCTCAGAACTCCCTGGTAGGATTATTACATTAATGAAAACAATGATGCCTGCTTTGAGAGTTAATTGGGATAAGCTAGCAGCATGTAAACAAAAGAAAGATGAAAGTGTTTCCGATTTCTTTACCCGATTCGAGGAGACATTCATTGATCACAGTGGTCAAGATATGGCTACAGAAGGGGGACAGCGATTATTTGTGGATAAGTTCGTATATAACTTGCTTCCTGAACTATCACACAAGCTAAAAGACTCCGAGAGTTCATGGGCAGTTTCTTCTTCCGCCCAGATATTGGCTACTGCACAATATTATGAAAATAGAGACAAAGAAGAAAGGGAAAAACAAGAGAAAAAGACGAAAGAATTAAAAACTAAAGTTCTCTTGCAACAGGCTTATCATCCTCGTTATGTTCAGCCTCAGTTTCAACAGCCTCCGCAGTTTCAGAGGTTGTATCAAAAGCCTGAACCATTCATTCCAAGACCTTTGCTAGGTCCCAATCAATGTGCTTATTGTAGGGAGGAAGGTCATTTTAAGAACAGTTGTCCGGCATTGTTGCAGCGTAATGGAGCAACATCTGCTTCACGAGGTCGTGGTGGTCCTCAGTCAGCAAATAGAGGTAGAGGTCGAGGTGTGTTAACCCAAGAGCAGCGTTCTTTTGTTCCTCCAAACTCCGGAAATTACTTTGACCAGCAAAATGTTAGGTCTACACAGTATTACAGTGAGGATCAGTATATTGAAGGAGGGAATGAAAGTCTTCATTTTGAATAGGACAGCCATGGACAAAGTAAGGGGGTTACGTCAATTCCAGTGGATCAGAATGGACCTTATGTTAAAGTCACTACAATGGGTGTTTCAGAGCCATTTCTTTTAGATACTGGTGCCATGAGAAGCTCTATCATTCATTCTAAACTCCCTGGCGCACCTTTGTCTGGCTTAACGAATGTATCTGTAGGATTTTCTGGCGCCCCTGTTCGCAATCCAGTTTCTTGCCCTTTGCCTGTTTCAATAGGCCCTTATGATTTAGAAGCTCCGCTTCTTCTGACGAATGGTTGTGGTGAAAATCTGTTGGGTTTAGATCTATTAAAAAGAATGCATGCTACGATATATTGTTCACCTTCTGGTGTATACCTCACTCTAGGACAGAAAATGACTAGTCCAATGTACTTATCAAAAGATCAATTCCCACCTGAATTGCTTTCTCTTCCCGAAACGCTTTGGGCTACGGGTCCGAATGACGTTGGTTGTCTTGAGATCCCCCCTTATGTTGTTACTCTTAAGCCCAATGCTGAAATGCCACGTATTCCGCAATACAGAATCTCTACTAAAGGTGAGAAAGCACTTCTGGAAATTGTCCATGATTTGATTCAGAAGGGTGTGGTTGAGGAAACGAGAGGAAATACATGTAACAGTCCTGTTCTTCCGGTTCTTAAACGCACTGATCCTTCTCAGCCTCCTGTTTATCGTTTTGTAATTGATCTTCGGGAGGTAAACAAGATTGTCGTACCGCAGTTTCCTGTAGTCCCAGATATCACTGCTCTGTTGACGATGATACCTTCTACAGCGACTTGGTTTTCAGTTATTGATCTAAAGAATGCTTTCTTTAGTATTCCCATCGCCGAAGAGAGTAGAGATATTTTTGGTTTTTCCCTCGGAGGCCGAAGCTTCCGGTTTAAACGCGCACCTCAAGGTTATTGTGAAAGTCCCTCTATTTACAGTCAAGCTCTAAAATGTCATCTTGATGCCTTTTCCTTACCGTCCGGTGCCGCTCTCATTCAGTACATGGATGACTTATTAGTTGCCGCTGATTCAGAGGAGATTTGCAAAAACGTGACCGTTGCACTGTTGCGTCATTTGTTTGATCTGAATCACAAGGTTTCTCCTTCTAAATTACAATATGTCTGTCGCGAGGTGACTTATTTGGGTCATCTCTTGTCAAAGGAGGGACGACGATTGACCCCCGAACGAATTCAGGCAATTGCACAAATGTCAGTGCCATCCACACAAAGAGAGGTACGTGCTTTTTTGGGCATTACTTCTTATTGTAGACAGTGGATTCCGAGTTTCTCTTTATTGGCTAAACCGCTGTTGGCGCTAACTTTAAAAGATACGCCTCAGCCTCTTCCGTGGACTGACGAATGTCAGAAGAGTTTTACTGATTTGCGTATTGCTTTGTGTTCTGCTCCTGTATTGGGTACTCCTGATTACAGTAAGCCCTTTACGCTCTATGTCCACGAAAGAGAGGGTTGTGCATTGTCAGTCTTAACGCAGCGTTTTGGAGATCAACAGCGACCATGCGCATATTTCTCAGCTACGTTAGATCCAGTAGCTAAAGCATTGCCTAGTTGTCTTAAGGCGACAGCGGCAGCAGCAATTTCTATTCGACAGTCTGCTGGAGTAGTGCTAGATAATACTCTCATTGTTATGGTGCCACATGCAGTGGATACTTTACTAAATAGGACAAAAACGCAGCATCTTACGAGTGCTCGGTTGTCCGGATATGAGCTGACGCTTTTGGCTAGTCACATACACATCAAACGATGTAATACCCTGAATCCAGCTACTTTGTTGCCTCTTCCAGAAGAGAGAGATGTCTCTGAACAGCATGATTGTTTTCTCCGTACTGAAGAAGAGACTAAGGGTAGAATTGACCTAAAAGACACGCCATTAGTGAATCCAGATGGAACACTATGGGTAGATGGTTCTTGTTTCAAGCTCCCGAATGGAGATACAGCTTCAGCCTACGCTATTACTACTTTGCATACGATTGTGGAGACAGCACGCATTAGACATAATTCAGCTCAGGCAGCTGAATTGATAGCCTTAACTAGAGCGTGTGTGTTATCCAAAGGAAAAAGAGTAAACGTGTACACTGATAGCCAATACGCTTTTGGTGTAGCGTTTAACTTTGGGCGTTTATGGAAGGAAAGAGGATTCTTTACTTCCCATGGTACTAAGATACAACATGGTCAATTAGTGACTGAACTTCTTGAGTCACTTACAATGCCTACTCAGATAGCGATCGTGAAGTGTAGTGCACACAAAAAGATTGTGGACGATGTTGGTCGAGGAAATGCATTTGCAGATGAGGTAGCGAAAAAGACAGCCAGAGACAACACAAGTCGAATGTATGTTGCAGGTCCCGCAAACTGCGTAAGAGAAAAGGGAATGTGTGAAGATACAGTAGAGAGTGTGAAATCAATTCAAGGAGAGGCTACGGAGAATGAGGTGAGAAAGTGGAAGGAAAGTACAGGAATGTTAGATGAGATGGGATGTTGGGTTGAATTATCAGAACATCAACGTTGGCTGTTACCAGATGCTTATGTACTGCCTGTAGTTACTATGACACATGGTCCAGCTCACCTAAGTGCAAAAGGAATATGTAAACTTCTGGCTCCAGTGTGGCAAAATGAGGGGATCCCAAAGTGTGCAAATAATGTAGTAAAACATTGTATTGTTTGCTTGATGTACAATCCGGGAAAGGGAACCCCAACTCCAGCAGGTCATTTTGCTCCTCCAACATATCCATTTGAGGTGTTGCAGATCGATTATATTCACATGGAACGATGCAACAACCTCAAATATGTTCTGGTGGTAGTATGTGCTTTTTCTAGATGGGTAGAAGCCTACCCTCTGAAGGACAATACTGCTTTATCAACTGCCAAAATACTTTTGAAAGAATTCTTCCCTAGGTTTGGTTTGCCGCGCATTGTCTGGAGTGACAATGGGAGCGAATTTGTGGGTCAAGTCATGCAAAAAGTTTGTGCAGGTCTTGGCATAAAACAGAAGTTCCACGCGGCGAATCACCCACAGTCGGCTGGTTTAGTAGAATGCTACAATGGAACCTTGAAGCTTAAAATTGCTAAGGTGCAAGCTAGCACAGGACTTAATTGGCCTGATGCTTTACCATTGGCTCTTCTGTCCACCAGAACAGCAGTACACTCTCGTTTGGGGCTTAGCCCTTACGAAGTGATATTTGGTCGCCCAGCTAATGTATGGGGAGTTCCTCGCCCTAAAAAATACTCAGACTTGCCATACCCGATGTTGATTGACTACTTGCATGACCTTACAACTAAATTGCGTGTTCTTCATCAACAGGTTCAGAGTGCTCTACCAGAGGCTTCCACAGACCCAGGTCATTCCATCCGACCAGGTGACTGGGTCTGCACGAAAAATTTCCAACGACAGAGAAATTTGGAGCCCAGATGGAGAGAGCCACGCCTGGTTCTTTTGACCACAAGAACAGCAGTTAAAGTCGAAGGAAAGAAAAACTGGGTGCATGCCGTGCACTGCAAGAAAGTGCCTTTGCCCTTGCCTTTCGATCAGTGGGTCCGTAGAGGCATCAGTGACTCTGAAAGTGAGAAAGTTCCGCAATTTGTACCATTCAGTGATGCGCGTCTAATTGGAACACTTTCTGAGAAAGAGGACGACGACATCCTTCAAGAAGCAATACCATCGCATCGTCGCTTGAACACGACAAATCCAGGAACATTGTTTCAAAACCAGACTGCCTCTGGACAGGAACGCTATAATTTGAGACCAAGACCAAAGAACTTGTAAATTTCTCTCCTATGTAGTACTCTATCCCGGTTGCAGGGTCACGGTAGGAGTCTTAGTTACGACCTGAGTAAGTGGCAATAGGCCTGCAGGACCTCACAGTGTCATAGGACGGTAGATAATCGTGACTACAGTGATTGAGGAAGATTGCCGTGAGCATCCACTTAGAAAGATGGAGGCTACATTAGATAAAAGAGAAAGTAAAAATGTAAAGAATAATTGTAAAGAAATATATAGTCGTTGTAGTATTGCTCTATGCGTCATTATATTGTCGTGTATTCTTTTGGCATCTGTAAACTGGATCATTATTACTCTGCAGCAAAAAGTTGTCTCTTCTCCTACCTCTACATCTTCTTCTACTATCTCTCCGCACCTATTTCACACTCTTCCCCAGCATGAACTCATCAGAAGAACTGAATACTTTAACAATTCCTTCGTCCAGTTGTTACATCAACATCAGTTAGTGATCAATACAACTGACTGTTGGGTGTGTGGACTCATACCACATACGGTAGAAAAAGGAATGCCATATTTAGTTCTTCCATTCTCCTATGAAGGTTCCGCTTGGGCTTATTTTGTCATTTTCAATAATGCATATCAAAGTAAAATTAAACAACCTGTCAGTTCACATAGTGTTGGTTCAGATTTCAGTCATAGTTTATTGATAAAGGGAATGGTAGCTATGGCTAAAATCATGGAAAAAAGTGAAGCTTCCATAGATGAAAGAAAAGCATATACCAATTGGAACATAACTAATTACATTTCCAGCCTCAATGATAAGGTTAAGCAAGGAAAATCTCCTCCGATACGGGTCATACCCCAACAAGGAAATTTCTGTCTGCAAATAAATGGTAGAACTCCAAACACCGGACAAAGAGAAAGTTTATGTTCCCATACATATGTTTATTCAGCCCTGAATTCACTGCCGTTAGTACCATCTCAAGGTACATACTTCGTTTGCCACGATAGGGCTTATACATGGTTGCCAGCTGATTTCTCTGGTACTTGTTATATAGCCTTTCTTCTTCCCCCTACATACACCGCTCCTGCGAACCATCATAAAAATAGATATGGCAGAGGGATTGTGGATTCGAAAGACACAGCAGGACAAGAGGGAGGAGATTTCCTCAAAGGATTTCTTCCCTTCTGGGGTCCAATGGCCAACAGCAGAAATATAAGGCAATTGGTTCGTGTCGTAGAAACCACCATAGACATCACTGTAGGAGCTTTAAGTAACATTACAGCTGAACTACAGGCTGATCGTCTTATGACCTTGCAGAACCGTGTTGCCTTAGACTTTGTTCTTGCGGACCGTGGTGGAGTATGCAAATTGATCGGATCAAGTTGCTGTATTTTCATACCTAATGACGCTCCGACAGTATACCAAGCTATCTCTAAGTTACACATAATCTCCGAGTCGATTCATCAGGACGAAGGAGATTGGTCCTTTTCAGAGTGGTTTTGGGGATTACTGTCCAAATGGGGTTGGAAGGTATTGACATTCTTTGGAGTAATTTTAGCTTTTATATTCTCTTGTTGTCTTTGTATGCACTGCGGTCCTGCCATCTGCAACCTATGTGCTACTGCATGTATTCCCAAACCCAAGTCACAAAGAGCAGAGAATATCAAAATGATGGTACAGCAACAGCTTGATGACCTCATGGCCATAGACATCGACTCAGATTAACATGAGTTTGTGTATCTTGCCTGAGTTCTGGCAAAAGGAGGGTCTGAGGAAATTCGATTTTTAATACGATCGTATCGACCCGCCATTTTGTGGCCCGCCGCCATTTTATGTTGCCTTCACTCAGGCAGCACAGCGAACGAAGTCCATTCTGCCTTTTCTGCTTATTCTGCAACATGGTGTTCAAAACAGCCTTCTGCCTCTATCTTTACAAGGCTGGTATTAAGGTCTGACCGAGTACACTAATCCCTGTCTGGTTTTCTAATCCTTGTTTCAACTATCTGTAGGCTCACACTATCCTCCGCCGATCTTATCTTATCGTCTGGCCTTCGCTGTCCTTTGCTAGTATTCTCTCATTTCACAACTGTCCTCCAAACGCACACAAACTTATCGCACCACATGCAACTTCGTTGTGGATCGGTTAATGAATTAGTTCAAGGGAGGGGTGACAAACACAGCTGGAGGGAAGGCAACCTTAAGTCACTTGATACTTTGTTTTCCAATTCCTTCTATTGGTGCTGTCTTGTTTTCCGACATTTCTATTGGCTCTGTTCTATCTTTACATTATTCTTACTGGCTCCTTTCTATGTGTTCTGGGAGTGTATGTAGTTAATAAATGGTTTTTATACGGTATATAAGATTGTGCGCCACAAAGTAAAGTGGCAGTCTCCTGAGAACATACCTTGTGTACTTCTTGGACAACTGTACTAGCTGCAGCTAATAAAATCTGATCTTTTACGTCTGACAGAGTGTCCCGTGTCTCTGTTAGTTGAGGCAGGTGAATCCAAGGAGATTTCAGGCGTACCCTGCGCCGCCAGGCCCATAAGGTTCTGGTTCTTCATATGGCATGGGCATATTTCCCAGCTATCCCACCTGGGCCTGTGTTACGTATAGGGCACAGTGCCCTCGTTTGTGCCATGTTGCACATTTAAGCAGGTGCCCCAAGCACAAACAGGGACAGTGCACCCTACTCCAATGAATGTGCTGCCCCGGGCAGCTGTGAACTCTTGCCTTGCTGGAAAAGTTGATCTTCTACCTTGAAGTGCCTACAACCCAACCTGCCTGTTGAGAGAGGGAAGGAGCCTGCCAACTCTGCAGAAAGTGACTGTCCAGGGAGCATCAGAAGCAGCTTGGCCTGTGTGGGTCGGCCACAAGAAGGAAGACTGTGGAGAGTGATGTGCATGCCCTGGGGAGCACAGACGCAGTCTGGCCGAGCTAGTGACTCCAGACAGGAATCACGGGGAGAGGTCGCTGGCGCTGTGAGCAAGAACTGGGCAGATTGTGCTTGTGCCACCTCAGACAAGCATTGTGCCCAAGGCAGCTTGTACTGATGTGCACCCTGCCACCTCCACCAAGATCCCTAGGTGGATTGTCTAATTGCGATGAAGAACAGCATCGAAGGAGGGCCCTGTCACTGCAACAAAAACCTGCTGTGGTTGCCATTGGACCTATTTGATCCCTGGTCAATGATGTGTGTACAACAAAAGTGATTTATCAAGGACTCAATTATTAGACAAGGTATTTTGATCAGTCAATTCAATCACTGAAAACAACAAATGTAATTAAAGGATTCATTTTATCTAGCATTGAACGCTCAATAAGAGTTTACAATCCATAAATGACAAAAACAAAGTAAATCATCCATAGACATTCTTCCAGGACTTTGCACAAGGTAGTGAGACAGAAGAATTAAAGTGCTTAGTGTGCCCAGTAATCACGCAAGAAGGAAAGAAAATATAGTCTATTTAACAAAACTTATAAATTGTGGAAATGCAGGAAACCCACAACTTGAAAGCAATATATTGCCATGGCTTTTGATTGCCTAAAGTCTAACTAGAGTCGCCTATAACTTATACATATTTATACTTTTTGACGCACAACTGCGCCAACGCAGTTGTGCTTCAAAAATTTTAACACCGGCTAACGCCATTCCAAAGCGCCATGCAGGCGCCTTATTTATTGAATGACGTTAGCCGGCGCAGCTGACTGGTGTGCGTCAAAAAAAATGACTCACACCAGGCAGCGCTGGCGTAGGGGAAAATGGAGCTTGGGCGTCAAAAAATGGGGCAAGTCAGGTCTAAGGCAAAATTTTGGCCTCAACCCGATTTGTGCCATTTTTTTTTTTACGCCCAACCCCCATTGAAATGACTCCTGTCTTAGCAAAGACAGGAGTCATGCCCCCTTGCCCAATGGCCATGCCCAGGGGACATATGTCCCATGGGCATGGCCATTGGGCATAGTGGCATGTAGGGGGGCACAAATCAGGCCCCCCTATGCCACAAAAAAAAACCGAAAAAAATACTTACCTGAACTTACCTTAACTTCCCTGGGATGGGTCCCTCCATCCTTGGGTGTCCTCCTGGGTTGGACAAGGGTGGCAGGGGGTGTCCCTGGGGGCATGGGAGGGCACCTCTGGGCTCCTTCTGAGCCCACAGGTACTTTAACGCCTGCCCTGACCCAGGCGTTAAAAAACGGCGCCCATAAGGCTGGGCGCCGTTTTTTAAGGCCTGCCCCCTCCTGTGCGTCAAAATGACGTCACAGTATAAATAAGGCGCACAGGCCTTAAAGTCATTTTTTGGAAGGGAACGCCTACCTTGCATATAATTAACGCAAGGCTGGTTCCCCCTTCTTAAAAATGACGCACATTGTGGAACTTTGACGCCCGCGAGGTCGGACGTCAAAATATAAATATGGGGCAGTGTTTGCGCCGATTGTGCGTCAAAAATGTTGAAGCACATTCGGCGCAAAGAGAGTATAAATATGCCCCTAGGTGTTGATATTTACTGACAGGTTGTCTTCAGGTGACCCACCGGGTGAGCGCTGTCGAGTTTGTTGTCTTCGCCTTACTGTTGCCATTCACTAATCCCGTTGCTACTATCCAGGTGGCACAGCGTGTGACTCACCCATTAATGGTGGGTACTGCTTTTTGAGGCATCCATTAAGACTATGGGCCTCATCTACATCTTGGTGGACAGGTTACTCTGACACAACGGCAACAGATTTCCTATCCATCAAAACATAAATCTCATAGGATATAGGGAATTTATATTTCAGCGGAGGGGGTATCCATCACCTTTGTGACAGAGTAACTCATCCGCAAGCTCTAAATCAGTCCCTATGTCTATGAGTCAGTAGTCTCTCGACCTATTAGAGGTACCATACTCAAAATTCTGGTTAAGCCATGCCCAGTCTTCATTTACCATTATCTAATTTATCGTTGGCCTGATCCTCCCACCTAGGTGGGTGTTCCTCGTTTTGTTTGTTCTGACGAGACCTCAACATTTCAAACAGGGTTGAAACAACATTGACAACTACCCCACTCAAACCTAAAATCTTTCTAGTTAGATAATCACAGGCTCTGGCAATTTATTTGTTTTATGTTATGTGTTTAAAACTCTATAAGTTTGTCAAATATGTTATATATTCTTCTGTGATCACTGGGAACATTAAGGGCCTGATTCACAAAGGGCCTCCACACTTGTGGTGGAGGCCACACAGTTGTGGTGGGGGTCCCGCACTCATGACAGGACCCCTCCATACTGCAACTACCCACTGCGGAGGTCTCGTCACAAGTGTGAAACCCCAGCCACGACTGCGGGGCCTCCAACACGAGTGCAGAGGCCCTTTGCGAATCACGCCGTAAGTACTTAAAGTTTTCTATCTCACCACCGTTCACCTAGACTTAAAACGTATTTTTATAAATAATTTACTTAGTCACTTATGGATAATAAACGGTTACTGAGTGTTCAAGACTAGACAAAATAATTTCTTCCACTTACATACATTGTTTTTGGTCACTGATCTAATTGAGTCCTGTGAACCACTGTTGTTATACATATGTATAACACTAGAGACCTCTGCTCATCCAGTCCACCCCGTCTGCGAGGACATCTGACGGTGTCCCCTCTGTTCTCCTACAGATCTTCCTGCAAATCACAGGCCATACCTCCAGCTATTGCTTCTTCAACCGGAAGTGGGATCGAAGAGATAAACATGCTATAGTTTCCTGCCGGGCTCTGGTGCTTGCTCTGTGGTGAGACTGTGCTGAAAGGAGACTTTTTAATTAACTAAGGGCCAGGTGTATCAAAGGTTTTTACTCATTCTATGTCTATGGGAAAATGTGTTCATACATATGGCCCAAAGTGCCATGTAGTGATTTAAAGGGTCATTCTGGACCTGAAGCTTGATACCAACCCACTGGAAAACCTAAAACCCCAGGGGAAGACCTACGGTCTCCCTTTCTGGAATTACGAAAGGGAGAGACACCTGGAAGAGGGGGTGCTGTGCAGCTGAGTGCAAGGCAGAGCAGCCAGACTTACAGTGTCCTATTTGTACCTGTTACTTGCTCTTGGAGTACTACGTTTTGAATATGTACATTAAACTACTTTTCTTTTACTGAAGTAAAGCACTCAATTGGACAATCAGCTTTTGGGGTGATTGTTGAGTTCTTCGCTTGCGCACCCCCTCACTACCTCATAGAGAAAAATGTCACTTCTTGCCATCACTGCCACTGAGAGTCAAACACTGAAGGGGGTTTGCACTTGGCCCAATTTTGCAGAGCCGTAGTAGGACAGAACCCAGGACACGAGAGGCAATTGACCCCGACCCCATGGCGGTGGCCCAGTAGCCTCTAATGGGGTCTGACAGTCACCCACCTAGGACTAATGGAATTGCCCCCCAAAGAGAGTCCTATGCCACATCCCTTACAGTGAGAGATTCAATAAATAGATGGTGACGCTTAACTACATATCCTTCCCCAACACTATGATGTACTTCAATCCTAGATTTCCACCAGCATTTCCCCCAGGCTCCTTCACATCTTGGCATCATGGTGACTGTCACGTGATTTCTGATTTATGCTAAAAGGAAGATTAAGGGGGTCATTACAACCCTGGCAGACAGTGTTAAAGCGGCGGTAAGACCGCAAACAGGCCGGCGGAAAAAAAAATGGGAATTATGACCGTGGCGGAAACCGCCAACAAAGACAGCCACTTTAACACTCCGACCGCCACGGCGGTACAGACAAACAGCGTGGCGGTCACCGCCAACAGACAGGCGGGAAACAAAGTACCGCCCACAGTATCACAACCTACCAATCCGCCACCTTTTCCGGGGCGGATTCAATGTGGATAAAAACACTGCGGAAACAGCCATTGCAAAGGGAAAACGCTCACCTCTACACAACCCATGAGGAACAAGGACACCATGGAACGGGAACACCAAATACTCCCTGCGATAGTCTTCCTGCTCCTGTACGACCATCATCAACACCGGCGCAGAAGACAACAGTGAGTACTGCACCTACGACATAGGGGAGGGGGAGGCAAAAGTCAGGGACACACACACTCAACACCCCACCCCACCCCCACCCTCACCCACTACAACACACACACCAATGCATATCCAAACATTACAGTAACAACCCCCAAACCCCTGGAAGAATGCAAAGACAAAAGGAAATGAGTGCAACCATTGTAATATATCAAAATACAGTAACCAAATATATACAGATAAATATACACATTCCACAAAATTTAAATCATGATTAGTAGTGCAGGTAATGCATCATTCATTGTCCGTGGACCACTGGGCCCAAAATGCATGGGCGAGGCCCACCCACGATACCTGATCAAAACGGAGAGAACACTGCCGGGGCATCAGATAGAAATACAACAGGCACCTCAGGGGGAAGGGAAGGGGGGGCACCTCACCCGGATGACTGCACAACGCCAGATCCACGAGGGGGCTCCATGCCCACTGTTACATCTTAGGGAGTGCAAAGCCACAGTCTCTCAAGTCTCTACAGTGGGTGGGTTGCCCACTGTTCCATCCTGGGGAGTGCAAAGCCACAGTCTCTCAAGTCTCTACAGTGGGTGGTTTGCTCACTGTTCCATCCTGGGGAGTGCAAAGCCACAGTCTCTCAAGTCTCTACAGTGGGTGGGTTGCCCACTGTTCCATCCTGGGGAGTGCAAAGCCACAGTCTCTCAAGTCTCTACAGTGGGTGGGTTGCCCACTGTACCATCCTGGGGAGTGCAAAGCCACAGTCTCTCAAATCTCTATAGTGGGTGGTTTGCCCACTGTTACATCCTGGGGAGTGCAAAGCCACAGTCTCTCAAGTCTCTACAGTGGGTGGTTTGCTCACTGTTCCATCCTGGGGAGTGCAAAGCCACAGTCTCTCAAGTCTCTACAGTGGGTGGGTTGCCCACTGTTCCATCCTGGGGAGTGCAAAGCCACAGTCTCTCAAGTCTCTACAGTGGGTGGGTTGCCCACTGTACCATCCTGGGGAGTGCAAAGCCACAGTCTCTCAAATCTCTATAGTGGGTGGTTTGCCCACTGTTACATCCTGGGGAGTGCAAAGCCACAGTCTCTCAAGTGGATAACAGTCTCCACTGGTTCAGGAGGGGGACTGGTGCCCAGAGTGCTTCATCCTGTTAAGGACAGACGGAGTGGATGCTGTTCCCCACTGGTTCTGGAGGGGGACTGGTGCCCAGGGTGCTTCATCCTGCCAAGGACAGACAGAGTGGATGCTGTTCTCCACTGGTTCTGGAGGGGGACTGGTGCCCAGAGTGCTTCATCCTGTGATGGACAGACGGAGTGGATGCTGGTCTCCACTGGTTCTGGAGGGGGACTGGTGCCCAGAGTGCTTCATCCTGTGAAGGACAGACGGAGTGGATGCTGTTCTCCACTGGTTCTGGAGGGGGACTGGTGCCCAGAGTGCATCACTCTCCCTGTCACGGTCCCAGTTCTGTCACTAGCGGTGCTTGACTTTGCAGTTTCTGACCTGTTCAGCGGTGCTTGCCATGGTGGTCTGTGCCCTGTTCAGCGGTGCTTGCCATGGCGGTCTGTGCCCTGTTCAGCGGTGCTTGACTTTGCAGTTTCTGACCTGTTCAGCGGTGCCTGCCATGGCGGTCTGTGCCCTATTCAGCGGTGCTTGCCATGGCGGTCTGTGCCCTGTTCAGCGGTGCTTGACTTTGCAGTTTCTGACCTGTTCAGCGGTGCTTGCCATTGCGCTCTGTGCCCTGTTCAGCGGTGCTTGCCCTGTTCAGCGGTGCTTGACTTTGCAGTTTCTGACCTGTTCAGCGGTGCTTGCCATGGCGGTCTGTGCCCTATTCAGCGGTGCTTGACATGGCGGTCTGTGCCCTGTTCAGCGGTGCTTGCCCTGTTCAGCGGTGCTTGACTTTGCAGTTTCCGACCTGTTCAGCGGGGCTTGACATGGCGGTCCTTCATTGCCCAGCGGGGCTGTGGCTGCTGGGGCCCTCCTGGGCAGTGACTCTGGCGGTGGCCTCCTGGCCAGTGACAATGGGGTTGCCCTCCTGGGCACTGACTCTGGCGGTGGCCTCCTGGCCAGTGACGATGATGCTGGCGGTGGCCTCCTGGGCAGCGGGGATGATGGCCGTGCTGCTCTTCCCAGACTTTGGCGACTTCTTCTGCCCCTTCTCCACCTTGGGAGGAGTCACAGCTGAGTGGACACTCCCCCCGGGACCCTTGTGATCGGCTTTGGCGGCTGGAGTCTTCCCCCTGTCCTGCTGGGCACTGTCCAACTTCTGGTGCTTCACGGGGGGGACTGGCTGTGCTGTGGCTCCGTGTCACACTGGCTGGCCTTGTGCCCGGTGCACTCCACATACCTCTAACAGGCACCACTGGTACCGGCGATTTTTTGGCTGAGGTGCTAGTACGGGACCTATGAATTGGAGGGAGGGGTGGGAAAGAGGTCAAGATTGCGCAGGAAAAGCTTCTTAGGAACACTGGGACGGGTAGCTGGAGGGGGCCTGGGAGTGGAGGAAGAGGAGGTGGTTGTAGGAGGTGTAACTTTTGTGGCTTTGGGTGCAGGTACATGCGCTGGAGGCTGTCGTGAGGTGGATGGCTGTTGGGTGGGTGTGTGCCTGCGTTTGTGTACTTTGGGAGGGGGCGTCACAGACACACTGGGAGAGGACACAGGGGACGTGTAAATGGGAGTGGGGGTGGTGAGTGCAGGTGAGCGGGTGTGGTGGTGGGTGTGCTGGTGCGGGATCTAGTGGTTGTAGTGGTAGTGCATGCAGGTGAGAGTGTAGACGACACTGGGAGGGAGGAGGGAGACAACGAGGAGAGGGACACAGTGGAGGCAGTGGATGTTGCTGTGTCTGTATGTGTGTGATGCTTGCGTGAGTGCCTGTGGGATGTGTGGTGCTTATGTTTGCCTGAGCTTCCCTTGTGTGTTGAGGTGTGTGCAGGCTGGTCTGATGGTGTGCTTGGGATAGGCTGGGGTACAGGAGATTGGGTCTGGGTGGAGGAAGTTGGAGGGGGGAGGCTAGACACAGGGACAATGGCTGCCATCAGTGCTGAGGCCAGAGATTGCAGGGTTCGATGAAGGGCAGCCTCACCAGAATGAATGCCCTCCAGGAATGCATTTGTGTGTTGCAATGCCCTTTCTACACCCTGGATGGCATTCAAAATGGTAGACTGCCCAACAGTGAGTGACCTGAGGAGGTAAATGGCCTCCTCACTGAGGGCAGCAGAGGTGACAGGGGCAGGGGCTGAGGTGCCTGGGGCGAAGGTGATGCCCACCCTCCTGGGTGAGCGGGCCTGGGGCGAAGGCTGAGGGGCTGCTGGAAGGGCGTAGGGGGGGTGGCGGCTGTACCTGTAGAAGTGGGGGGTACAGATTTTGCCGCCACCACAAGGGAGCTCCCATCGGAGGACGAGTCCGTGTCGCTGGTTGCTGATCCTGTGACCGCCGTGAAGCTCCCCTCGCCCTCCGTCCCACTAGTGTATTCAGAGTCCATGGTGTGGCCCTCCATGGCCATGTGGGATGCAGCTCCCTTGTGCTCCGGTGCCACTGTACCTCCACCTGATGATGCTGATGCACACAAGAACAGGGGGAGCACAAAAAGGGGGGGGGGACAGAAGAAAGACAGGTTGAGTGCCTGGCTTACCGCTACCGTTGGCGGACAATACAGACACAGCAGCCCCCTGCACTACGCCACGCTGTTGGGCTCTACAGATGCAGTTCCTGGGATATGGCCTACATGGCTAAGGTGGACATCAGAACACATAGATGACACAGGGGCATTAATACCTGTACTTGGCACTCTACAGAGGTGGGGTGGAGTGCCACATGGCCTGCATTACGGAGGGGCCTAGCCTACGGAACTCGCCCTGGCCTAGGGAAACCCACAGCCCTCCTCCCCAACCCAGACACCTTCACTGCACGCAAAGTCCGCAGAATGATGTTGTACTCACCCCCTTGTGTCTGCTGTGATGCCCTCAAGCGCCCATCCAACTCAGGGTAGGCCACCGCCAGGATTCGGAACATCAGGGGGGTCATGGTGCGACAGGCACCCCTCCCACGTTGGGAGGCCATCCCCAGCTGAGCCTCCGCCGTCTTCTTGCTCCAGCGGCGAATGTCCTCCCATCTTTTACGGCAGTAGGTGCTCCGTCTCTGGTGGACCCCTAGGGTCCGGACGTCCTTGGCGATGACACGCCAAATATCCTTCTTCTGGTGAGCGCTGACCTAGATGAAATGTACAGGGGAAGAAGAGAAGTCATTACCAACAGCACCGTCTAAGTGAGTGGCCCACATCCCTACCCTTGCCATGTGGCACATGCATTCATCGTCCTTCATGCACGCAGAACTCTGCCCCCTTCCTTCTTACAACCAGCCCTCTCCACACAGGCATAGCCCATACAACTTGCTCCCTGTGTACTCACCTGTTGGTCTGGAGGACCGTAGAGTAGCGTGTATTGGGGGAGGACCCGGTCCACGAGCTTCTCCAACTCCTGTGCAGTGAAGGCAGGGGCCCTTTTCCCAGATGCACAAGCCATTGTCTCTTCCAGACTGAGGTCACAGCAGCACTTGCAGTGTAGGTCCTCTCCTGTCGAAGATCAGGTATCGAGTGATTCAACAGATAGAAAATGGCGGTCACGTCCGCGGCAGTGAGGTCCGCGGCGGTGCGTATCATCACCGCCGGTGCACTTCGGCATTGGCTCCTGGGACCCATAGGGTCCAATGTTAACCAATGCAGCATTGCGCCACGGTCTTCGACCACCTACTGCGACGGTGTACAACGCCAGCGCAGTTACCTCACATCCCATTGTCCCAGTTTAGAGGTCAGGCAGCCGCCATTTCAGGGGCCCACATGGCCAAATTACCAACTGCGTCACACATACCTAGGCCTGGACTCAACACACATACAGACAACTTTCTGGATTATGTTTCGTGTTCTGTGTAGACTGTGGGTACATACCTCTGAGTTGTTTAACTCTGTGGTCGCTGTTGTCCTTCCTAGGCACCGTCAGCTGGGACATGTGAGGAGATGGCGGAATCCTCCGGTGTACCGACCGCTGGTGGACCTGTTGACAATGGAGGAGCGACATTTAATCATCACCTACAGGTTTGACCGTGCCATAATCCAGGAACTGTGTACCCAGTTGGAGCCTGACCTGATGTCATCTATCCGCCGGGACTTTGGTTACCCCAACCTGTCATGGCTACTGACCCCTGTGAAGAATCCCAGGACCAGGGCAGAGGAACACTACAATGAGGCCCATGGGCGGACTAGGAGGGTGATCAAACACACCTTCGGCCTCCTGAAGGCCAGGTTCAGGTGCCTCCATATGACAGGTGGTTCACTTTTCTACTCACCAAGGAAGATGTGCCAGATCATCATCGCCTGCTGTATGCATCACAATCTGGCTTTGCGGCGCCAGGTGCCTTTTCTGCAGGAGGATGGTCCAGATGACGGTGTTGTGGCAGCTGTGGAGCCTGTGGACAGTGATGAGGAGGAAGCAGAGGAAGAAGACATTGACAACAGGGACTCAGTTATCCAGCAATACTTCCAGTGACACACAGGTGAGTACACATTCCTGCCTACTACAAGTACTTTCACACTTCTAACTCTATCCTGTCTGTCAATTTCAACCAGTACATGGTAACTGAGTTGTACATTTCCATTACGGTTTCACAGGTGTGGTTACCAACGTGTGTCATCTGCTTACATTCCTCATGGACTTGTGATGTGTGACATAGGTATGTTGACATTACATTTAAGAACGGATTTTGTCACTGTCATTGCCAATACACATTTTCAAAATCACAGACTGACTCCAGATTGTTTTGTGCTTCAAGGGTGTTTATTGAAGTGCTAAATATTGGAGGGGGGTGGTAAAATGGTCAGGGGTGATGGTGGAGGAATGTCCATGGCAGAGTCCAGTCTATTAGTCTAACAGGTGCATTGCCCATATGGGCATAGGAATTGGAGCTGGGGCAGTTCCAATATGGACAGGGTTACAAAGTGGGACAGTGGGATGACAATCAGGGTGGTCTAATTTCTTGGCGGGGTCTTGCCATCATGCTCTGTCCTGTTCCTGGATCTCAGGGACCGCTTGCGGGGCGGTTCTCCATCTGCAGGGTGTGGGGTGCTGGTGTGGTTTTCCTGTGGCGGTGCCTCCTGTCCACTAGCGCCAGAGGAAGTGGTGGGCAGTTCATCGTCCATGCTAGTGTCAGGGGCCCCTTGGAGTGCCACGGTGCCCCTCCTGGTGTTCAGTATCTCCTTCAGCACCCCTACGATGGTGCCCAGGACGGAGCTGATGGTTATGAGTTCCTCCCTGAAGCCCAAATACTGTTCCTCCTGCAGGTGCTGGGTCTCCTGAAACTTGGCCAGGACCGTAGCCATCGTCTCCTGGGAGTGGTGGTAGGCTCCCATGATGGAGGAGAGGGCCTCGTGGAGAGTGGGTTCCCTTGGCCTGTCCGCCCCCTGTTGCACAGCAGCCCTCCCTGTTCCCCTGTGTTCCTGTGCCTCTGTCCCCTGGGCTGTGTGCCCACTACCACTGCCCCCAGGTCCCTGTTGTTGTTGGGGTGGTGGGTTATCCTGGGTTCCCTGTAGTGGTGGACACACAGCTGATTGACGTGTCCTGGGTACGGAGGTATGGACCCGCTGGGTGGGTGCTGTGCTGGTGTTACCAGAGGGTGGAAGGTCTGTGGTGGGCTGTGCCTGTGTGAGGGGAACCGACTGTCCCGGGGCCCACGATGGTCCGGGCTGGTCATCTGGATCCAGTTGGCCAGAGCTGCTGTCATCACTGTGGGCCTCTTCTGTGGGTGGGGTAGAGATGTCTGGACCCTCCTGTCTGGTGACGTTGGGTAGTGGTCCTGCAGGGGTGTGAAAGCATGAATATTTCATGTGTGTGTGTCATGGTGTGCAATGGGTGGGTGACCCTGTACCCCGGTGCTAGCATTCCTGTGTGGGGGCTTGTGTGATGATGGTTGGGGGGGTGTTATGAGTATGTGCAGTGGGCATGCTTTAGTGAGGGGTGTCCATGCTTTGTTGTGTCATGCAGGGCTTGGTGTTGGGATGGGTGGTTTGTGTTATTAGTACATTAGTGAGGAGTTGGAGTGTTAGGGGAGGGGGTGAGGGTGGGGGTCTGTGATAGCATGCAGGTAGGGTGGGGGATATGATAGTTAAGATTTGACTTACCAGAGTCCATTCCTCCACCGACTTCTCCGAGGCCCTCAGGATGCATAATGGTTAAGACCTGCTCCTCCCATGTTGTTAGTTGTGGAGGAGGAGGTGGGGGTCCGCCGCCAGTCCGCTGTACCGCGATGTTGTGCCTGGAGACCACGGAACGCACCTTCCCCCGTAGGTCGTTCCACCTCTTCCTGATGTCCTCCCGATTTCTTGGGTGTTGTCCCACTGCATTGACCCTGTCGACGATTCTTCGCCATAGCTCCATCTTCCTGGCAATGGAGGTGTGCTGCACCTGTGATCTGAATAGCTGTGACTCTACCCGTACGATTTCCTCCACCATGACCCTGAGCTCCTCCTCCGAGAACCTGGGGTGTCTTTGCCGTGCCATGGGGTGGTGTAGGTGATGTGTGGGGTGGTGTATGTGGTGATGAGTGTGGTGATGTGTAGTGGTGTGTGGTGTTTTGTGCATGGAAGTAGTGTGGGTGATGGTGTTGTGTGCCTCTGTGTGGTGGGGTTGTCAATGCTGGGCAGTCTCTCTCTGGCCTTCATCACAATTTTTGGTCGTAGGGGTTTGTGGGTGATGTGGGTGTGTGTTTTATATTGTAATGGGTGTGTGGGAGTGGTGTGTGTATGTGTATCAGGTGTGTGTATTTCGAATTGTCCAATGTGGCGGTGTTTTGGAGATGTGGGTGTATTTTGAGCGCGGCGGTGTGTACCGCCAATGGAATACCGCGGTTGAAAGACCGCCGCGTGGATTCGTGGGTTGTGATAGCATGGGCGTGTTTCTGTTGGCGTGACGGTGGAGGTTTTGTTTTCGCCAGTTTATCACTGACCTTTGGTGTGGCGGACTTGTGTGGGTGTCTGAATTTCGGCGGATTCCGAGATGTGTGTCATAATAGCTGTGGTGGATTTCTGCGGCCGCGGCGGTGTATTGGCGGTCTTCTGCATGGCGGTAAGCGGCTTTTACCGCCAATGTTGTAATGACCCCCTAAATCTTTTGGTGAGTGCAAACAAATCTTTGAAGAAGACAAGACAGAGAATCCACAACACACAGGTAAGGCACTGGGTGCTTCAGCTAGGCCTTAAAGAGGCAGTGACTACTGAGTCCATAGTATATCTGTCAGTATATCTGTAAGAGAAGCTCACTATAACCTTCTTGATATTATTATCCAGCTACACTCCATAAATCTTATACCAAAATGCTGGAGAGGATGTGATGTGGTTGGGGACAGAAGACACATCTGGTGGGACTGTTCCAATATTTACCAATTTAGATATGACATAAGTGGTCCTTAAGACTATCTTGCGATATCCAATTACTCACGTCATGCCCACTGTCCTACTAGTAAGTAGACCATCCACCCACAACATTAAAACAGAACTAACAGTGGTTTCATGGAATTGTTTAGGGGCGGCCAAGGCCACAGTGGCCTCATACTGGAGGAAATCCTAGCTTTCACTCCTAACACCCTGGCATGCCTGTCTGTGGAATCTCCTAGCAATGGAGAAATTTACCAATAACGCAATGGACAGGAAAGTAGATTTTGAAATGATCTGGAGTTCAGTGTTGACATATCTTTCTTAAGGGGGGGATCATCATTGTCATTACCACTAAGGCTGAAGGCCTTAAAACCTATTGATGCTTTCAAGGGGGCGAGGTGGTGCGTTGAAGACTTGGGATAACGTGAACCTTAGACATCAACTGAAATCCAAGAGACTGGAGGATAATGGATCCCTCTTGATTGCTTTGTTTTGTGGAAGGCTATTGAAAAGGCCAGATGTGGTTGTGTGGGATGTTATTTCCATGGAGTAGGGAAACTTGGAGGGCTGGGGGCATGGGGAGTTTGGTTTCTGTGAGAAACAATGATATTCTACAGGTTTTCATCTTGCAAGACTGCATTGTCACACTCTTGAAGTGTGCTGATTAATATGCCTCAGGGTAGAGGACCCTTGTATTGTTTTGGTCATTATTAGCCTTACCTATTTTGCTTTTAAAACAATAATAATTGATTTTGTTAAAAAGTTAATCTAACTTTTATCCATCCACCTCAAGACACCAAGGGGCAGATTGAAGAAAGGTGATGCTACACCCAGTGCACCGCCACTTTCCCTGCGCCCCTTAGCGCCTCCTAATGCCACCATGTGTGCGCTGTATTTAAAATACAGTGCACCATGGCGCAGGGTAGGGGGCAATAGCGTCAGAATTTGTAATGCTATTTACAATTCAGAGATAGTGCCAACATTTTGGTGCTAACCCTGAACAGTACATAGGAGCCCATTGTCACCAACGGTGTGCCCCCTTTTGACGCCTGCTCTGACCAGCCTTTAAAAATGCAGAAAAAAATGGCGCAAATAAATTTTTTAGATTTCTTTGCACCAATTTTCGGCCCCCCCAATGGGGCAACACCACCCTTGCATACATTATGCCTGGTGCAGGCATAATGTGGCTCAAAGGGTTACAACGTGGTGCAATGCATGCATTGCACCACTTTGTAAATCTGGTGCAGCAAGTTTCGCCTCGTTGGGCCACTTTAGCATTAAAACAAAATTACGCTAATGTAGGGCAAGGAGGCGCTAGGCCCTCTTAAATCTGGACCCAAATCGTCTGTTAAGGCTGTTGTTAAAATGAGTGAGATTATAAGCCTCTGAGACATTCATGCATGCCACATATTGCAGTGTTGCTCAACCAAGGAGATAACACTGGAAACTGGTTTCTGAGTGAATCCGTTTTCATTTTGATGCAGTGAGCAGGTGTTGCTGTGTCACCTATGTATGTTAATAGCCAGCATTATATGTGAAAACATTTTCCCTGACAGTGGGGATTGAGGGAGTAGTAAAGGGCACTTTTTACCAATTGGGATCTGCTAGCCTGCCCAAGATCTTGCCAATAACATAAACACAGATGTATGTGGACTGATTCAAGACCTCCAGAAGGAGGTGACTTCCTTGCACAGAGAGAGAGATCCCAGGGCATAGGTGCCATGCGTGTGACCTTCTAGAACTGAATCACATTTGTGAGGGTCCCCACGTTCGTAGGATAGGAACGTGTTCATAATCAAACCACACATGGCTGACAACAGGGTTCTACCATTCATTAGGCATTATCACATGTGGCCTAATATTCAGATTCTGACAAACACTGATCCTGACTCTGGTTTTGTGACACTTAAGTACTTCATATAGAGGGACGAGGCCAAAGGACGAGTGATTTTGAAAAACTCACAGAATTCTGTACAGCAGAGGGCATTTATTCATTATAATACAGTCACACCATTAATCTCCTCACAAACTTCTTAAATTCTTGATATCTTCCATTTTCATATGAAAGCGATAGAATGGCTGCAGACAAGAACAACAAGAGCAGAATCTGTAGTGCAAAATTAAACACACCAAAAAGCATTTAGTGATTCCTTGCAAAAATGATATCAGGATCAGTTTCATGTAGATGAAATATTATGTAGCGTAGAATGTGTAGAAACATGCAGAGGGATTCTGGGCCTGATTCAGATCTCGTGGAGGGGTAACTCCGTCGCTATGATGATGGATATCCCATCGACCAAAATCTAACTACCGCTTCAACGGAGTAACCCCTCCCCCAAATCTAGATCAGTCCCTTTGCCTTTCCTGCATTGATCCAAAATGTGCAAAAAAAATAACTTGCCATGAATAACTTTTTATGATGATCACTGTTCATTTAAAAAAAAAACAGATGATGATTTAAAGTGGAGCTATCCTCGCACCTTGGCTTTTGGCTCTGGCAGCAGGTATGATGATGTCACAAGCGTGATAAGGAGCTAGAGATGGGTTTTTAGAGAGGGATTGCAGGCTCCCAGGTGTGATTTCAGGGTTTATCAGTGATTGTAGTCAGCTGTAACTGGGTGGTGGAGTTCAAAATCAATCATAGCGGACTGTTTGGGGGTCAAGGAGTTCCCTGGTCCACTGATATGAATGATGTACTAGCCGATCCCTATGAGAGATGCTATAGATATCTTTACTGGAGTAGGGGTGATCTAGTCAGTGGTCCTCACTTCAATGAGATAGATCTAAGGAGTGATCGATGTAGTGGTCAAGACTGGAGGGAAAGATATCTCAGTAGTGATGTACTTGGTGGATCTTGCTGGAGCGAGAGAGATGAGAGAGATCTAAGGAATGATCCACGCAGTAGAGCTCACTGGAGTGAGAGAGATCTAAGGAATGATCCACACAGTAGTTCTCACTGGAGTAAGAGAGATGTAAGGAATGGTCTATGCAACAGTCCTCACTGGAGTAAGAGAGATCTAAGGAATGATCTGTGCAGTGGTCCTCACTGGAGTAAGAGAGATCTAAGGAATGATCCACACAGTAGTTCTCACTGGAGTAAGAGAGATGTAAGGAATGGTCTATGCAACAGTCCTCACTGGAGTAAGAGAGATGTAAGAAATGATCTGTGCAGTGGTCCTCACTGGAGTAAGAGAGATCTAAGGAATGATCTGTGCAGTGGTCCTCACTGGAGTAAGAGAGATCTAAGGAATGATCTGTGCAGTGGTCCTCACTGGAGTAAGAGAAATGAGAGAAATCTAGGTAGTGATCTATGCAGTGGTTCTCACTAGAGAGAGAGAAATGAATGATATCCAAGGAATGATCTATGCTTTGGTTCTGACTGGAGTGGGAGAAATGAGTGACAACTAAGTAGTGATCTGTGCAGTGGTCCTCACTGGAGTAGGGGAGAAGAGATAGCTCTAAATAGTGATCTGGTCCTTGCTGGAGTGAGCGAGATCTCAGGGGTGATATATGCCAAGGGTCCTCACCAAAGTGAGAAAGATGAGATAGATCTAAGTAGTGACCTGTGCAGTGGTTCTCACTGGAGCGACAGGTGAGTGAGATCTAAGTAGTGATCTGTGCAGTGGTCCTCACAGAAGTAAAAGGGAAGAGTGAGATTTAAGAAGTGCTCTGTGCAGTGATCTCCACTGGAGTGAGAGAGATGAGTGAGGCCTAAGCAGTGCTCTGTGCAGTGTTCTTCATTGGAGTGAGACAGATGAGTGAGGTATAAGTAGTGATCTGTGCAGTGTTCTTCATTGGAGTGAGACAGATGAGTGAGGCATAAGTAGTGCTCTGTGCAGTGTTCTTCATTGGAGTGAGACAGATGAGTGAGGCCTAAGCAGTGCTCTGTGCAGTGATCTTCATTGGTGTGAGGGAGATGAGTGAGACCTAAGTAGTTATCTATGCAGTGATCCTCATTGGAGTGAGAGAGGTAAGTGAGACCTAAGTAGTAATCTGTGCAGTGATCTCCACTGGAGTGAGTGATATTAGTGAGACCTAGGTAGTGATCTGTGCAGGTGTCTTCACTGGAGTAAGAAGGCGCTAAGGAATGATCTGTGCCATGGCCCTCACTTGAGTCAGATAGATGAGAGAGTTCTGAGTACAGATTTAGGCACTGGCCCTCAATGGAGTAGGAGTCCTTTCTGGAGTAAGAGTGCGCTAGGGAATGATCAGTGCCTGACCATTGCTGGACTGGAAAGGAGGTATGCCTGTACATACTGCAGTGAGAACACCGCTGTATGGGGGGTCTCACCCGTCCAACAAACCAACACGTTTCACAAATGCAACATAAAGTCTGCAGGCAGAGATGATACAGCAAATGACACAGAGTTTCTTTTATATTATAATTTATTTGTTTGTAAATGATGTACACAAGAGGCATTCATCCATGCAGCAAATAAGACAAATGTTTTACTACATACAAGATACATGTTATTTTATATAGTTTATTGAAAGTGAACAATGTACGTCACCCAGGTCACAGGCCACTTTTCCATCAGCAAACTCATTCCTAGATTTAGAGCAGCTCGAAGTAATGGTTTGGAAATTATAAAATGCCAATGAAACGTAGTGGTGTGGTGTGTCGGGCTGTAGAGAGCCTGATCCTCGGGTATTCGAGGTCCCTTACTATCAGCTCCATTGAGGGTCCTCTACCAGACTAATGGGCTCCATCTCCTGATCCAGCCGGACCATCCGAGAGGAGCAGACACCAGCCACCTTCACTGAGGCTAGGGAGTCTGTGCCCTCCAGTGCTTGATTTGAGCCGGTGGTTTCCGGTGCTCGGCGCTGGCACTTAATTTTCAACACCGGCACTTATGACAGTCTGCCACATGGCGGCGCTGTTAGTGTAATTTAGAGATGAGCAGAACAACAGTTGTTAATGCATTCAACATACATTAAAAATGACTAAAACCTGCCACCCAGGCCATTCTTACAGCTTTGGGTGCTGCCACAGTTGTAGAAGTGTGATGGTTAGTGGTAGTGTAGGTTCTGTCATTGGCAGTGCTGGCAGGGGCAAGGGGGGGGGTGCACGCTGCAGTGACTCCCTGAGAAGGCCCAGGCACTTATTATTATGTTTTTTACAAATTAAGCACTGGTGCCTTCCTCACAATCCAGCGACAGAGGGGGCTAATGCAACACCCCTCCATGCCACCCCGTGCCCCCTGCCAAGCGAACAGACTCTGCTACTTTCAAGTGATACAGAAACAAATGCCCAATTCACAGTTGCTCACCTCAGCCTCCTGGCTCGTCCAGGCAGCACAAAATCTAATTTATTTACGGAAGACAGATGGTCACTCAGGAAAACGTCATGGGGTGCCAGGAAGAGGAGAGGAACCCCACACTGTGAGGGAAATAGCTCTGAGGGTCTCTTTCATCATGTGGATACCTTGCGGGATTTCTCAAAGCTTGCCAGCTCCTTCCTGATTTCACCTGGATGCCTCACAAACGGTGCACATCCAACCTGTAGTCTACTGGCCACAGGGTAACATGATGTCACCTCTGCACAACCTTTGGAGACCTCTGATGATGTAACTTCTGCATTACAAAACGTGGCTCCTGAGCCCCACCATATTTGAATGAGATCTAATGTCTTTCCAATATAGCCCTTGGCCTGCCAGGAAAGGGGTTAGATCTGTTTGGGTTGACCAGACCATTCCACTCTTGGACTCCTTAGCCTGTGGGGGGCCTGATGTAAAGCGCAGTTCAACTATGTGCCCTAATTTTCCATTTTTGAAAGGTGGTAGGTACAGACACTATTAAAGAATCTTCAATGGCTAGCTCTGCCTTTCAGCAGAAAGATGCCCTCTTCTCGACATGGAGGGGAGGGGAGGTTGGCGGTGCATTCTCTAGTTCCAGTTCCAGTTCCAGTTCCAGTGCTTGAGTCCTCATTAAAGCATTCCTTAGGATGAAATGTTCTGCCCTCCAGTGTGAGGACTGACTCCAATTCGGCAAAAGGACACTGTCTGTAAACTAACAGATGTAAGGTCTTCTAAAGGTCACCTTATAGGGGCACAGCCAGTTACCATCTCTGTGCCCATCCAACCCTTTGCATCTCAGAAGACAGAGGCCCTCTTTGAGGCCTGAGAGGCCGTCACACAATAATTTGTGAAGACCTGGACATCTCACTGAATGGGTAACCCCTAACTGACCTTTCCAATCACATGTTCTGTCTTTGTTGTAGCCCCCCGTGGACCTCCAGTGCACACTGCATCCTGAGCCATCCAGTTATTATAGAGATCAGCAATGGACATCAGGGGTGATCACTCTGATTAAATAAACCTTTTATATTCACAGTTGAAAGATCTCCTGTAATCAATGGCAAAGGGTATTGTCTTTATGTCAATAAGAGACTTGGAGTCCTTGTGTAAGGATCAACCTGGATTGACATGGCAGAGTGTTGCTTGTATTCCACTCAAGCCCTTGTCGACTCAGTGCCAAGAACACTCCTGATGAACATGAACCACTGTTGTCCCAATAACTAATGAGACCTTATCTTTCAGTGGTTTGGTCAATTGTAAAGAACGAGAGAGGGTAGCTGTCCATCAAATGAAGCCTGGGCAAGTGCAGAAGTCACCACCGTGGACATGAGAGAACCATTTCTACATGAACAAAAGCCTTGTTGCCTCAGTGTGAGATAGCCCAAGATGGCCCTGAAAGTCTATCTTCTTCAGAGCAATAGAGAAGCTGGTAAAATATTCTCTCAATAAAATCAAAACACTTGTTGTTTTAGTTCTGAGATGGCAGGGCCTGAGAAGGGCCCACCTATTTCCACATAGACAAGCCATTGGTGCTGCATCCTTAGCCTTTTAAACCACCTGTGGACCAGAAATGTACATAAGGAGATATAATTTCCTTATAACAGAGCCATGTCCGCCTCATCTGAATCATCGCCAGGAATGGACCAGATGAACATCCTGACAGAGGCTGTGTCATCCACCTGCTAAGACCACACCTAGTGAACTTGAGACGAGATGTTTCTGTACCAACTGGACCATGGCCTTCTTACTGCAGCGGTGACCCCGACCCTGCTGGACGTAACACAATATCATACCTATACTAATCAAACCATTGCCTTCTTAGTGCAGAGGACACCCTTGACCCCTGCTAGACGTGACACAGTAATCTGATTTTTGGCTTCTTAATGCAGATGTGACCCATGACCCCTGCAGGACATGCAACAATATAATCTCTCAAACTTTGGCTTCTTACTGCAGAGGTCACTGCTGACCCCAGCTGGACATGAAACACTATACATATACCAACCAGACCTCTGCCTCCTTAGTGCAGGAGTGACCCAGATCCCTGCTGGACATCACACAATACCATCCTTTATCTAATCAGATATTTGTCTTCTTAGTGAAGAGGAGACCCCTGATCCCTGCTGGACATAAAACTAAATAATTCCTACACCAATCAGGCCCTTGTCTTCTTAGTGCAACGGTGACCCCGACCCTGCTGGACGTAACACAATATAATCCCGATACTAATCAAACCAATGCCTTCTTAGTGCAGAGGTGACCTCTGATCCTTCTGCTGGACAAGACACAATAATATCTATATACGAATCAGGCCTTAGGCTTCTTACTTCAGAGGAGACCCCTAATACTTATGTGATGCTGTCCTGCTGCCAGCCAGAAGGCACTTGGCCTTTTTAGTGCAGTGATTGCACCAAATGTGCTTACGATGATATTGCCTCTAAACTGATCAAGCCAATGGTGTCTCAGCGGTGCAGTCAAAGCTCATGAACTTTAAATAATGTTAATCCCATTCTATCTAAGTCTTTGGCTTTGCTGTGTAAAGATGACTCATACATAATTATAGACAATATCATGTCTATACTATTTGGGACTTTTTATTCTTAGTGCAGTGATCACTTAAACTAAGCAGAAGATGACATTGTCTCTATACAAACTGTACCTTTGGACTCTCAGCTAAACTAAAGATGATATTGACTCTATACTGATATGACCTTCGGCTTCATAGAAAGTAAAGACCAATAATGGTGATAAGAGAATATTATCTCTTTACTAATAGGGCCTTGAGCTTTGTTGAGCAGAGATGACCCATAACAGACATAAGAACATATCATCTTTATATGTATGTCTGTATGTATGTTGACTTTGTACAGCGTGAACCTAGCCAAAAGGTTCAAAGGTAAAGATGCAGAGAGTGAATCTAGTCCTGGGGTCTGAGAGGTGGAATTCTTAGTACAGAGAAGATTTCTAGAGGAAATAAGAGGGTATCATCGTGTCACCTATACCACAAGATCCCTACTGGACATAAGGGTGCATCATCTACACCAATCAGACATTTAAATTCTTAGTACAGGGAAGATCCATAATTGCCTTTAGAAAAACTATCAATGCCAATCAGAAATTTGAATTCTTAGTGCAAAGAAGATCCCTAATGGATATTAGACCATTAGGGATAATAATGAACATTAGATCACATCATCTGTACCAATCGAACATTTGAATTCTTAGAACAAAGAAGATCCCTGATGTACATTACAGTGTCCTTTACAGCATATCATCTATACAGAAAATCCCTACGGGACATAAGCGTGCATCATCTACACCAATTGAACATTTGAATTTCTAGTGTAGAAAGGATCCCTAATGGACATTAGTCCACATCGTCTATATCAATCAGACATTTGAATTCTTAGTACAGAGAAAATTCCAACTGGACATAGGAGAGTATCATCTATAACAGGAGATTGCTACTGGACATAAGAGTGCATCACCACACCAGGAGATCCCTACTGAACAAAAGAGCGTATCATCTATACCTACTGGACATTTACAGTTTTAGTGCAAAGAGATCCCTAGTAGACAGTACAACACATCATCTATACTAGTGGTTCCCAACTTGTGGTCCAGGGACCCCTGGGGGTCCGCAACGTCTTAGAAAATTCAATAATATAAATAGATTAGGTCCCTAGCTTTCAGTAATGACTCAGTGGGGTGGACCCCGGATTCCAGTAATGATTCAGTGGGCGTCCCTGGGTTCCAGTATTGATAAAGTAAGGGTCCACAGAAGTCAAAAGGTTGAGAACCACTGATCTATACCAATCGTACATTTGAATTCTTAGTACAGAGAAAATTCCTACTGGACCTAAGGGCATATCTTCTATACCAGAAGATCACTACTGGACATGAGAGTACATTATCTATACCAGGAGATCCCTACTGGACATAAGAGTGCATTATTTATACTAAATAGATATTAGAATTTTTAGTGCAAAGAAGATCCCTAATCGACATTAGAATGCATCATCTATACCAATTGCATATTTGAATTCTTAGTACACAGAAGATTTCTACTGGATATAAGAAGGTATCAACTATATCACGAGATCCCTACTAGACATCACACTGCATCCTCTATACCAACCAGGTATTTGAATTATAAGTGCAAAGAAAATCCCTAAAGTATAATATTCCATTACGGATAATAATGGACATTAGAGTGCATCATCTGTACCAATCTGACATTTAAATTCTTAGTACAAAGAAGATCCCTAATGGACATTACAGTGTCCATTACAGTGTATGATCTTTACAGAAAAACCCTACTGGACTTAAGAGTGCATCATCTATACCAATTGGACATTTGAATTTTTAGTGCAGAGAAGATCCCTAATGGACAAGGGACCTCATTGTATATATCAATCACACATCTGAATTCTTAGTACAGAGTAAATTCCTACTGGATATAAGAGGGTATCATCTATACCAGGAGATCGCTTTTGGACATAGGAGTGCATTATCTATATCAGGAAAAACCCACCTGGACATAAGAGCCTATCATCTATTCCAAACAGACATTTCAATTTTTAGTGCAGAGAAGTGCCCTAATGGACATTAGAATGCGTCATCTATATCAACTGGACAATGTGAATTCTCAGTACAGAGAAGATCCCTAATGGACATTAAAAGTATCATCTGTACTAATCAGACATTTGAATTCTTAGTGCAAAGAAGATCCCTAATGGATATTAGACCACATCTTCTATATCATTTGGATATTTGAATTCTTAGTACAGAGAAAATCCCCAATTGGCATTAGAAGTATCATCTATACCCGTCAAACATTTGAATTCTTAATGCAAATAAAATTCCTAATGGACATTCGAGTGGGCCATGTATCCCAATCGTTCATTTGAATTCTTAATTCAGAGGAGATCCCTACTGGACACAAGAGTGCATCATCTATACAAGAAGCTTCCTGCTGGACATAAGAGTGCATCGTCTGTAACAATTGAACATTTTAACTCTTTGTACAAAGAACGTCGCTAATGGACATTAGAGTGCATCATCTATACCAATCAGACATTTGGATTCTTGACATTAAGAAAATCCCTAATGGACATTACAGCATATCATCAATACAGAAAATCCCTACTGGACATAAGAGCCCACCATCTATACCAACTGAAAATTTGAATTTTTAGTACAGAGAAGATGGACATTAGACTGCATCGTCTATATCAATCGGCCATTTGATTTCTTAGTGCAAAGAAAACTCCTACTACACATAAGAGCGATCCATCGATACCATGAGATCCCTAATGGACATTAGAATGCATCATCTATGCCAATCGGACATTTCATTTTTTAATTCAGAGAAGATTTCTTCTGGACATAAGAGGGTAACATCTATTCCATTAGATTCCTATTTGACATAAGAGTGGATCATCTACACCAATCAGACATTTGAATTCTTAGCACAGAGAAGATCCCTAATGGATATTAGAAGTATTATTTATACCAACCAGAGATTTGAACTACTAGTGCAAAGAATATCCATAATGAATATCAGACCACATCTTCTATATCAGTCGGACATTTTAATTTTTAGTGCAACGAAGATCCCTAATGAACATCAGAGGTATCATCTACACCAATCAGACATTTGAATTCTTAGTGCACAGAAGATCCCTACTGGACATAAGAGAGCGTTATCTATAGCAGGAGAACCCTACTGTATATTAGAACGCATCATCCATACCAATCGGACATTTAAATTCTCTTTACATAAAAGATCCCTAATGGACATTGCAAGTATCATCTGTACAAATCAGATATTTGAATTCTTAGTACAGAGAAAGTTCCTTCTTGACCTAAGACGGTATCATCTATACCAGGAGAACGCTACTGGACGGGAGAGTGCATTATCTATACCAGGAGTTCCCTACTGGACATGAGTGCATCATCTACACCAACTAGATATTTGAAATTTTAATGCAAAGAAGATCCCTAATGGACAAAGGAATGCATCATCTATACCAATCGGATATTTAAATTCTTAGTACAGAGAAGATTTCTACGTGGCATAAGACTGCATCATCTATACCAGCCAGGCATTTGAAAGTTTAGTGCAAAGAAGATCTCTAATGTATAATATTCCATTAGGGAGAATAATGGTAATTAGACCGCATCTTCTATGCCAAGGGGACATTTGAATTCTTAGTGCAAAGCAGATTCCTAATGGACATTAGAGTCCACCATCTTTACCAATTGTACATTTGAATTCTTGGTATTGATGAGATCTCTACTCATATAACAGCATCTACACCGATCAGGCATTTGAATCCTTTGACCAGATCAAGACAAGTCAACATCGTCTAAGCATCAGTCAGGCCTTTGGAATCTAAGTGCACAATGATCAGAACTGGATGGCAGACAACATCATCCCAACTCCTATTGGGAATTTGGGTTCCTACGGCAGAAGCAACCCCCAATAGGCATGATAGCGTATCATTTGTGAACCAATGGAATCAATTGCTTTACAGCACAGAGATCCTCCCCACTACAGGGTGCTTACTCCCCACATGCCTCTCTTATTGAAACCCTTCACAAGGATGGATGACGAAATCAGTTTCAATTGCAATGATGGCTTTGTGGCTGGAACCATCTATTCTTCTCCCAGGAAGGAAATCTGTGCCTTAATCATCCATTTTTAGCAATGAACCCAGGTCTTGGATAAAAATACAACAACCTTGTTTGCAGCACCCGCCCTGCACGTATGAAGGTGGTGGGTATCTTCAGCATGCTATATGTGCATAGGAGCATGTATATGAAAAGGCAGCGACTCAGCGGTGCAGGCTGTGTTGAGTCTGGCAAGGCCGGGCCCAGCGTCTGGTCCAGGATGGAGCTTAGGAGAGCAGCTTGAAGAGTAGTAGGAACCCTACTAACATCGGCAAGCTGTGCTGCAAGTGGCTGCCACGGTTGCACTCAAACTTCTTCAGTTCTGCTGTGATGCCTGGGAAGGAGAGCTTGCCTTTGGACTCACACATGGCTATGTTAGCGCAGCCGCGCATGGCGTATGGAAGCTCTCCACCTGGAAGGAAACACATGTACTGTCAGAAAGCACCTCTGTGTGACACGTAGCAAGCACTATCTGATCCTCTGCACCCTGTGTCAGCTCTATCTATGGGACATGCTGCAAAGCATCCTTGGTGTCCCCTCCCTGCTCCATACTATTCACTGCAGTGTCCTCTACTTGACCCTCATTGTCCTCTTCCTGATCCTCAGTGTGTGGTGTCTGCTCATCTTCATCCTTCTGCTCTGTGGTACCCGAGGGGTCTTCCAGGTCTTCAGGGACCTACACTTCCAGCCCAGTACCCCTACTTGCACCCAGTGCCTTGGGTACTCCCCAGGGTTTCCTGCATGGTACTTACTGCTACACTGCATTGTCGCTGCTGCTCTTCAGCACACCTATGCTAGCTCCTTGAAGCTTGCCCGCTACTCCTCAACCCCTTGATCTTACTCCTTCTGTGTTCCCTGCAGCTACTCTTTAGCACACCTACGCAAGCTCCTTGAAGCCCACTAGCGGCTCCTCAACCCTTTGCTCCTCTTCAGTGCTCCCTGGTACTCTTCATCACACCTACGCTAGCTCCTTGAAGCTTGCCCGCTACTCTTCAACCCCTTGATCCTACTCCTTGAGTGTTCCCTGCTGCTCTTCAGCATACCCATACTAGCTCCTTGAAGCCTGCCTGCTGCTCCTCAACTCCTTGCTCTTACTGCTTCAGTGTTCTCTGCTGCTCTTCAGCACACCTGTGCTACATCCTTGAAGCCTGCCTGCTGCTCCTCAACCCCTTGCTCCTCCTCTGTGATCCCTACTGCTCTTCAGCACACCTACGCTAGCTCCTTGAAGCCCACCCGCTGCTCCTCAACCCCTTGCTCCTCCTCACTGATCCCTACTGCTCTTCAGCACACCTGTGCTAGCTCACTGAAGGCTGCCCGCTGCTCCTCAACCTATTGCTCCTTCAGTGTTTCCTGCTGCTCTTCAGCAAACCTATGCTAGCTCCTTGAAGCCCGACCTCTGCTCCTCAACCTTTTGATCCCCTTTATGGTTCCCTGCAGCCTATGCTAGCTCCTTGAAGCCTGCCTGCTGCTCCTCAACCCCTTGCTGCTACTCCTTCAGCATTCCCTGCTGCTCGTCAGCATTTCTATGCTCGCTCCTTGAATCCCGCCTGCTGCTCCCCAACCCCTTGCTCCTACTGCTTCAGTGTTCCCTGCTGCTCTTCAGCACAATTATGCTAGCTCCTTGAAGCCCACCCGCTGCTCCCATGTAGGCCACAAAAAACAAAGTGACCAGAGAAGCATGGGAAGGAAGGCCCTCACCCCAACACTGTGCACGTGGCTCTGGTCCAAGACCATCACTGAGGAAGCAAACTCTGCCTCCAGTTTGCTGTCACTGCTGAAAGGAGCAGTGCTGGCCTCATCAGAGTGATGCCAGGGTCTATCAAAGTCAGTTCAATGAGGTGGCAAGAAGCATGTACTTCAGGGAGCTGTGAGCTCTGAATCTCAGATCAAGCTGGGACTACAGGTCCTGACTTGTCGGGTAGATGGTTCGACAACTCTTAGGAGCTGGGAACAGTGGTGGAGGGTGGGAGGGATAGCTTCAAATTATCAGTGATGGGGTGGCATGCCTCTGCATGTTAATATAAAGATCATGAATGGTCCATGTGGCAGGGGTGATAGGTAATAGTATGCCCCATCAGCTCCCCCCTTGAGTTAACTATGTGTTGGTATGGCCTGTGAGGTCATAATATAAATAAAAGGATGAGGATCCACATGCAATTTGCAAAACCTGAAGTAGAACAGTGTCTCAGACACTGATAGCGATTCCCAAATGGGTCGCAAGGGACCTGCCTCATTAATAATCATGAGGCAGGTTGCAATTTGCGACCCATTGGGAATGGCCGGCACTAGCAGACCACCATGTCTGTGACTGCTTCTTAAATAAAGCAGATTTTTTTAATGTAGCCCGTTTTCCTTTAAAACGGGATGCATTGCAAAAATAAAAATGAAAAGTTTTCTTTTCATCTTTTTCAGAGTGGGTAGTGGTCCATGGGACCATTATCTGCCCCCATTCAGAAAGGGGAAGGGGTCCCAGGGGGACCTCTTCCCATTTGCAAATGGCTTTCCACCTATTTGAGATTGGTGGTAATCTGCAAATGTTTTGCCACCCCATTTTGGTTGCAAAACATTCATACATACCTTTCAGATTCGGTATTATGAAGGGGCACAATTCCACAAATTGCGGTTCTGTAATTTTGTACATCCCAAAAAGCATTTTTCTAGTCGCAAACAGGCCAATTCTGTGAATCAGCCTGTTTGCAACTAGAAAACTGCTTTGTACGTGTGGCCCCAGGAGTGCACCATGTGCGAGAGGTGATGGGTGATTATATGCCCCACTAGGCTCTCTCCTTCTGTTACCCAATGTGTGATGGGTGACAGTATGCCCCATAACCTCGCTCCTTGTGTTACCCATGTGTGTTGGTTTGGCCTGTGACGTCATGATGTTAATAAAAGGATCAAGCGGCAGGAACACTCCATGCGGTAGGGCCGATGGGTAATAATATGCCCTTCGGTTACCCTCTGTGGTGGTTTGGCCTGTGAGGTCAATGTTAATGAAAGGTAAAGGAGATGCCTATAGTAGGGATGTTGGGGATGGTATGCCCCATTACCTCTTGCCATGGGTTACCCACATGTGTTGGTATTGATGTGAGGGCATGCTTTTAATAAAAGGAAAAGCAGTGCCTTATACTGTAGGGTGATTATAACTGCTAATTTGAGTGTGTCTCTATGATTTTGTGTCACTCCCACATGTGTGGCCACTGACAGGAGCACACTCACCAAATGCCTTCACTCTTCCATTGAATGGAAAAGCATAATAGCTTCTTTTCAATAAAAACTAATGCAGTCATCCGTATCACCCTAAGGCCTGTGACCGCCATTTTGGCATGAAGCTCTGCATTGTCATTTTCTTACAGGGCCTGGCATGATCATTTTGTTGGGAGCCCTGTCACTGCCATTCTGCTCTGGCCCTCTGTACAACTGCCTGGGGGCATCACCAGTGGTTCATTCATGCTCATACAACAAGACTGTGGGGGTCATTCCTACCCTGGCGGTCATGGACCGCCAGGGCAGGGGACGGAGGAAGCACCGCCAACAGGCTGGCGGTGCTTCCTGGGCCATTCTGACCGCGGCGGTAAAGCTGCGGTCAGAAAAGGGCAACCGGCGGTTTCCCGCCGGTTTACCCCTGGCCCAGGGAATCCTCCATGGCGGCGCATGGGGATTCCGACCCCCTTACCGCCATCCTGTTCCTGGCGGTTTTCACCGCCAGGAACAGGATGGCGGTAACGGGTGTCGTGGGGCACCTGGGGGCCCCTGCACTGCCCATGCCAGTGGCCCCCTAACAGGGCCCCATAAAGATTTTCAGTGTCTGCTTTGCAGACACTGAAAATCGCGACGGGTTCCACTGCACCCGTCGCACCCCTTCGACTCCGCCGGCTCCATTCGGAGCCGGCATCCTCGTAGAAGGGGGTTTCCCGCTGGGCCGGCGGGCGGCCTTCTGGCGGTCGCCCGCCGGCCCAGCGGGAAAGCCAGAATGGCCGCCGCAGTCTTTTGACCGCGGTGCGGTCATTCGGTGGTTCCCGCTTGGCGGGCGGCGGTGACCCCCTGTGTGTGTTGGAACATTCACAAAGTGTGTTTTTTCACACTAGGGGCCATATTTATCAGCCCAGTTATGTTGCACTTGCACCATGCAACGTGAGATTTAGGGAGCCAAGGTAGGCCACCTTGCATGAGCATTTCGTTGGGCATTGGGCATTTAGTGTAATTATCTAAAACAAATCTGGAGTAAAGCAACCGAGCACAAATCTCTGCGTTGCCTTATTCTGCACCAGGGAGGTGTTCCATGGGCGTTTTGTGGGTGTTCCCAAGAAACATCTATGGATTTTGATGCATTCCCAGATTTACCAGAAGTTGTAGACCTGGGAATGTACCAAAATGCTGTGCCTTCCCAGGTGAGACGTAACAAGGAGAAATATATTTATTTCCCCTCATTTGTTCCTCTTTCTACATGTGCTGCATTCTGTCAGGAGCTTTTGTGGGCCCAGAGCTCAAACTCCTACATGGCCCATCTCTGGTTTGCAATACAAGACAAATCTTTAAATTAGATCAAAATGTTCCCTGGGAAAAGAGAAGAGTATTTGTTGCCAGCTAGTGGTGAGGTCTCAGTAGCTCTTTCTATGTGTGCTGCATTCTATCAGGAGCTTTTGTGGGCCCAGAGCTTAAACTCTTACGTGGCCCCTCTCTCGTTTGCAATACAAGAACAAACTTTAAATTAGATAAATGCATTCTGCAGCATACATAGAAAAAGGAAATGCCTCCTGTGATTGTTTTTATGCAGGAAGGTGCCCCTTCCCGCACAAAAACAATCCTCCTTACAACACAAGCACCCTTGCACCATAGGCCAGGGTGCCTGCGTTTGCGCTAGGCTGCCAAAACGACTCCAGTGCAGGGACAAAGGTAGGAATGCACTGTATTCTTTTAAATATGGCACATTCATGCCTCTTCCTTGTGACGCAGCACAGGCAGCAAGGTGACTTGTGCTATGCCACAATCTCGTAAATATGCCTTTAGCTGCAGCTCTGCTCCTTGAAGGAACTAACTGCAGTCCTGTAGGCTGGAGAGGCACATACTCCTAGCTAAGAGTCTATGTGACAAAGGAGGCGCAACCCCGTCTCCGAGAGCTGCCATCTGGTCGGCCTCCATTGTCACCACCCACACCACTTGCAAGGAGCTCTGTGTCACGTACATGGCAGCCACCCTTGTGGTGTTGTCGGCCATGAAGCTCCACACCAGAGAGTGTGGCCCTGTGTAGACAGCGGTGCATTGGCGAGCAGAGTGGACAGTTTATCCACGAGAGATCATAGAGTGCTGAGGTTGCTCATGGAGGGTGTTGACCTCACAATACATGAAGCAGTAAGTTGTGCTTAGGGCACGACAGACCTTGAGACTGGAGTAATTCATGATGACGTTAACCCTGGTGAAGGGTAGTGGCAGTGATGAGACTGTACAGAAAACAATTCAGAGAATTCAAATGAGGCCTGAGAGAAATTTCATTTATGCTGGTAAAATATTGTATAATTTCTGACATTTTGTGTTATGCATGCTATGCAAAGTGCTCAAGGGTATGACATTACACTGTGTTGCTTTATCGAGCTTTCATCAGGGTGAAAATCCTATTATGGGAGCGTGGGTATCCAGGGACATCTTAAGGATTTTGGGGGTTCTGGGCCAGATGTGTTTTGGGGGCCCTGTTTGGAGCAGCTTTGAATTTATAATCTAATTTCAGCTCTTTCACGCCCCCTTTGGCCAGGTCACTGACACTGCACAGACTCACTGGGCCAAATTCTGAATGGGTTTACATCTAATAGTCAGGGACAGTGACGTGTATTTCCAATACTGTAACACAGCAGCAGCTCCCTAATATCACTGCAAATAATCGGCGCGTGACCCTTCCATTTCTTATATGTGAACTTTTATTTGTGGATGTTAAATGAAACACAAACACATTTCTCTGCAAATTGTGTGTAATAGATTCTCACACATCACACACAATAAAAATAGAGGAAAACAATATTGAAAACATTATGATTAAGAATTGTTCAAGGTCATTAGGGCAAGACTCTCTGCAGAACAGAGCTGGCTCTATCAGGGCCCCCTGAAAGGCTGGGGCCCGGGCCCAGAGCCCACTTTGCACAGATCGTGAAACGTCTCTGCGGGTACCACACCACCCAACAGATCACAAGGGACTGTGGTTTACATCACAAGCAAGTTTGTGCTGTTTTTAACATGAAATTAACCTCGCTAAAACTAACATATAGGGCCTGATTCCGAGTTTGCCAAACGGGAACTGCCACTTGGCCGCTCTGCGGTCAAAAGACCGCGGAGACCATTCTGGCCTTCCCGCTGGGCCCAGCGGGAAAGGCCCTGCAACAATGAAGCCGGCTTCGAATGGAGCCGGCGGAGTTGCAGGGGTGCGACGGGTGCAGTTGCAATGCAGACAGTGAAAATCTTTCTGGGGCCCTGTTAGGGGGCCCGTGCACTGCCCATGCCAGGGGCCCCAGGGGTCCCACGACACCCTTTCCCGCCATCCTGGTTCTGGCAGTGAAAACCGCCAGAAACAGGCTGGCGGGAAGGGGGTCGGAATCCCCATGGCGGCGCTGCAAGCAGCGCCGGCATGGAGGATTCTCCCAGCCGGGGGTAATCCGGCGGGAAACCGCCGGACCCGTCTGGTCGGAATACATAAGGAAGCACCGCCAGCCTGTTGGCGGTGCTTCCGTGGTCATCGACCCTGGCGGTCATCAGAATGACCCCCATAATGCCGAACTGGCATTCCATGTAATAACACATAGGCCCTCATTACAACCTCGGCGGTCTTCTCAGAAGACTGCCGAGGCAGCGGGCACCAGAATACCACCAGTGCTGCTGGTATTTCTGACTCCCTATTTCGACTTTTCCGCTGGGCCAGTGGACGGTAACAGTGTTACCGTCCGCTGGCCCAGCGGAAAAGTCACATTAACATTGCTGCCGGCTCGTAATAGAGCCAGCGGCAATGCAGCAGCACCCGCCGCGCATGTCACTGCCCGAAATTTGGGCAGTGAAATGCGTGATGGGGCTATGCCTGGGGGCCCCTGCACTGCCCATACCAAGTGCATGGGCAGTGCAGGGGCCCCCAGGGGCACCCCAAGTCCCCCTTACCGCCAGCCTTTCCATGTCGGTGTTTACCGCCGTGGCCAGGCTGGCGGTCGGGACTCATAATCCCCAGGGCAGCGGTGCTTACACCGCTGCCCTGGGATTATGACCGCCAGGCAAAAGCCTGGTGGTATAGTGGAGGGGCCGGTGGTATGGCCGTGGCTATTGCGCCATGGTCATAATAGCTGGCAGAACACCACCAGCCTATTGGCGGTGTTACCGCCAGCTTACTGCCGGCCGCCAGAGTCGTAATGAGGCCCATAATCCTGTGTAAATGTTTGGGCATTTCACGTTAAAGGTATTTCGCCCAGAGCTTACATCTGCGTGAAGAGACTTTGGGAAGAGTATTTTGGAAGTTTGTTTGAGGTGTGAAGGCTAGTGCCCGGATGGAGGCTAGTTCAATGTGGTTCCTATCAAGCACAACCAGTGGTGTAACAAAACTTGAGGGGGCCCCTTGCAAAGTAAATGGAGGTGGTCCCCCCTCCCCGGTCCACCACTAACCACTTTTACTGAGGGGGTTACCTGGAGCTTGGGTCCCACCTCACCACACCGCATGAGCTGCGGGGGCTTATGTTGCACCAATGAGCACAACTGATTGTCTTCAACAAGATGGGCGTTTGAAGCCCAGACTCCCCCAGAGTTCTAGAGGTGGTAGGCCCTATGTGGACCTGGGGCATGTCCAGTCGCAGCGCAAACATCAGGTGTGTGCTAGTGTGGATAAGAGTGAAACAAAAGTAAAGGAGAGCAGGGAGGTGGGGGGTATAGCCCTTGTCGGACAGGCCAGGGTCACAGGACATTTTTCAGATGGAAGAAGATGTGGAGATGAGAAGTAAAGGAGAGGGTTAGATGTTTGAAAACAACAAGGGCAGGAAGATCTGGGCAGAGTGGTGTTAAGGCTGTCCAGGGAGTGTGTGGGTCTAACAGGTAGAAAACTGGTTTGTTACTGAAGAAAAACTCATAAGAGAGTCTTTCAAAAGAACTGGTACATGGAGGTCACATGGGATCATAGCATAGCTGAGCCTTAGAGAGGGGCAGGGGAAGTGGAAAAGCAGCCTTTAGTTGATGTCACCCCTTATGTATCAGTGTGTAGGACTTGATTGTCATTGACTGTGACAAGTAGGGAAAGGACACCTCTGGTGTTGTGGTTGTGAGTCCACCATGGAAAGACAAATTATGAAAGACGTCTGAGGTATTTGTCCAAGGAGGGCGATGTACAGTGGTACAGGCCAAGGTGGACTGAGGGGGATGCTTTCAGGGCCCAGAAGGGAATGTAAATAATCACTGGCCATTCACAAGGCTCTTAGAGCTGTGAAGAGAGAGTGATTTTTGCCAGAAAAGAGTAAAAAAGAAGGCAAGAAGAAAAAAGTTTGATCCTCATTGCTCAGACGAAATGGAGTTCACCTACCGTTTTAAGGACCAGGGGCATATTTGGTGAACTGACTGCAGTGATAGAGGAGGTTGTTAGGGGGAAAGAACAGAGAAGGATGAGAGAAATGCCACCTGCAAGGATCATTGTTTTGTGGCAGAAGGTGGACAATAGAAGGACATTTGATGCTGAAGCTGGATATGAGATATCTGAGCCATAGGAGATTCAGATGCACAGCGGTTATGGCTCACGACAGGCTAACTGGTCGTGGCAAGTAGAGAAGGAATGAAGGGTGGTAGGTCAGGAGACGTAACAGGGCCAGTTGGTTAGTAACAAAGGATGCCAGGCGAAGAAAGTGTCACAAGATGGGACTCAGTTAGGTGGGAATTGTTGGACCAATGGGTCTTGGGGAGGGAAGACAATGTATCAGTTCAATGTTTAGGGAAATAAGTAGTTTGTTTCTTCAGAGGGGGCAGGGATGTATTTATGCACTTTAAAATGATGACCTTTTGTGAGCACCCTTGGTGTCCACATGTTCCTGCCTGGGCCTAATGCCCCCTGCCTTCTCCTCTCTGGCCATTCAGCTCAGCTGGACCACTAGTACTCTGTCTTTACTGCTCTGCAGTACCTACTAGTAGAAATACTCAGTGCTGCCCCTTCTTGCTTTGGAGTGCTCTCTACCAGCACCTGGTTGCCCATCCAGCTCTTCACTGCCCTCCTTAGTTCTAAAATAGTGACAACAGCTGTTCACTGTGTCTGTAGCTCCTTTTGCACTCAAGCTCTTAAAAGCCTTCTGACAATTGCTCACTAGCCCCTCAAGATCTGCTTTGTCCCTCCAGCTGTGCAGGGTACTGCCCCATCACACTCTACAGCAATGCCCCCAGGCCCGCTTCCATGAACCCCTGGCACACTTACCCATCTGCACAGGCATGCCGAACTTGATGCATTGGTTTTCCACTCCTGTGCAGCGCACCGTGTTCTGGCCTGCGCATTCTTCTGCACTTGGTGCATAGCAGGCCTGGCACACCTGCCCGTTTTCTTGGGTTTCCCTGCGTGGCACTGGTGGTTTAAAAGACAACAAAAGGTGAGTGTGCAGCAGAATGCAGGTAGGTCTAAGTGCTTGTATCTTCTGCTCTGTCATTTGTGGACCTCTATTCCTGCCATCACCTTCCCCTACTAGACACCGATTTGAACATTCCTTGGATCACCAGCCACAATTTTACACACATACCTGGTTTCTTCTCAATTTAGCGTCTGCATGCCCTTACACTTACCTTTGAATAGAAAGCTACCCTTATGGAATTCCTGGTTCATGGCAATTTATGGAGCATCCATGCAGAAAACCTAAAAGTCAATGGATTTTCTATACATTTTGGCCATCTGTAGGGTTCTCCAGCAGGTTTCCTGTGAAATCTCTCAAAGTTCAGTCTTAGCCATTTGGGTCTTATGTCCTGTCTTCTGACACCCCTTCATCTCAAGTAGGAATAGATGTATGGTGTAACAGCTGAAGGAACTACTAGAAACAATTAAACGAACTTCCTCACACAACCACATTTATATGAAATCACTAGACTTGCTTGGCTTCCAGTCTGCTTATCTGGCAAAATGGTCACTTAACAAAACTGCTCTTCAGCCTCAAGTACCTAGAGAAAGGGGTGGTGGCTAGGACCTGAGAGGGATCTGCAGGTAGATACAGTAGCCACCAGAAAGATCATTACTGAAGATGTCAGTTTTACTTCTGATGGATAATTTTACCTGTAGGCTTACCCAACCCCATTTTGAGTAGACATGAAACCAGTATCTCATCCTGGTGGACCTGAAAGGATGGATATACAAGGAAATACTCAAGCGCAGAACATATGAAATATCCAAAGTGAGAAAAAATGCTCACGTCACCACACATGACATGTCTGCCACAACACTTCTGGTGAGTGGACTGGTAAGTGCGTGCCGATGTTTAAGGCTTCGTGTCAGTGGAGCTAGTGTGGATTCCTTTGACTAGTTCCTTCTTAGCTGTGGCATAACACACTTTGATGCATAAGATGAGCAATCATGGCACGGCCTTGTCCTCTTATAGACTGTCATGCCTTTTCTGCTGCCTACATACCAAACAAAGAGCTGGTCATCAGACCTGATCTGCCAAGTCCGGTCAATATCTGGTAGCCGGTGTAATCTCTCCCCTTCTTTAGGGAGGTGGAAGAAAAAATGTGGGAAAGGTAATAGATTGAAAGGGAAATTGAAACCAAAAGGGGAGGCCCAAAATCCCTGGAAACCTTTAACTAATCAGTATATCACTTACTTTCAGATGCATTTCTCTAACAGCTTAGGCATTTAGAGAACACTTGAATTGTAACCTAATGGAGGTAATCACTAGAAGTCCTCTACCACACAAACACTACCAGCAGTTCATCTTTTTGAGTATTTTCTTCCAACACACAGTTTTAAATGTCACAACACCTCTGATTCTGTTTTACAGGGTCACAGTCCTCCTAATCTAGTTGTCGTCATAGGGATCGCCATAGACCACAAGTCCACAAGAACACCGTCAGAATCTCGACCAACACCGATGACGCCCTTGACGCTGCCGAATACTTACGTTTCTAGATTCACGTCAACACCACCCTCAGAGGAACCCTCATCTACAGGCCCCCCGGCCACAGTTCTGCGACTCCATCACCGACGTCATCAGCACCCATGCCCTTGCCTCTACAGACTACATCCTCCTCGGTGACCTGAATATTCACCTTGAGAACGCCAACGACAGCAACTCCACCACCTTGATCAACAACCTCGCCAACCTCAGTCTCAAACAACTTGTAATGATGCCCACCCACTCCGCTGGCCACACACTTGACCCCATCTTCACAGCCACGGCACCTTCAGCCATACCACCAAACTCCATTGGACCGACCACCGCTGCGTCCACTTCACCTTCCAGAAACCCTCCACACACCACCACCCACAACAGAACCCCGGCCGCAGCTGGAACAAGATAACTGAAGACCAGCTGACATCCACCCTCGCCCATGACCCGCCACCCATCATCACCAACCCCAACACAGCCACCCTCAACCTCAGACAATGGATAGGCGACTGCGCCAACACCCTCGCCCCGATCAGGAAACCCTCCAACAACCGCATCAGCACTAAGGACAAATGGTTCACCGCCGACCTTCAGGCCTCCAAGCGGGAGCGCCGAAAAATCGAGAACTGGCACCACAAACAAACAGAGAGCAACCACACCGCCCTCAAGATAGCCATCCACAAGCACTACCAGCTCATCCGGACCACCAAGAGATCCTTCTACAAGGAACGCATCGACAACAACGCGCACAACAGCAAAGAGCACTTCAAAATCGTCAAGGAACTCTCCAACCCCAGGTCCTGCTCCATCGACCCCTCTCCTTCGCAAGACCTCTGTGATTCCCTCTCCACCTTATTCCACCGCAAGATCACAGGCATCCACAACAGCTTCAGCACCTCGACCCCCACGACCACTGTGGCCACCACAAACCCCAACGCACTCAGCCACACCAACCTCCTGCTATCCTGGACCCACATCAACGACGAGTACACCATCAAAACCATGAGCACCATCCAATCCGGATCACCCTCCGACCCATGCCCCCACCATGTCTTCAACAAGGAAGCCCAATCATCACCCCCCAACTCCGTATGATCGTCAACAGTTCCTTCAAGACCGTCACCTTCCCGGAGAGTTGGAAGCACACCGAAGTCAACGCCCTGCTAAAGAAACCCAAAGCGGACCCCGGAGATCTCAAGAAATACCGGCCCATCTCCCTCCTCCCTTTCCCCGCGAAGGTCATCGGGAAGATCGTCAAAGGCCAACTGACCCGCTTCCAGGAAGACTACAACACACTGGACACCTCTCAATCCAGATTCCGTAGGAACCAGAGCACCGAGACCGCCCTCATCGCTGCAACCGGAGACATCAGGACCATGCTCGACAAAGGCAAAACTGCAGCCCTCATCCTCCTAGACCTCGCTGCCTTCGACACCATCTGTCACCACACCCTTTACACACGCCTCCACGACGCAGGGATCCGCCACAAAGCCCTGTACTGGATCACATCCTTCCTCTCCGGCAGAACCCAGAGAGTCCGCCTCCGTACCTTCCTTTCTGAAGCCACCAAGACCATCTGCGGCATTCCCCAAGGATCCTCACTCAGCCCAACCCTTTTCAACATCTACATGGCACCGCCCGCCAACATCATCCGATCCCACAACCTCAACATCATCTCCTACGCTGAAGACACCCAGCTGATCCTCTCACTCACCACCAAAAGCAACCTCCAAGACAGAATAAAGGCCTAAAAGCTGCCTAAAACTGAACTCAGACAAGACAGAGAGCCTCATCCTCGGCTCCAACCGCTCCGCATGGGACGACTCCTGGTGGCCAGCCACCCTAGGAACCGCACTGACGCCCACCAACCACGCACGCAACTTAGGTTTCATCCTAGAATCAGTGCTCACAATGACCCAGCAAGTCAATGCCATCTCATCCTCCTGCTTCAACACCCTCTGCATGCTCCGCAAGATCTTCAGAAGGATCCCCACCGAAACCAGGACAGTCATCCACGCCCTTGTCAGCAGCAGACTGGACTACGGCAACGCTCTCTACGCGGAAACTACGGCCAAGCTCTAGAAAAAACTGCAACGTATACAGAACGCCTCTGCACGCCTCATCCTCGACATCCCACGCTGCAACCACATCTCAGCCCACCTAACAGACCTACACTGGCTCCCCGTCAACAAGAGGATCACCTTTAAACTCCTCATCCACGCTCAGAAAGCCCTTCACAACACGGGCGCTGCCTACCTCAACGAGCGACTCACCTTCCACACTCCCAACTCCGCTCTGCCAACTTCGCCCTCACCACCGTCCCTCGCATCCACCGAACTACAGCCGGCTGCAGATCTTTCTCCCACCTCGCCGCCAAGACCTGGAACTCCCTCCCCGTCCACCTACGACAGATCCAGGACCTGCTGAGCTTCAGGAAACGCCTCAAGACCTGGCTGCTCAAGCAGTAGCACTTCCCCCCCAATCAGCGCCTTGAGACCCCAACGGGTGAATGGTGCGCTCTACAAATGATTGATTGATTGATTGTCGTTATGATGACATCTTGAGAATCCTTGACGAATCTTGAGAATATTTGATGAATCTTTCAGGTTTTACCTGCATAATACAATACCCATGAAGACGGGGAGTCAGTACCCACATACTCATACTACCCTGCTACTTACCTAGATATTATAGGACTACCAGAGTATTTTACCCGCTGCCTATTCTTTTCACTTTCTTGCACACATGTATCTCTTGAGCACTGAACCCTCCCCCACTTTGCCATTGTAGTACCCTCTTTTTGTTCTCATTCGTACTAAGTAGAGCAACTCTGCTGTGCCAGCAACAAAGCAAAGCATAAGACCTCCAAAAGATGTGCCTTTAATGGATGCACGTTCTGCATTGTACACCTTCTTGAATAAACAGATTTTGTGGAGGGGCCATAAGTTTATAACATCGATCACCTCTGGTGGCAGATGGAAGGAGCTCAATTGTCCCCATCTAGTTTCTAGGCATGAAGGTGATGGCTCTGGGTGTAGTGTCTGTCCTTTGACGGGGAGAGAAGCCTGCTGTGAGTGATAGATGAAGCGGGGGACAGCGGTGGACTTGGAGAAGGTCTGCGCACCACTCTCCTTGACCCCTCGGAGCAGCGAGAATGACTTGAGCCCGGTCTTAGTGCAGCTTCTTCAACAGCCAAGGAATCAAGGACATATGAGGACATGCAGAGTGAAGTGGAGAACACCACCTCAACTGAAATGCGTTCTCCAAGGCCCCCTGCAATAGATACTGGAGGACACAGGACTGTGGGCAGTGAGCCAGCTCACAAGTGGCAATGATGTTCACCTGAGGAGTGCGCCACAAGGCAAGGATGTTCTGGACCACCTCCAGGTGGAGGTGTCTTTCATGGATGGCAAAGTGATGCCGACTCAGGTTGTCAGCTCTGGTGTTTGTAGATCCTGCAAGATGATTGGCCTCTACCTAGATTCCAGGTGCATGTGTCCAGGTGCAGAGTATCTGAGCTTCCCAACAGAGAAGGGCCTCCTCACTACTTGTTTACATAAGACATTGCCATCATATTGTCCGTAAAGATTTGAAAACAATGACTGTGAAGGGAGAGAATAAAGGTGACAATTGCTCACAGTTCAAAGAGGTTGATGTTAAGAGCTTGCTCCTCTAGCAACCAAAGACCCTTCATCTCTAGCTCCTCCAGATGGTCATCCCATCCTGGAGAGGATGTGTCTGTCACTTCCCTGGCCACTGCTGGAGAGGAGCAGAAGGACAAACCTTCAGCAAGATGCCCCTCCACTGAAAACCTGTGCAAGTCCACTGCCCTGAGAGGACTCTATGATGTCTGACAGGATCCCCCCACGCTAGAACCACTGCCATCATAGGCATCACTGGAGAGCCCTCGTATGCAAGCACGTGTACATGAACAGTAGGTTGCAGGAAGCCAGTAGACCTAGCAGACGAAGAACTATCAGGACTGGAACCTGAGCTTCCTCCCTCTGAATCATACAGCAAATGTCCTGGATCGTCTATGGAGGAGGGAAGGCTCTCAAAGATGTTATGTCTTTTCCTGCGTCTATGAATAGGAGGGCTGTAGGTGAGTCTTGGGCACATTGATGGAAAATCCCAAGTCGTACAACAAGCATGCCGTTGCCTGAAGATGGTCGTACACCAGCTGTGGTGAGCCAGCCTTAAGCAGCCAATTGCCAAGGTATGGTAACACCCGAGATCACGGACCATAGCTGATGTGCTTCAACCACCACCGTCACCATGATTAAGATTCAGGTGCTGATGTTAGTACTAACAGCAGGAAGGTGAACTGATACTGGGTGAAACCTACCATGAACCAAAAGTACCTGCTGCATGACTGCGGGATTGACATTTGGAGCTAAACATTCTGCTAGCGTAGGGACACATCCAATCTTCCACTTCCACCAGAAGAACCTGAGGCAGGGACTGCATCTTGAAAATTTAGTTTTACAGGTAAAAGTTCAAGAGGCTGAAGTCCAGGACGAGACAGAAATTACCAAACATTTTGGTGATTTGGAAGTACCAGGAATAGCACCCCTGCCCAATTCCTGCCCTGGGAATAACTGTACATCTCCTTTCTGCAGCAGGACCATCACCTCCTGCTGCAGGAACTGCAAATGATCTTCCAACTGAAGGGACAGGAAGGGGAGCATATGTGGAGGAACTTGTTCTGCTATCTGTAAGACCCACTGGTAAAAAATGATGGCCTTCCAGATCTGTAGTATAAAAGACTGGCTGCACAAGGCCCTTCGAGGGAAGATAAAGTGACTTTCCAGGTGGGTCTGGGGAGTTGAAGGGCTGCTGGACTTGCTGGTCCTTCCCTTTACCTCTGCTCGTGTACTATTGTAGGAATGATTGAGTTGCTGAACCTACTGGGATGGCTGCCACCGGCGAAAGGAGACATTTTTGGAAAAGTACTAGATTTTTGAAGACCCAATAATTGGGCTGACTCTCTCCCAGCCTTGAACCTATCGAAGGACACGTCATTGAATAGCATGTCCATTAACGTTTAGGCACAGCATCAGGAAAGCCAACTGATCTTAGGCATTCATGCTTTCTTCAGGCTACTGATGGACCCATGGCGCTGGTGACAGAGTCGGCTGCATCCCGACCCGCTCTTATGCGCTTTGTCATTTTTACTACAACTGCAAAATGATCCTCTAGGTGCTCTGGAAGATATGTCCTCACCATGGCCACCATGTCCCAAGGCGTGATCAGGCAAGTGAGTGTCATCAACCAAAAGCTTAAACCAACCACTGAGAACACCATCTTGTCTACTGCTCCCAATTTTTTAGATTACCCGTCCTCTAGGATGTCAGGAAAGCACCTGAATTTTGTTTAGTGCATGATGAGACCTGCACGCCACATTTTCTGGTGATGTACAAAGAGAAAGGCTGGATCTCCAAGGGGTGGTCAATACTTCTTTCAATCATGGGATTCATGGATGGGGCAGAGGTGGGTTTATTCCTAGCTGCCTTAATCGGATTGAGCAGTGTCTTGTTAAAAGATAGCAAGTGTTCAAATGCCCCCGAAGTGGACTGAAGGACCTCTGTAGAAATGCTGGGCCGGGTTTCAACTGGAAGTAAGGGCAGATTCAGTATTTCTGCTGCCTCTCTCAAGACGACATGAGAAGAAGCCACTTCAGGGGCACACAGTCTCCAAGCCACTGGCATTCTGCAATGCCAGGCAGGCAGCCATGTCTGTAGATGGCGGTGCAGCAAAATGGCCGCCTCACCGGTATCATCTTCATGAGTGTGAAAAGAAACTTGGTCTGTGTGATGTGTACATATTCCTTTTAAAGTGATGTTCTAGCAAAGACATATGTATTCTTGAATGTGGCAATCACTTATTCATGCATGCATGTTGTTTTATATTCTTTTTAAGCTTCCTGTGACACTGGCATTCCTTGCAAACCTTCATGGCTGTGCTAGACCATAAAGCTTAGCGTTGTACATTGTAATCTTGTATTCATTCCTGGCAGGGGACGCGGGATTTTCTGAGAAGAATGGGCCATTTTGTGCTCCTGTGAGGGAAGATCCTAACAGCCGCACATTAGATACATTGGGGCTGATTTATGAAAAGTGGCGCTGCGTCTAGTGCAGTGACACTTTTCTTACGCCCCTTAGCGCCCCCTAACGCCACCATGTGTGCGCCATATTTTATAATACGGCGTACCATGGCGGTAGTTAGGGAACTAGCGTCAGAATTTGTGATGCTAGTTCAGCACTTTGCAGTATTAGCGTCAACATTTTTTACGCTAATCGTGCAAAGAACCCAGAGGCCATTTAAAATCAATGGGAGCCTCCTTTTAACGCCTGCTCTGAGCAAGCGTTAAAAATACTGGAAAAAATGCCGGAAATAAATCTATTAGATTCCTTTGCTCCATTTTGTTCTGCCCCAGTAACGCCTCAATGCCCCTTTTGCATACCTTATGCCTGGCACAGACATAGGCCCTCATTACAACATTGGCAAGAAGCAGAGGCCGCCTGCCAATATTGTACCGCCATCAGGCCACCAATGCGGCCTGAAATCCACGGCCATAATTTAACATCCCCGCTGGGCCGGCGGGGAGTACGGCCATAACATTGCAGTCGGCTCCTAATGGAGCCGGCAGCAATGTAGCGGTGCGGCGGGTGAAGCAGTACCTGTCGCGCAATCCACTGCCCGCAATTCGGGCAGTGGATTGCGCGATGGGGCTGTGCATGTGGGCCCCTGCACTGCCCATGCCAGGCTGTGCAGGGGCCCCCAGGAGCCCACGAGTCACCCATTCCGCTAGCTGTTCCATGGCTGCATTTACCACCATGGAACGGCTGGCGCATGGGGACTCGTAATCCCCAGGGCATCGCTGCTTGCAGTGCTGCCCTGGTGGATGAAAATCTCCTTGACCGCCATGCGGTAGCCTGGCAGTCCTGGCGGTGATACTGCCACGGTCATAATGCGGGCTTTATGCGCCAGCCTGTTGGCGGTACTAACGACACTTTTGGGTTGTAATGAGGCCCATAATGTGGCGCAAGGCGTTACAAAGTAATGCAATGCAAGCATTGCGCCACTTTGTAAATCTGGTGCAGCACTTTTGCCCTTCTAACGCCACATTAGCTCCAAAAGAATTATGCTAATGTGTCGTTAGATGGCGCTAGTCCCTCTTGAATATGGGCCATTGTTTCTGAGAGTAACTCTGCCATGCGATCATGCTGCATTGACTTGTATTGAGAGAAAATGATTATGTACTGCACTGATGGTAAATGGATTTTAGCTCCAGCTGCCCATTTTCTAGTGAGAGCCTTGGTCAGCTGAAATGACCATTGTCTTCTGACCTTTGCCTAGCTTCGCTTCTTGCTGTTTCGCATCAAATGCTAGTTGGACTTAAGGCTTCGCAACCTGATGTGTTTTATCTTTAAGGAGAGGCGCCCCTGCAGCATCTGGGTCTGGTCCGAGTCAGAAAGGAAACTATTACGTAGGGTCTGTCAGGAACACTGATGCAAAGAGGACTGTGGGACAGAATTTAGCAATATATGATGACTTGCTTAGGATTCACGCCCACTGGTGCCCCGGTCATGCACATTTAGGCCCATATTGAAACTTTTTCACGCGAATCTGCGTTGGTGCAGTTTTGCGTGAAAAAGTATAGCGCCGGCTAGTGCCATTCGAAGATGCTAGCCGGGAGCCATATTTATGGAATGGCTCTAGCCGGGGCTAATGCCCTGTCAGCGTCCTTGTAAAGGACGCTAACAGGGTGGGGGAGGCGTAGGGGAAACCAAAGCTTTTGCGCCTAATTATGGCGCTATACTTTTTAGAGACCAAAAAATGCCTCTAAGCAGTGTAGCACCATTTTCTGGCACACAACCCCCATGGACATGGCTCCTGTCTTAGTAAAGACAGGAGCCATGCCCACCACCCCAATGGCCATTGGGGACAGTGCATAGCAGGGGGTCCCAAATCAGGGCCCCAGAGCGGGTAAAAAAAATACTTACCGGGACTTACCTGGGATGGGTCCCCCATCCTGTGGTGTCCCTGGGTGGGTGTGTCCCTGGAGCCAGGGACGGGCACCTGTGGGCTCTTTCTATGGTCTATGACCATGGAAATATGCCTGCAGGTCCCCTAACGTCTGGCCATAACCAGGCGTTAAATAATGGCGCAAGGCCACCATCCCCGCGTGCTGGATTTTAGCACGAGGGATAAATATGGCGCTAAGGCCATATTGTCCTTTTCTGGACGGGAACGCCTACCTTGAATCTCATTGACGCAAGGTAGGTTTTCACATCCAGAAAACGACGTTAACTCCATAACGTTGGCGTTAGATGTGTCTAGCACCAAAGTTTAAATATGGAGTTAGGTGTGCGTTGAATTAGTGTTAAAAAAATGATGCTAATTCAGCACAAACCGAGTATAAATATGGGCGTTTGGACTTCTCTTGTGAATTCTTAACTCCCATGCCAAGCTCAAGGCACAAACCAACATGCCTCTAACATGTTTTTCAAAGATGCTTCCTGTGCTCTGGTTGGCCCCTCCCCCAACCAATGTCTCAAGCATGTAGGATCTAAAGAACAACAATGAATGGGTCCCAAAAGTTGGTGAACTTTTGTGTATTATAACAACCATTGTTGAGGAGCACACAGGGTGGGCTCCGTCCCAGGAGTCTGCGTTCACGTTTCCCAGAAACGAACTGGAAAAAGCAACGCCTCCTTAGGGTGTATTGAAAACGGAAGTTGCTGTACGGTGCTACAGGTGGAATGCAGGAATATGAGATCAGTTCACCTGGGGAGGAAGGCTGGACCTCCATGCTGAATCTGTGCTGGGCGTCACTGCACAAGAGCGCCTCGAGGCGCCGATGGGAGGTTGCAGCACATTTTCAGCGCCCGTCCACAAGATGCTTTGTGGCAGAGAGTGCCACGTTGTAACCTCTCCAAAGGGATGAACGAATGAACAGATAGCTGTACAGGCGCGAAGAGCACATCCCATGGAGACTTGTAAGCAGGGCGGGTGCACCACAGTGAAGGTTTCACCCAACCCAGGAGGAGCGCGCAAGGAGTTTGCAGAAAAGCAGAGGCCTGCAGCAAGGGTAGGGTGCAAAACAGGGTGCAGATAAGCAAAGATCTGGGGTGTCACGTTATGCAGTTCGAGATTATTAATGCTTTTAAGGGCCTTAACGTCCCTGCTGTCTTTGCTGCCCCAATACTAGGTGGGCTGCCTGAAGGATAGCTCTGCTGTGTATCTCACGTGCCTTCCCCAGTAATACCTGCATTAGCTGAAGGATAGCTCTGTTGGGTACGGCCTGTATATCCTGGGGACAGCTCAGCTGTCTTAGTTCCCCCAGTACTAGGTGGGCTGCCTGAAGGATAGCTTTGCTGTGTATCTCACGTGCCTTCCCCAGTAATACCCGTATTAGCTGAAGGATAGCTCTGTTGTGTACGGCCTGTATCTCCTGGGGGACAGCTCAACTGCCCTACCCGCACCTGTAGTAGCTGTGCTGCCTGAAGGATAGCTCTGCTGTGTATCTCACGTGCCTTCCCCAGTAATACCTGTATTAGCTGAAGGATAGCTCTGCTGTGCATTGGCCTGGTTCTGTGAATCTGGGAGACAGCTCCGCTGTTTTAGCTCCCCCTGTAATGTGTGATTTATCTGAACGATAGCTCTGCTGTGTACAAGCTCATCCTGTGTATCCGGTTTGCAGCTCTCCTGTCTTACTTGTCCCAGTAATAGCTGTCTTGCCTGAAGGATAACTATGCTGTGTATGGCCCAAGCCTGTGTATCCTGGGTGATAGCTCTGCGGTCTTAACCTGCTCAGTAATATCTGAAGTATAGTTCTGCTGTGTATGGCCTGAGTCTGTTAATCCTGGGTGATAGCTCTGCTGTCTTGCCTGCTCAGTAATATCTGAAGTACAGCTCTGCTGTGCATGGCCTGAGCCTGTGTAACCTATGTGATAGCTCTGCTGTCGTGCCTGCCCCAGTAATATCTGAAGTCTATCACTGCTGTGCATGACCTGAGCCTGTGTATCCTAAGTGATAGTTCTGCTGTCTTACCTGCCCCAATGATATCTGAATTACAACTCTGCTGCGTATGGCCTGGGCCTGTGTATCCTGGGTAATACCTATGCTGTCTTACCTGCACCAGTAAAATCTGAAGTCTAGCTCTGCTGTGCATGGCCTGAGCCTGTGTATCCGGGGTGATAGCTCTGCTGTCTTACCTGCCCTAGAAACATCTGAAGCATAGATCTGCTGTGTATGACCTGGGCCTGTGTATCCTGGGTGATAGCTCTGCTGTCTTACCTGCCCTAGAAACATCTGAGGCATAGCTCTGTTGTGTATGTATGACCTGGGCCTGTGTATCCTGGGTGATAACTCTGCTGTCTTCCCTGCCCCAGTAATATCTGAAGTATAGCTCTGCTGTGCAGGGCCTGAGCCTGTGTATCCTATGTGATAGCTCTGCTGTCTCACCTGCCCCAATAATATCTGAAGTACATCTCTGCTGTTTATGGCCCGAGCCAGTGTATCCGGGGTGATAGCTCTGCTGTCATACCTACCCCAGTAATATCCGAAGTCTAGCTCTGATGTGTATGGCCTGATCCTGTATATACTGGGTGATAGCTCTGCTGTCTTACCTGCCCCAGTAATATCTGACGTATGCCTCTGTTGTGTATGGCCTGAGCCTGTGTATCCTATGTGATAGCTCTGCTGTCTTACCTGCTCAGTAATATCTGAAGTACAGTTCTGCTGTGTATGGCCTGAGTCTGTGTATCCTGGGTGATAGCTCTGCTGTCTTACCTGCCCCAGTGATATCTGAGGTATACCTCTGTTGTGTATGACCTGAGTCTGGGTATCCTGAGTGATAGCTCTGCGGTCGTACCTGCCCCAGTGATATCTGAAGTACACCTCTGCTGTGTATGGCCCGAGTATGTGTATCCTGAGTGATAGCCCTGCTGTCGTACCTGCCCCAGTGATATCTGAAGTACAGTTCTGCTGTGCATGGCATGAGCCTGTGTATCCTGGGTGGTAGCTCTGCTGTCTTACCTGCTCAGTAATATCTGAAGTATATCTCTGCTGTGTATGGCCTGAGTTTGTTAATCCTGGGTGATAGCTCTGCTGTCTTACCTGCTCAGTAATATCCGAAGTACAGCTCTGCTGTGCATGGCCTGAGCATCCTATGTGATAGCTCTGCTGTCGTGCATGCCCCAGTAATATCTGAAGTCTAGCTCTGCTGTGCATGACCTGAGCCTGTGTATCCTCTGTGATACTCTGCTGTCTTACCTGCCCCAATAATATCTGAATTACAACTCTGCTGCGTATGGCCTGGGCCTGGGTATCCTGGGTAATAGCTCTGCTGTCTTACCTGCACCAGTAAAATCTGAAGTCTAGCTCTGCTGCGCATGGCCTGAGCCTGTGTAGCCGGGGTGATAGCTCTGCTGTCTTACCTGCGTTAGAAACATCTGAGGCATAGCTCTGCTGTGTATGACCTGGGCCTGTGTATCCTGGGCGATAGCTCTGCTGTCTTACCTGCCCTAGAAACATCTGAGGCACAGCTCTGCTGTGTATGTCCCGAGTCTGTGTATCCTGGGTGATAGCTCTACTGTCTTACCTGCCCCAGTGATATCTGAAGTACACCTCTGCTGTGTAAGGCCCGGGTCTGTGTATCCTGAGTGATAGCTCTGCTGTCGTACCTGCCCCAGTGATATCTGAAGTACATCTCTGCTGTGTAAGACCCGAGTCTGTGTATCCTGAGTGAGAGCTCTGCTGCCGTACCTACCCCTGTAACATCTGTAGCATAGCTCTGCTGTGTATGGCCTGAGTCTGTCCAATCAGCTTAATCTAGATTCTACAGACATCTTTCCGCCGTAGGTTGCTTGAGTGACTGCCCACCTGTGGTACCATAACTAATGAAGGAAGTGCACCTGAGAGCGACAGGTCCATGGTGGCTCTAGCGCTGGTGGTGCCCAGTGCGACGGTCATTTTTGCTGCCCCCATGACCGCCTTCCCCACTAATTCCTTCACTGGCACCCTGCAGCAGTGCCCCTCATCTCTGCGTAGTCCCTCACTGACACTAAGTTCATTTTTTATAGCGCCACTCACAGTTCTGTGATCTGCAGGACACTCATTCTTTGCAGCAGGCACATTAACCCTCTGCACTACTTTATAATGAGTCAAAACTACTACTACTAGAGAAACATCTAATCTCTCACCAGCAAGAACATTCATCACCAGAGTTTTTTTTTTACATTTTTATTGTTGCCTGAAAACTGCTGGACACACAAGGAGGTTCGTGTGCCATGAAACCAATAAGTCATTTTTAAATACAGCGCCCCCAGCAAAGTGCAGTTGCACCGGTCGCACCGCCCTAAAGCCGACCCTGGGTAGGTCTGAGGGCCTTGTTTAGACATGGATGGTACCTGCAATGCTCCTTAGGGTGGTGGTGACGTAATCTCCTACATTGCTATAATGTCCACCAGAGGGCAGGACATATTATTCATGTTAGACATTACCACTTATCTCTGAATCAGGCATGGAAGGATTGCAGCTGGACCTGCTGGTGAGCAGCTGCCTCCCACTTGGCGAGCAGACCGATTTAACGGCAGTCTAGTCCTGGTGCTAATGCGGAAGTGACGTCAGAGCCAGTGCCTGGAAGGGAGGCTCTGTGCGCCGGAGCCCTGCTGGTCTGGCCTCCCTCCTGCAGCCAGGAGCCAGGAGTTAAGGATGGCGGCAGAGCCCATCAGGGCTGCAGCTGGGGCGGGAGGACGCCCCTGTCCTCACCTGTGTGCCCCACAAGAGGATCTCCCTGCACACTGCCAGGAATGCAGTAATAATACCCGCACATGTATGTCAGACATGTGAAGAGACACATGTACACGCCTACTCCTCTTACCCATGTATGCAGTCCAAGCCATGGGCAGAGTCAAGCCCAAACCCAGCCTGATCCACCCTACGGTAGAGCCAGACACACCCACGGGCACAGAACCATTCTGTCAGGCACATGCGTACGTCACAGACTTGCACATCTGTACGCATGCGCAGATGGAGACCAACATTAGGGAAGTGGATAAGCAGGAACAGGTAGGAAGGAACATTTAAAACGACTTAGAGCTATTGACGTTGTAAATTCCTAACTGGACTTTTCTTGCCACAAAAACTGAAAATGAAAAGTAAAACAATTGCCATAAGCGACCCGATTTAAAGCGCCACGGCTGCCATGAGCATGAGCGCGAAGGAGAGACACAAAAGGAAAAAGAAGTTCGCTCACAGTCAAACATATTGGCAATCGTACAATCATCCATGTAACAGGGTCAGTGGCCAAGGCGGTAACCAAACCGCCCCAAGGAGGGACAAAAAGCATTTACCAATGATAACAAAGGATTTTTGAAAGGCAAGCCCAAGAACGAGTGCTGGTGATGGGCGTGCGGTGGGCGTGGTTAAAAGCACAAAGGTAGATTACAACAGGCTAGAGTGCTGCACTCAACCTAAAAGCAGAAGTCATAGCCGCCCAAGCTACAAGAAGTATTAGTTGAGGAGAGGGAGATGCCATGCCCCACAGAGAGATTGAGGAGCCTTGATTAAAAAGAATAATTACCTAGACTTCCTGGTGAGCAAGGTAAAGCAGGGAGACTACCAGCCTGGCTGGCGAACCCTAAAAACAGAGTGTCCCCTGTACTCAGCATTTGAACAACTAGAGGTATGGTATATTCACAAACTGAGATAAGCATCACCTTATTCAGGTACTCTGAAACACCAGAATCAGCCGCAGAGATGGATGCTCAGCCGTTCTAGAATTATATGGACAAAGGGACTGTGAAGACCCTGCCTTGGGATGAACCGTTGTCCCTGGAGAGGGATGGACGGCACAAGAGGTGAGGGTGGCAATAAAAGGCATGGCGAGGGAGAAGGGACCGGGGTCAGACGGTCTACCTGTAGAGATTTATGCCACACATCTAGACCTGTTGGCACCTTCAATAGTATAAGTGTATGAGTGCAAGAGAACGGTGACCCCCACAACGTACCAGAGAAGTCCTATTCTGCCTCCTCTGAAACAGGAAAGGCATGTTTCTGAAATACCGTGATAGGCCCTCTCAGCACTCATGAAGGAATATAAGGTGATGAGCCGAATTGTAGCAGCTAGATTCCTTTCACTTACAAAAGGATTAATACACCCTGATCAGAGTGGGTTCATCCTGGCCATGACACAACAATGACTATAGGAAGATTATTGTAGCTAATAAATAATTCCCCAGATTTACCTCCAAACATATTGATACTTTCAGTAGGTATCGAGAAGGCCTTTGATACCTTACGGAGGAGTGCCCTATACACTGTAATGTAAAGATGGGCTTGGGGCAGGCTTCAATTTGCTCTCCATGAACCCTACACCCCAAGTCTGAACTCTTAGAATTATATCCAGTACATAGTACATGGTAGGGTGGCAGCAGGGTTGTCTATTGCCCCTGCTGTTTTTCACTTTGACAGGCGGGACAATGTGTTTGCATAAGCACCAAAGCCGTAACAGCTGTGCTGCTGTACGTGAATGATAAAAGATTGTATCTCGTAACACATTGTATCTCGCTGTATGCCGATGACATGCTGCTGTACTTAAATAATAAAAGGATGGACATAGAGGACGGATTGAGGTCTCTGGGGACATATGCAGAGGTGTCCAGGATTAAGGTAAATGAGCAAATTTAGTGCATACTAAAACCCCAAAACCCGGACAATAACGATACCTCTAGCTCAGTGGACTGACTATGGTGGTAGGGTGGGGTTGGCTACTGTGAGGTAAGGGATGAAATTTTACAGGGCTGAAACAGACCTGATTGATGGAGATATAAGACCATAAATAGTAGCACAAAAGAGGAGCGTAGTATTTTAGAAGACACTGCATCTGTTAATAGCAGGGTGTAAATGATGGCTTTACCATGCCTTTGAAATAACTAGAGACATTTCCTAATCTATGGTGCCGTTAACACAATATTGGTCAATGAACATCCCACTCATAAGGGCCTAAAAGTGGTATTCTCCACCCATGGCTGTGACACTTATGTACTAAGGGGCATATTTACAAGAAAGTGGTGCATCAGCCCTGATGCAACACTTTTCTTGTGTCGCCCTGCACCCCCTAACGACACCTTGTGTGTGCCGTATTTACAATACGGCGCACCATGGCAAAGACGCTTTTATGGCACTTTGCAGTGTTAGCGCTAAAACTGATGGTGCTAATCATGCAAAGTCAAGGGAGGCCCATTGAAAAGAATGGCGGTGTCACTTTAACAACTGCCTAAGGCATGCGTTAAGAATCATGCAAAAAATGGCACAGTGAAAGCTTGTGAATGTCACTCCACCATTTTTCGGGCCTCCCTGCGTGGGATCATCCCCCCTTGCATGCATTATGACTGGTGCAGGCATAATATGGCGCAAGGGGTTACAAAGTGGCGCAAAGCATGCATTGCACCACTTTCTAAATATGGAGCGGGTAAATGGCCTCCTTAATGCCACATTAGTGTAAACAAATGATGATAGAGTCACACAAGGAGGTGCAAGGGACTTGCAAATCTGCCCCTTAGTGCTTCTCAGTCAGACCACATGATTGTTGGATACGCTCAGGGGAATATACGAGGCAGATATTAGCAAAGCTATTAGTGAAGAAGACAGGGGAAGGGTATTGAGAAATGCTCCTAAGAGTTCCAGAAATGCACTTTTTCAGTTGATACATTTCCAACACATTCATGCTTCCCACCTCAAAGAATGAATATAATTTGCCCTTAAGCTTAAGCAAGGTGTCCCAGATGTAGGGGGTAGGCTCAGACATTTTTCACATGGTCTGCAACTGCCCTGCCTGTGAGAAAACTGTGGGAATGAGTAACGTGGCAACAGATGGGAATATTGCAAAAATACTCCGGGTTTGCATTCTAAGGCTACAGGCAGGTGTGAAGGCCAAAAAGGCGACAAGAAGATCACAGCTTTAGCCCTAGCGAGGCAACGTGTTGTCCTGAGCTGAGTGGGCCAAACGTGGAAGCGTCTTGTTACACTGAGAGGTGAAACACGGGGGAGGAAGCCGGACTTTTCAAGAGAGTGGGATGAGATTGTGTCCACTGTACAGCCCACAGCGACAGAGTAGGGAGGCCCCCCCCCGCCGAGTGCGCATTAAGAGGTGAGTACATTGTGTGATGTGCAATAGTGAATGGGTGCAAAAGCGAGAAACAGACCCTGGTGATGGATCATTAATGCAAAGAGACCCCATTACCACATCTGTAGCAACAGTCATGGTTGAGACCCCTGTGGGTACCTCAAGGATGTAATGTTGGAGAGTGGTATTAATATGATGAGGAACAGATACAAACCATGGACCCAATTCACAAAGGTAAACTTACAGCAGAAGTCTAAGTTTAGACCTAAAGTCTAACTTTACTCGTAGTAGAGTAACTAGAGTAACTAGAGTAACTTAGACCAAAGTCTGAACGTAGACCAAAAGTCTAACTTTAGTAGGAGTAAAGTTAGACTTAAGGTCTAAACTTATAGTTTTGGGGTAAACCTATACTTTTGGCCTTGGTTTACCTTTGTGAATCAGGCCCAATGTTTGCATTGTATTAATAGATGGGATGGGCCAACCACAGGTACACTAAGCGTGAAATTGGTTGATAGAAGCCAAAATGGTAACTGTGGGACTACACTCCATTGTTTGTGCTACAAATCAATAAAATATGGTAAATAAAAACTCTTCAGTGGGGATGTGGCCAGCCTGGATGTCACCAACACTGACCTATGTCCTAGGAGAGACTTCATAATAATATTGGCTGCCATAGTCCTTCACCCTAGTTTGCATTTTCTTAATAGATTTTTGTTACAAAAATGGAGAACTGTGAGGCCCAGTGGTTGTATGTGATTCTGTTGCTGCAGTGTTTGCCACATAATTAGGAATTAACCACACTTGCCACAAAATCTGTCTCATAGTTTGCAGATTTCATCCAAAAAATGTTGTTTCTTTCTTAAATATATCAAAATAATACTGCTGGATAGTGTGGCTCGTGATCCTGTGTAATTTACCTTTTACAGCCACATAATTTAGAGAACCCTCTCATAATTCGGTGCTTCATTGCCACATAATCAGGACGGTCCCGATAATGGTAAAGCTCTGCAGGGAGGTTTGGCTCTGTTATCTTGACAATAAAACTCGTATCTCAGAGGGATCCGTGAAATATGAAAATAATTCATAGCGCTGTATGAAATATGGATTTTTTTATACCACTGCACCTCCTGCAGTAAAGCGCTCACACGTTTGCATAGTGTTTTTGTGTGCTAGCCTGCCTGTTGCATGCAGCCAAAGGATACTACTGGCACACTGATGCAGACACACGCGCAGTCACACATACTGGAGAACAGATGTGCACACAGGCAAAGAGGAGAACAGGACCACATACAGCTGGACGCATGGGTCACATACAGCTGGACGCATGGGTCACATACAGCTGGACGCATGGGTCACATACAGCTGGATGCATGGGTCACATCCAGCTGGATGCATGGGTCACATCCAGCTGGATGCATGGGTCACATACAGCTGGATGCAAACAGCTGGATGCATGGGTCACATACAGCTGGATACATGGGTCACATCCAGCTGGATACATGGGTCACAAACAGCTGGATTTATGGGTCACATACAGCTGGATACATGGGTCACATCCAGCTGGATGCATGGGTCACATCTAGCTGGATTTATGGGTCACATACAGCTGGGTACATGGGTCACATACAGCTGGATACATGGGTCACATACAGCTGAAGAAGCAAAAGACGGTCGTAGACAGGTAGAAACATATTAAAGTTACTTTTTCTCAATAGATAACACAATATGCGCATGCCCAGTGCCACATAAGTCTCCAAGATGTCTGCGAGCTGAGTCCTACTCACCGCTGACTTTGTCCGGGGAGCAGCGGTCGGACGAACAGCACTTGCTGCTGGAGCTGACCTTCACCTGGTCGTTGCTGAGACTGGACAGGCGGCCACAGTCCTTCGCCTTCCCGCAGGCCCGGGCGAAGCTCTGGGTCTTGCCTTTAGCTGTGAAACAGAGAAGAGGCTGGTGTCAGAGGAGAGCGGAGGTGGGCTGTCAGTAGAAGAGCGTACATGCCAGGTGTCGGAGAGCAGATGAGAGGAAAGGCAAGGTGTCCAGAGAGAGCACAGGCATGGAGTCAGAGGAGAGCAGAGGCAGAGTGTCACCAGAGGAGGAGAGATCAGAGGAGAACTCAGGCATGGTGTCAGAGGAGAGCAGAGGAGAGGAATGGCAGGGTGCCCAGATAGAGCACAGGCATTGCGTCAGAGGACAACAGAGGCAGAGTGTCACCAGAGGAGGAGAGATCAGAGGAGAGCAGAGGAGAGGAATGGCAGGGTGTCCAGATGGAGCACAGGCAGAGTGTCACCAGAGTAGGAGGGATCAGAGGTGAACTGAGGCATAGTGTCAGAGGAGAGCACAGGCAGAGTGCCACCGGAGTGGGAGAGATCAGAGGAGAACTGAGGCATGGTGTCAGAGGACAGCAGAGGAAAGGCAGAGTGTCCAGTGAGAGCATAGGCATGGAGTCAGAGGAGTGCAGAGGCAGAGTGTCACAAGAGGAGGAGAGATCGGAGAAGAACTGAGGCATGGTGTCAGAGGAGAGCAGATACAGGGTGTCAGACAGTAGAGGATAGGAATGGCAGGGTGTCCAGTGAGAACATGGGCATTGAGTCAGAGGAGAGCAGAGGCAGAGTGTCACCGGAGTAGGAGGGATCAGAGGAGAACTGTGGCATGGTGTCAGAGGAGAGCAGAGGCAGAGTGTCACCAGAGGAGGAGGGATCAGAGGATAACTGAGGCATGGAGTCAGAGGAAAGCAGAGGCAGAGTGTCACCAGAGGAGAAGTGCGGCATGGTGTCAGAGGAGAGCAGAGGAGAGGAAAGTCAGGGTGTCCAGAGAGAGCACAGGCATTGAGTCAGAGGAGAGCAGAGGCAGAGTGTCACCGGAGTAGGAGAGATCAGAGGAGAACTGAGGCATGGAGTCAGAGGAGAGCAGAGGCAGGGTGTCAGAAAGCAGAGGAGAGCAAAGGCAGGGTGTCCAGTGAGATCATGGTCATTGCGTCAGAGGAGAGCAGAGGCAGAGTGTCACCAGAGTAGGAGGGAACAGAGGAGAACTGAGGCATGGTATCAGAGGAGACCAGAGGAGAGGAAAGGCAGGGTGTCCAGTGAGAACATAGGCATGGAGTCAGGGGACAGCAGAGGCAGAGTGTCGCAAGAGGAGGAGAGATCAGAGGAGAACTGAGGCATGGTGTCAGAGGAGAGCACATACAGGGTGTCAGACAGCAGAGGATAGGAAAGGCAGGGTGTCCAGTGAGAGCATGGGCATTGCGTCAGAGGAGAGCAGAGGTAGAGTGTCACCAGAGGAGGATGGATCAGAGGAGAACTGAGGCATGGAGTCAGAGGAGAGCAGAGGCAGAGTGTTACCAGAGGAGAAGTGAGGCATGGTGTCAGAGGAGAGCAGAGGAGAGGAAAGGCAGGGTGTCCAGAGAGAGCACAGGCATTGAGTCAGAGGAGATCAGAAGCAGAGTGTCACCGGAGTAGGCGAGATCAGAGGAGAAATGAGGCATGTAGTCAGAGGACAGCAGAGAGTCACCAGAGGAGGACAGATCAGAGGAGAACTCAGGCAGGGTGTCAGAGTAGAGCAGAGGCATGGTATCAGACAGCAGAGGAAGGGTGTCAGAGGAGAGCAGAGGCAGGGTGTCAGACAGCAGAGGCAGGGTGTCAGAAGAGAGCAGAGGCATGGTATCAGAGAGCCGAGGCAGGGTGTCAGACAGCAGAGGCAGGGTGTCAGAGGAGAGCAGAGGTAGGGTGTCAGACAGCAGAGGCAGGGTGTCAGAGGAGAGCAGAGGCAGGGTGTCAGAGGAGAGCAGAGGCAGGGTGTCAGAGGCGAGCAGAGGCAGGGTGTCAGAGGAGAGCAGAGGCAGGGTGTCAGACAGCAGAGGCAGGGTGTCAAAGGAGAGCAGAGGCATGGTATCAAAGAGCAGAAGCATGGTATCAGAGAGCCGAGGCAGGGTGTCAGACAGCAGAGGCAGAGTGTCAGAGGAGAGCAGAGACATTGTATCAGAGGGCAGAGGCAGGGTGTCAAACAGCAGAGGCAGGGTGTCAGAGGAGAGCAGGGGTAGGGTGTCAGACAGCAGAGGCAGGGTGTCAGAGGAGAGCAGAGGCAGAGTATCAGACAGCAGAGGCAGGGTGTCAGAGGAGAGCAGGGGCAGGGTGTCAGACAGCAGAGGCAGCGTGTCAGAGGAGAGGAGCAGAGGCAAAGTGTCAGACAGCAGAGGCAGGATGTCAGAGGAGAGCAAAGGCAGGGTGTCAGGGGAGAGCAAAGGAATGGTATCAGACAGCGGATGCAGGGTGCCAGAGGAGAGCAGAGGCAGGGAGTCAGACAGCAGAGGAAGGGTGTCAGAGGAGAGCAGAGGCATAGTATCAAAGAGCAGAAGCAGGGTGTCAGACAGCAGAGGCAGGGTGTAAGAGAAGAGCGGAGGCATGGTATTAGAGGGCAGAGGCAGGGTGTCAGACAGCAGAGGCAGGGTGTCAGAAGAGAGCAGAGGCAGGGTGACAGAGGAGAGCAGGGACAGGGTGTCAGACACCAGAGGCAGGGTGTCAGAGGAGAGCAGAGGTAGGGTGTCAGAGGAGAGTAGAGGCATGGTATCAGAGAGCAGAGGCAGGGTGTCAGAGGAGAGCAGGGGCAGGGTGTCAGACAGCAGAGGTAGGGTGTCAGAGGAGAGCAGAGTCAGGGTGTCAGAGAGCAGAGGCAGGGTGTCAGAGGAGAGCAGAGACAGGGTGTCAGAGGAGAGCAGAGGCAGGGTGTCAGGGAGAGCAGAGGCAGGGTGTCAGACAGCAGAGGCAGAGTGTCAGAGGAGAGCAGAGGCAGGGTGTCAGACAGGAGAGGCAAGGTGTCGAGAGAGCAGATGAGAACAGAGACATGGTGATGGCAGAGGAAAAGCGATCAGCCAGGGTGTCAGAGAACAGAGGCATAATGTCAGAGGAGAGCACAGTTAGAATGTCAGAGAGCAGAGGAGAGGAAAGGCAGGGTCGACAAGGAGAGCACAGGAAGAGTGACAGAGACAGGGAGAGCACAGACGGTGTCAGAGCGTAGGAGAAGAGCATATAGAGAGTGACAGAGGCAGGAAGAGAGCGCCGGCAGGGTGTCAGAGGATGGAGGGAAGGCACAGGCATCTGACAGAGACAGGAAGAGAGCACAGGCAGGGCCTCAAAGGAGGGGAGGAAGACACAGGCACCTGAAAGAGACAGGAAGAAAGCACAGGCAGGGCGTCAGAGGATGGGAGGAGCGCGCAGGCATCTGCCAGAGACAGGAAGAGAGCACAGGCAGGGGGTCAGACGACGGGAGGAAGGCGCAGGCATCTGACAGAGACAGGAAGAGAGCGCAGGCGGGGCATCAGAGGATGGGAGGAAGATGCAAGCATCTGACAGAGAGATGAAGAGAGCGCAGGCAGTGTCAAAGGATGGGAGGAAGGCGCAGGCATCTGAGAGAGACAGTAAGGGAGCACAGGCAGGGTGTAAGAGGACGGGAGGAAGGCGCAGGGATCTGACAGAGACAGGAAGAGAGCGCAGGCAGGGCGTCAGAGGAGGGGAGGAAGGCACAGGCATCTGACAGAGACAGGAAGAGAGCGCAGGCAGGGCGTCAGAGGACGGGAGGAAGGCGCAGGCATCTGACAGAGACAGGAAGAGAGCGCAGGCAGGGCGTCAGAGGACGGGAGGAAGGCGCAGGGATCTGACAGAGACAGGAAGAGAGCGCAGGCAGGGCGTCAGAGGACGGGAGGAAGGCACAGGCATCTGACAGAGACAGGAAGAGAGCGCAGGGGGTGTCAGAGGATGGGAGGAAGGCGCAGGCATCTGACAGAGGCAGGAAGAGAGCGCAGGCAGGGTCAGAGGAGGGGAGGAAGGCACAGGCACCTGACAGAGACAGGAAGAGAGCGCAGGCAGGGTCAGAGGAGGGGAGGACGGCACAGGCATCTGAGAGAGACAGGAAGAGAGCACAGGCAGGGTGTCAGAGGACCGGAGGAAGGCGCAGGCATCTGACAGAGACAGGAAGAGAGCGCAGGCGGGGCATCAGAGTACGGGAGGAAGATGCAAGCATCTGACAGAGAGATGAAGAGAGCGCAGGCAGTGTCAGAGGACGGGAGGAAGGCGAAGGCATCTGACAGAGACAGGAAGAGAGCGCAGGCGGGGCATCAGAGGATGGGAGGAAGATGCAAGCATCTGACAGAGAGATGAAGAGAGCGCAGGCAGTGTCAGAGGACAGGAGGAAGGCGCAGGCATCTGAGAGAGACAGTAAGGGAGCACAGGCAGGGTGTAAGAGGACGGGAGGAAGGCGCAGGGATCTGACAGAGACAGGAAGAGAGCGCAGGCAGGGCGTCAGAGGAGGGGAGGAAGGCACAGGCATCTGACAGAGACAGGAAGAGAGCGCAGGCAGGGCGTCAGAGGACGGGAGGAAGGCGCAGGGATCTGACAGAGACAGGAAGAGAGCGCAGGCAGGGCGTCAGAGGACGGGAGGAAGGCACAGGCATCTGACAGAGACAGGAAGAGAGCGCAGGGGGTGTCAGAGGATGGGAGGAAGGCACAGGCATCTGACAGAGGCAGGAAGAGAGCGCAGGCAGGATCAGAGGAGGGGAGGAAGGCACAGGCACCTGACAGAGACAGGAAGAGAGCGCAGGCAGGGTCAGAGGAGGGGAGGAAGGCACAGGCATCTGAGAGAGACAGGAAGAGAGCACAGGCAGGGTGTCAGAGGACGAGAGGAAGGCGCAGGCATCTGACAGAGACAGGAAGAGAGCGCAGGCGGGGCATCAGAGGACGGGAGGAAGATGCAAGCATCTGACAGAGAGATGAAGAGAGCGCAGGCAGTGTCAGAGGACGGGAGGAAGGCACAGGCATCTGAGAGAGACAGTAAGGGAGCACAGGCAGGGTGTAAGAGGACGGGAGGAAGGCGCAGGGATCTGACAGAGACAGGAAGAGAGCGCAGGCAGGGCGTCAGAGGACGGGAGGAAGGCGCAGGCATCTGACAGAGACAGGAAGAGAGCGCAGGCAGGGCGTCAGAGGACGGGAGGAAGGCGCAGGGATCTGACAGAGATAGGAAGAGAGCGCAGGCAGGGCGTCAGAGGACGGGAGGAAGGCACAGGCATCTGACAGAGACAGGAAGAGAGCGCAGGGGGTGTCAGAGGATGGGAGGAAGGCGCAGGCATCTGACAGAGGCAGGAAGAGAGCGCAGGCAGGGTCAGAGGAGGGGAGGAAGGCACAGGCACCTGACAGAGACAGGAAGAGAGCGCAGGCAGGGTCAGAGGAGGGGAGGACGGCACAGGCATCTGACAGAGACAGGAAGAGAGCGCAGGCAGGGTCAGTGGAGGGGAGGACGGCACAGGCATCTGAGAGAGACAGGAAGAGAGCACAGGCAGGATGTCAGAGGACGGGAGGAAGGCGCAGGCATCTGACAGAGACAGGAAGAGAGCGCAGGCGGGGCATCAGAGGACGGGAGGAAGATGCAAGCATCTGACAGAGAGATGAAGAGAGCGCAGGCAGGGTTCCGGAGGAAGGGGCGCGAAAATGTTGCCCCCCCACCACAGCCGGAGAGCACGGATCTTCCTGCACTGAGACCCCCACCCCACGCCCCCCCCCAGTACTCACGCGTGACTGTCTCAGTCAGGGTAGCGATGCATCGGTCCTGGGCCGCGTCACAGGTACCCGGGGGTCCCGTGCAACTGTCTCCGTTTGAATTGGTGCAGGTGTCACACACCAGGGAGTGCCCTGCGGAACAGAGACCAGCGAGTGAGTTATTCACCGAGTGACTGAGTGAGTGAACACAGCAGGAGCAATGAGTGCATTTGTGAGTATTTGAGTAAATATATCGGTGAGTAAGCATGTTTCTTTTTGTGGTTATGTTCTTTTGTTTTTTGTTATCATCTTCCATCATGTGAATGATGCTACCTGAACATCACTCCCAGTCCTACTCTTCTCGTCAGGAGAAAAAAAAAACATATCTATAGTAACTTTTACCCCCTCTTCTAGGGGGAGACCTGCTTCTGATCCTTAGCATGGGCACCAGAGTCCTACCAGTGTAGCGCCTGGAAGAGTTAGACTAAGCCCTCTGTGTAGATACCGTTTCTGACTGCTTCCCTTTTGTCAGTTGTCACTTCTGGTCATGAAGAAATCTGCACCCCCCCCCCCCCCACCCGATTTTAATCCACCTTTGACAACATTATACACTTGGCTTGTGTGTTACAACGAGCTCCTTCTAGGTAGAATGAAAAAACACTTTAGAGTCGACAAAGTCCAAGTGCCCAACTGGGCCTAGGGCCAGTTTGCAACCTGATAGAGGGGATACTACTGACTCCTGGCAAGTACTTTCTGATTGGTTATTCTGTATTATCATAGAGACATTTTGCATTTTTTTCATTTCATGACATGAGCATTGGTCAGAAGCTAAATCTGCCTTTAGACAGACTTGTTTCTGAGGTACATTTGTCTAGGGAAAAAAAGTGTATGTACGAAAATAGTATTTTACTGAAAGGCTCCAAAGATGCTGTGCAAAGTCTACATTGACATAGAGGTGACGTGTTTCTAGGCAGAGGTAGGTTTGGAATCCAGCCTGCCTGGTATCACGTCTTGAGCCAAGCAGTGCGCCATTACACTAGGTAAATCAGTAGTTAGTAGCCCGTGGGTAGCCCCCCTGCTGCAGCCTGTTTCTGTGAGGCGCAAGGGAGGACCCTGTCACAGGTGACACTCCCTACCCCTTAGCAACAACAGCCTCACCTGCTGAGTTTGAATCTAGCAGCAACAAATCAGCCTTCCATCCTTCCGAGGTCGCTAAACTGAGTACACTCACACACCTGTTAATTACAATGTTTAGAATCGGGAGAATGTGTGCTTCAGCACCTTGGACAGAACCACCAGTACTGCTACTGAAGAACTGTCCGTGGGCAGACCTCAGCACCTTGGACAGATCCACGAGTACTGCTACTGAAAGAACTGCCCGTGGCAGACCTCAGCACCTTGGACAGATACACGAGTGCTGCCACAGAAAGAGCTGTCCACGGACAGGCTTCAGCACCTTGGACAGAACCCCAGGTTCTACTCCTCGTATAGTAAATATACGAGGAGTAGAACCTCGGAGTAGAATGACCTGTACGCAGGAACCACGGCCAAGCTCCAGAAAAGACTGCAACGCATACAGAACCCCTCTGCACGCCTCATCCTGGACATCCCACGCCACAGCCACATCACAGCCCACCTGAGACACCTGCACTGTCTCCCAGTCAACAAGAGAATCACGTTCAAGCTCCTCACCCATGCTCACAAAGCACTGCACAACGCCGGACCAGAATACCTCCACAGACGGCTCTCCCTCTACACCCCGACCCGACAGCTTTGCTCCGCTGACCTTGCCCTCGCCACCATTCCACGCATCTACAGAACGACCGCCGGTGGCAGATCGTTCTCCCACCTCGCCGCCAAGACATGGAACACTCTTCCTATCCACCTGCGACAGACACAGGACCTGCTAACCTTCAGGAGACACCTCAAGACATGGCTATTTGAGCAGTAGCAGCACCCCGCCCCCATCAGTGCCTTGTGCGCTCACGGGTGAGTAGTGTGCTTTACAAATGCTATGATTGATTGATTGATTGAATAGTGTGGGTGGCTGGACAAGCCGTGGGTTGGTTGCTAATTTGCAGGGATCTCATGCACCCCACCACCTCCTGCTGGGTTTCCACCTTGTTTGACAAGGATTCAAAAATGGAACAAAGAAGATGCTTTATCTCGACTGACACAGTTGGAGTTGAAGTGGGAGATTGGGAGCCACCAGTCTCTACCCAGGAATCATCAACCAGTCCCCCTGCCGTGCCCATCTCTGCTGAGAATATAGCCCAGGAATGCAGTCCCAAAGCAGAGATATTGAACCATATAAAGGCCACTGGAGCGCATGCCCAGAGTACATGGGGAAGGTGCTCATGGGGGATAGGACTGGGGCACAGGTAGAAGCTGCTCAAGGCAGCATGGAGGGTTCATGCAGAGACTGCTCACTGCAGCGTGGGACCAGGGGACATGCAAAGACTTCTCTCCGTGGCATGGGACCAGGAGACATGCAGAGACTGCTCACTGCAGCATGGGACCAGGGCACATGCAGAGACTGCTCACTGCAGCGTGTGGCCAGGGGACATGCAGAGACTGCTCACTGCAGCAATGGACCAGGGGACATGCAAACACTGCTCAAGGCAGCATGGGACCAGGGGACATGCAAAGACTGCTCACTGAAGCATGGGACCAGAGGACATGCAGAGACTGCTCACTGCAGCAATGGACCAGGGGACATGCAAAGACTGCTCACTGCAGCGTGGGACCAGGGGACATGCAGAGACTGCTCACTGTAGCATGGGACCAGGGGACATGCAGAGACTTCTCACTGCAGCATGGGACCAGAGGACATGATGAGACTACTCACTGCAGCAATGGACCAGAGGACATGCAGAGACTGCTCACTGCAGCAATGGACCAGGGGACATGCAGAGACTGCTCACTGCAGCATGGGACCAGGGGACATGCAGAGACTGCTCACTGCAGCATGGGACCATGGGACATGCAAGGACTGCAGCGTGGGACCAGGGGACATGCAAAGACTACTCACTGCAGCAATGGACCAGGGGACATGCAAAGACTGCTCACTGCAGCATGGGACCAGGGGACATGCAAAGACTGCTCACTGCAACGTGGGACCAGGGGACATGCAGAAACTGCTCAAGGCAGGATGGGACCAGGGGACATGAAGAATCTATTTACTGGAGCATGAGATCAGAGTACACAAAGAGATGATTCAGTGGAGCACGGGACCAGGATGCATGGAGAAATTGCTCTTGGGAGCATAGGATCAGGGTACATGCATAAAATCCTCACAGGAACATGGAACCAGAGCACATAGAAAAACTGCTCAAGACAGCATAGGACCAGGCTACATGCAGAAACTTCTCAAGGCAGCATGGAACCAGGGTATGTGCAAAAACTGCTCACAGGAGCCTCTGATCAGGGCACATGAAGAAACTATGGACTGGAGCATGGGGCCAGAGTACATGGACAAACTATTTATAGAGCATGGGACGAGGATTCATGAAGACACTGTTCACCAGAGAATGGAGCCAGGATCCATGAAACAATTGCTCACTGGAGCATAGGCCCAGAGTACGTGCAGAAACTGCTCATGGGACCGGGGTAAGTGGTGAAACTGCTCAAGGAAGCATGGGAACAGCGTACATGGAGAAACTATTCACCGGAGCAGGTGACCAGGAGACATGGAGAAACTGCTCTCATGAGCACAGGACTAGACTATATGCAGAAACTGCTAAAGGCAGCATGGGACCAGGATAATACACTAGGTACTTGTATTAGTGACAATTGTTAATACTGGTGGTACACTTAATATTCATTGACACTCAGCCTTATACCTTTTTCAGCGGAGTAGAAATGTACTGACATCCAGCCTGAAAATGTATTTGACAGCAGCTAGAGGAGTCTCCTGAGCCACAGAGGTGCACTGCAGCATTTGGTCAATCATACATACCCACCAGAAAGGTGTTTGGAACACGGCTTCAATCTAGATTTCAGAGAATATGTGATCTTTAAACTCAGAGTTGCTGAGGAGAACACCACTAGGGAGCAGCTGGTGGCTTCTCGTGAGTTCTCATAAAAGAGGTTTTTCGCTAGCATTAATTCACTCCCCCATTTATTTTATCCCCTAGCTTCATCACCTCTTTGTGTCTGAGAAAACATACGAAAGAAAATACACCAGTGGAACAGATGTCACAGCAAAGGAAGTAATAGGAAATTGAAAAGCAGTGTGATAGACCTGGCAGCCTTAGGGTGGTCATCCCCCAACTTTTTGCCTACCTCCCTCGACTTTTCTGACACCGTTTTTGCTGGTTTTATGACTGCGCACTTTGCCACTGCTAACCAGGGCTAAAGTGCATATGCTCTCTCCCTTAAACATGGTAACATTGGTTCATTTCCAATTGGCAAATTTGATTTACTTGTAAGTCCCTAGTACAGTGCACTAAATGTGCCCAGGGCCTGTAAATTAAATGCTACTAGTGGGCCTGCAGCCCTGATTGTGCCACCCATATAAGAAGCCCCTTCACCTTGTCAGGCCTGCCATTGCAAGGCCTGTGTGTGCAGTTTCACTGCCACTTCGAATTGGCATCTTAAAGTACTCTCCAAGCCTTAAACTCCCCTTTTGCTACATAAGTCACCCTAAGGTATGCCCTAGGTAACCCATAGGATAGGGTGCTATGCAGGTAAAAAGCAGGACATGTACCTTTGTGTTTTAAATGTCCTGGTAGTGGAAAACTCCTAAATTCGTTCTTACACTGCTGTGAGGCCTGCTCCTTTCATAGGCTAACATTAGGGCTACTCTCATATACTGTTTGAGTGGTCGATTCTGATCAGAAAGGAGTAGACAGGACATATTTAGTATGGACAGAATGGTAATACAAAATCCTGCTGAGTGGTAAGGTTGAATTTTATATTACTATCCTTCTGTGCCTTACAGCCTGTATCCAATCCATGTCTGGGCTGGGCTGGTTGATATTTCCCTTGTGCATTTCACCTAGACAACCACAAACACAGGATGCTCAGTCACACCTCCACACATCTGCATCCTGAATGGGTCTTCCTGGGCTAGGAGGGTGGAGGGCCTGACACTTTTCAAATGACAGTGGCCTACCGTCACACAATGTACTGCCAAACCCCCTACTGGGACCCTGGCAGACAGGATTGTACTGAAAGGGGACCTTCTGCACTTCAAAACCACTCTTTGAAGTCTTCCCCACTTTAAAGGCACTTTTGGGTATATAAACTGGGTCCCTCACTCTACCAACTTAGACACTTTTGGACCTGAACCTGCATCCTGTCAAGGGGAACTGGCTGGCTGCCCAAAGGACTCATCTGGACTGCTTTGCTGTGAAAGACTGCTGCCCTGCTGTTTCCCTGCTGCCCTGCTGCCCTCTGACTTTGCTGAGAAGTGCTCTCCAAGGGCTTGGATTGAGCTTGCCTCCTGTTTTCTGAAGTCTCAGCGCCAAAAAGACTTAGGCCCTCATTCCAACCCTGGCGGTTTCAAACCGCCAGGGCGGAGGGCAGCGGAAGCACCGCCAACAGGCTGGCGGTGCTTCCAGGGCTATTCTGACCGTGGCGGTAAAGCCGCGGTCAGAAAAGGGGAACCGGCGGTTTCCCGCCGGTTTACCCCTGGCCCAGGGAATCCTCCGCCGCCATGGGGATTCCGACCCCCTTCCCGCCAGCCTGTTCCTGGCGGTTTTTACCGCCAGGAACAGGATGGCGGGAACGGGTGTCGTGGGGCCCCTGGGGGCCCCTGCACTGCCCATGCCACTGGCATGGGCAGTGCAGGGGCCCCCTAACAGGGCCCCACCATGATTTTCACTGTCTGCTATGCAGACAGTGAAAATCGCGACAGGTGCTACTGCACCCGTCGCACCCCTGCAACTCCGCCGGCTCCATTCGGAGCCGGCTTCCTCGTTGCAGGGTCTTTCCCGCTGGACCGGCAGGCGGCCTTTTGGCGGTCGCCCGCCGGCCCAGCGGGGAAAGCCAGAATGGCCGCCGCGGTCTTTTGACCGCGGTGCGGTCATTTGGCGGTGACCGCATGGCGGGCGGCGATCGCCGCCCGCCGCGGTCAGAATGACCGCCTTAATCTCTTCAAGGGACTCCTTGTGCGCTGAAAATCGATGCACAGCCTGCCGGAAACGATGCACAGCTTTGCCTGCAACGAGAAAACCACTGCACAGCCAAATGGTAATGGCGCAGCCTGACTTCCAAGTGAAGAAACGATACAGTGCCTACCTTGCGGCCAGAAATTTGACACACCGCCCTACCGGATTGATGCACAGCTGAATCTGAACAGCGCAGCCTGACTTCCCGAGTGAAGGATTGATGCAGCGCCTGCCGTGCATCAGAAAATTTGACGCATTACCTACCAGATCGACGCAACGCCTGTGACTTCATCCCGCATGCCCAGAATTGCTCTGAATCGTCCCTGAGCAACAAATAGAAACCCGCATCACAGTGAGGAACCAGGCCGTCGCGCCGGAAATCGACGCAAGCCCCTTGTAGCGTGGAAAGAAACAATGCATTGTCTGTGCCACTCCGGAAAATCCAACGCACACCTTATTTTTCCATGCATCTCCTCCTCTGTGGTCTACGTGCGTGTAATTTTTTATGCAAACCAGGAACTTTGTGCTAACAAGAGACCATTGTTCATTTCTAAGACTTAAGACTCTTTTTAATCTTGCAAAAGTGATATTTCGAATTGTGCTTATTGAATCTTTAATGTTGTGACCTTAATTTAATCAGATAAATATCTTATATTTTTCTAAACCTGTGTGGTGTATTTTTGTGGTGTTTTCACTGTGTTACTGTGTGATTTATTGCACAAATACTTAACACCTTGCCTTCTAAGTTAAGCCTGACTGCTCAGTGCCAAGCTACCAGGGGGTGGGCACAGGATAATCCTGACTAGGATTGTGGTCCATATTTGGACAAGGGTGTATACCTCTGCCAACTAGAGACCCCATTTCTAACACAGTGTGAAGCCTTTTCTCCCTAGAGGGTACTAGTCCAGTAGACTAGGAAATGAACTATACTTGTTACAAGATTCTTTTCACTGATCTCCTTTGAGTAGTAATATAGATGAACCCTAAAATTTGTGGCTTCTGTTCCCTCTTTTCCTATTTTTTGTAGAGAAAGTTCCAGCTGGAGGCTCCTTGCAAAACTGCCCTTTGAGGATGCCTTAAACACTTTGCCCAGGCGCATTCTAAACTAACTTTGACATCACCACAGCGAGTGTAGCGTATGTTTTGTTTAGAAAGCCTGTTAGTGGTCTAGCACTGAGCTACAACAGGTGGAAGAGTTTAATACTTGAGATCACTCTTCTGTAGCAAGGATGGTTGGTCCTTCCATTCAGGAGAGCTACTAAATTCTATTAAATACAGCAATTATCTTCGTATTCGCTTACAACTTTAAATCTGGCACATCTGCATCATAATGTTGTGTGTTAGGCTGCTCCAATTTCACTTCTTAAAGATCCCTCACAATAAATCTGCTGTAATCAACTCCATCTGAGAAGGGAGTTTGGGGTCAAATACCTCGCTGTGCTCCCATCTCATGGGTTCACCTATTGTCCAGTTACCCCAAAAAACAGAAAGTGAGAGGACCAGGAAATTGTCACACAACCTTCCTACCAATATAATATCTCACAAAAGGTGTGACAGCAGACATGCTCAATGTATCATCTGTTTCAGAGGATATTGAAAAGGACACCTAATCCACATGCTTGTGGCATGCTTGATCATTGGACTCATCCTTTTGAGGGAGTTCAGTATAAGAATGAAGTAGATATTTGTAGGGATCCAGATGAAGTAATAATACCTCAGGGTAAATCCAAAAGTTAGGTGTCCATTTTATTTTTGGGTACCCTGGGTATAGTTAAAAAAGAAACTATGGAATATCTTTTTCGAAATTGATGTTCAGCACATCTACTGTCTGTTGTCAACATTTTCCGGGTGTTCACAGTGCCCGAATGGGTCAGTGGCCTTTGTCAGGGCTGGGTTGTGCCCTAACTAGAAGGCATCCACCTTCATGTATGTATCTAGAAAGGAGGCATAAGGTTCTCATAAATGTGTTGAAGGTGCGTTGATTAAGCCTGGTTTTGGTTAGAATTCACTTCCTGGTCATGAAGAAGAGGGCAGTACCTAGTAGTCAACCATTCATCTGGGAGGAGTGCCAGTACCTTCACTTATTTGATCACTTGTTTAGCCCTCATTCTGTTGGTGACTTACAAGTTACACAGGGGCAACCTTTGCTATCAGCAGGGCAGGCAGAGGGAAGCAGCAGGAAAACCTACAAGCATCATAAGCCGAAGAGAAGAAACGGCAGGCGTTCGGATGGGTGAAAGAGCTCTCCAAAAGATAGCGGTAGCAGGTCACCTCAAGGCTTAGAACTTCTTCGTCTCACCTTGTACGTGTAACCCACACTATGGGAACCTCTCTCAGGACAGACATGGATCCAGGGCTGGGTTGTGCCCTAACTAGAAGGCATCCACCTTCATCTATGTATCTAGATTGGAGGCATAAGGTTCTCATAAATGTGTTGAAGGTGTGTTGATTAAGCCTAGTTTTGGTTAGAATTCACTTCCTGGTCATGATGAAGAGGACAGTACCTAGTAGTCAACCATTCATCAAGGGAAGAGTGCCAGTACATTTGCCTATTTAATCACTTGTTTAGCCCTCATTCTGCTGGTGACCTCCAAGTTACACAGGGGCAACCTTTGCTATCAGCAGGGCAGGCAGAGGGAAGCAGCAGGAAAACCTACAAGCATCATAAGCCAAAGAGAAGAAACTGCAGGCGTTCGGATGGGTGAAAGAGCACTCCAAAAGGTAGCGGTAGCAGGTCACCTGGAGACTCAGAACTTCTTCATCGCACCTTGCAGGTGTAACCCACACTATGGGAACCTCTCTTAGGACAGACATGGATCGAGGGAAGACAGGTTGATCTCCCTCACAATCGGATTCATCCTGGGTCAGGCTGGGCAGCAGAAGTCTACAGTGCAAAAGTCTTCTTGCCTTGCCTCAGCTGGGAGTCCCAGTCATTCATTCAGTTGAATTCAGGCAGGTTCTCAACTCACAAGGAAGTTACCTCCTTCTCAGTAGCAGGTTTTTATTCCTTAGACCTAATGTCTGAAACTGACTCTTAGAGGGAGGTAGTCAAGTTTCCTTACCTCCTCCATCTTTTTCTCTCCACCGGTTCATAGAACCAGATGAGCTCCTTTCCTGGCTCACAGGGCCAGGGCTGATGTTGTTGAACACTGTGAAAAATACCAGTTTCTTCTCCAACCAGGAAAGCAACATGGAATTAGAGGTCCTTTTAGGAAGGGATTTGAAGGTTCCTTGAAGTACATCACCTAAAGTTACATTAACCAGGGAGCCAATAGGCAATCTGTGTTACTCTCAAAGCCCAACAGGGGAGGGATGACCTCCAAGTCGCCGCCCAGAAGGATGAGCAACAATAAAGTGGGGCATCTGCTAAAAGAAGTGACATGATCTTTCTCTCAGGCTCTTGGATCTGTTGCCAACTGTTGCTTGCATGTCACTCAGTCCCTGGGGTTCAAGAGGTAGGCAGTCCTGGGCACCCTCTGTCCTTGCGTGCAGTAGGCCGCTTGGGTGCCAGTCCATTAAGAAGCTGGCAAGGAGTCCGCCATAGCCCACCCTCAAAGTGCAGCCTTTCCTCCTGCTGTCCCAGCTGGGAAGGGATTCAGACCTCCAAAGTACCAGTACTGTGGAAGGTCAATATACATATCCTCCAGGCCAAGATGAGCCCCTCAGCTTCTGAACTAGGGGGGGCAATGGGCCTGGCATGTATTTGAGTCTAGGAACAGGTAGAGGAATTCAATTTCCAAACACCACTTTCAAGGATTCTCAAGAAGAGCCAGTTAAGGGCAAAGTTGGGTTTCTTGGCTGCCCTCTCAGCTGGTACTTTGGAAATTGAATCAAGAGAAACTACCTGGAGTGGGGGCTTTCGTGGCTTCTTCTGCCAAGCGCAACAGTGCAGGGAATGCTTGAAGGAAAAGGTCGCAAAAACAAATGGTGTCTTCTTGATGCCTGGAGGAAAAATGAGAACCTGGGTCACAAGACCAGGACATATGGAAATGGGGTGCTCAACAGAGAGAAACTTTATTCAAACACTCATCGTTGGAGAAAAGGATCACAGGCATGCTGACTTTATTTTATAGTGACAAAAGCAAACAAACTGAAATGATGACCGGTGAGCCCGGGACCTACGTCTGGGCATACCCAGTGCACTTATGGCGACAAAAGCAAACAAACACAAATGATGGCCGGAATGTAGAACCAATCAAACATTCACCCCCAGTCACAGATCTGTGAACCCGGGACCCACGTCTGGACATACCCGGCGCACTTATGGCGACAAAAGCAAACAAATACAAATGATGAACAAAATGCAGAACCAATCAAACATTCACCCCCAATCACAGATCTGCGTTTAATCTATCAATTATTTTGCCCACTTTATTTTATATGCACACGCACAAACACACACACACACACCACACACACACATATACATTCCAGTAACACTACATAAACACAAGCACATGAACACGTCCACACTTACCACATACATGCACATGCAGTCCCCATTTATGCACAGATGCACATATCCACAATTACAACACACACATCCTACTCACATGCTCAGGCACGCACTCACTACACACACATACAGACGTCTATCTATTCTAAAGCAACACCCACCTGGATGCTGAGGTAAGTTGTACACGAGGTAGTAAATGTTCATGCATTAAAGCAGTGGTTCCCAACCTTTTGATTTCTGTGGACCCCCACTTTAGCATTAATGGAACCCAGGGACCCCCACTGAAACATCATTGGAATCCGGGGAACCCCCCCGAGTCATTACTGGAAGCTGTGGACCTAATTTGTCAATATTTGTTAATATTTTTTATTTTCTAGGCTCTCGCGGACCCCCTGAGAAGGCTTCGCGGACCCCCAGGAGTCCCCGTACCACAGGTTGGGAACCACTGCATTAAAGCATTTCACACACTTTAAAATACATACATGTGTGTGGTCCATTACCCTTGGATACTTAGTCCTCAGAGACATGCTGTTTGTCCAATGTGGTTGGAGCAGGTCCCAGCTCTGCCCGAACTGCTGCATCGCTCTTGCTACTGTCTTCTTGCTTCCCCCCCTTTTTTGTGTACCTTCTCCTTGCTTTTCCCTCATTCTCACTGCTTTCTCCTTGCTTTTCCCTCTTTTTGTGGGCCTTCTCCTTGCTTTTCCCTCATTCTCACTGCTTTCTCCTTGCCTTTCTCTCTTTTTGTGGGCCTTCTCCTTGCTTTTCCCTCATTCTCACTGCCTTCTCCTTGCTTTTCCCTCATTCTCGCTGCCTTCTCCTTGCTTTTCCCTCATTCTCACTGCCTTCTCCTTGCTTTTCCCTCATTCGCACTGCTTTTTCCTTGCTTGTCCCCCGTATTGTGTGTGCCCACTCCTTGGCTTCTCCCTCATTCTCACTGCTTTGTCCTTGATTTCCCTCTGTTCTATGTGCTGCCTCCCCACGCAGCTCCCGGCCATCACCTCACTTCTGTAATACCAAAGGGCCCTCAGGACCTGGCTGTTAGAATGAGCCTCCGGGAACTGCAAGCGCCTGGATTCCCTGTCGGTTGAAAACCCACGGCTTAGAAATCCTGATTTACTGATAGTTCCACTGCACCAATGCTAGGTGGTCCAGGCCTAGTCCCAGGAAGTGTTCTATAGGCGCCCACACACAGTGCTGGAGGACAGAGTACGAGGTCGGTAGGCATCACTTCTAGAGGTACAAGACACTATCTGAAGAGGAATGACTTCAAGAGGTCTCCCATTGCTCGCCCTGTGCACCTTAAAACTAGTCCCTGGGTGGTCTCTGAATGAGGGACTACCGGGTGCAAGGGGTCGCAAAGAGGGGGGACAACAAGGGGAAAAGACACACATGAGCACTGGACTTCAGTCCTCCCAAAGGAATCCCTGGTGCCTTCTTTCGCCCCTGTCCCTGCTGTGCAGTTTCAAGGCACTCTGCCTTGCTCCCAAGGGTGGAGTCTGGTTCACTTTTTCCATCAGTCTGTGTTTTTTAGCATCTGGCTGGAGACAGCCTGAGCTGTCCCCTTCCAGACACGAATGACTTCAGTACAGTTTCGGGCCTTGTATAGCAAGGATGAATACATTAAGATTGACTTCCATTGTGTGAGCGGTGATATGCTCAGGTTATTTTCCGACGCGCAATTTCACGTGCATGGTATTCTGGTGCCCTCATGTGTCTACTGCTGGTATTACAGGCATTCTTGCGAAACCCAACTGTATGCCAACGCTAGTTTAATGCTTATTTGGTGGAAGTGCCAACATCACAAGGTGACACAAACCCAACCAACTGCCTGCTTTACACACAGGGCGACCAGGCGTCCCGGAATTTCCAGGACAGTCCCGTTTACCTGCTGTCCTGACATATTTCAATACATTTAGCTCGTGTCCCGGTTTTCAGAGAGGGCCCACTCACAACAGTGGGTGGCTGCTTTTGTGTTGCAACGCAACAGTGGTTAACAACTGTCATCTGAAAGCAAGTTAATGTGCAGGTAAGGTACTGGGATTAAAAATGTGCATTTTCTTTCCTTGGTACCTCGTTGTCTGTGCTCCTGAATGAGCTTTCTGTGCCCCTCGGATGATGTAAAATTGTGCCCCTTCTTCTATGTTTGCGAACTGTTGCATTAAAAATTTGGGGCCAGATGTAGAAAGCGTTTTGCAAGGTGCAAAACATCGCGATGCTCATACCCATTTTGCGAGTCGGTAACCTGGTTACCGACTCGCAAAATGGGAATGCGACTCGCAAATCGGAAGGGGTGTTCCCCTTCCTATTTGCAATTCGCAGCGCAATGTAGAATTGCTTTGTGACCGCGAACGCTTCCCCTTTGTGAATGGCTCTGAAAAAATTAAACAAAAACGTTTCCTTTTTTCGTGTGTATTGCAACTCGTTTTCCTTTAAGGAAAACGGGCTGCAATACCAAAAAAAACAACTGCTTTATTAACAAGCAGTCTTCTGTTTCCAGCAGGCCACCATCACTGTGAGTGCTGCGAATCAGAAGGGGGTCGCAAATTGTGACCCCTCTCATTCATATTAATGAGGTGGGTCTTTGCGACCCCCTTCCGATTTGCAGATGGTGTCAGGGACACCATCCAGCATCTGGGTTTGTGATTCGCAATTTGCGAGTCGCAAACCCATTTTTTTGTATATCTAGCCCCTGGTCACCCTATCAACACCACTTCAAATTAGGGAGGCTCTGGGGAAGTTGGTGGGCCGGAGCAGTTTTCTACCACCATCAAACCCACTTTTACAAAGTAAAGGGGGTGGCCGGCTCTTTCCAGGGCTAGTGCACACCTCCTCGACACATTAGGAAGAGGGGTGAGGGGTAGGATGCTGAAAGGCTAGTGGTGGTGAGAGGGAACTGTGTATCTAGGGTACAACTTAGCCATGCCCCTGCCCCAAAAAGTACAATGGGAAATGCTGATTCAGCACCATCATTGGATGAGCCGGCCAGCGATTATTGATGTTTCTGTTAATTAAAGGCAGATGTTGCTCAGACACTTAAGCCGGTCTAGCGCCTCCTTGCAGCACATTAGCTTCATTTTCGGACGCTGATGTGGCTGACTGGGGGCAAAAATCGTCATTCCATTTTTACAAAGTGTTGCAATGTTTGCATTGCGTCACGTAGTTGCCCCTAGCGCCATTTTATGCCAGCACCAGGCATAATGTATGCAAGAAGGGCGTTCAAGCATTAGGAGGCCCGCATAAATTGTGCAATGAATTCTACAAGCAGGCATTAACATGACGCACCATTGTAGTCATTGGGACTCCTTGCACTTTGATACACTAGCATCAACATTTTTGATGCTAGTGTAGCAAAGCGCCACAGTTGTGTCAATGTTTTTGATGCCATTGTCCTAACTATCACCATGGTGTGCCGCAGATACGGCACAACCATAGTGTCGCTAGTTGGCACTGAAAAGGTGGTGCATTAGAGCTGATGCGCCACTTTTTATAAATCTGGGGCAAGGGCTTTATTTAAAGTTTGGTGGACAGGAAACTGTCACAAACATGGTGGACACCCTGTTTGCTGTATTTCAGGTGTGTTAGGAACCACTGACCCCTGTGATACGCTGGACAGGATATCTGCCACTTTTTGACAGAGTACCCAGTCCGCCAAACTCTAAACAAAGGCACTGTCGGCCAGATGTGCAAAGCATTTTCTAGTCGCAGATGTCCCAGTTCGCAGAATCGGGCTGTTTGTGATGGAAAAATGTTTTTTCTAATGTACAAAAGGCAAAATGTAATTTGGTAAAATGTTTCTGAATCAAATTTAGCATTTGCAATTCAGTATTTGGAACGGATGTGCTTAGGACGTTCCTGCCAAATACTGAATCGGTATGATATGTATTACTATTTTGCGACCAAATTATGGTTGCAAAACAGTAATACTTCACCACCAGTTTAAATCTGGTTCTAACCCATTCAAAAAAGGTTTGAGAATGTAAATAATAATATCTTTTAAGATCAGACAGTGGTTCCATGGACCACTGCCTGCTCTTAAAAAATGAAAGTGCAAAGTTTCATTTTTTCTTTTCAAATGCGTCTCAATTTCCTTTAAGGAAAACATGCTGCATGTAAAAAAAGATTGCTTTATTAAAAAACTATCACAGACATGGTGGTCTGCTGACCCCAGCAAACCACCATCCCTGTGATGGCTGCAAATCCTAGTGGGTTGCAAATTGCGGCCTACCTAATTAATATGCATGAGATAGGTCTGTTTGTGACCCACTACGAATCGCTAATGCAAATGAAAAGAGTTTCATACGTTAGAAATACCGATTTCTATAATAGCAATTCTCTCCTAATCACAACTAAGAAATCGGTATTCCTAATATTAGTACATCTGGCCCTAAGAAATTAATGACAAGGACGTCAAACTAGGGACCTAGGGCCATATGTACGAACACATTTTCCCATAGACACAGAATCAGCAAAACTGCTTGCTACATCTGGCCCCTAGTTACTACATCATATATTAGATTACATCCACAATCCATGACATACGTTATGGAAAAATAATTTGGCTGTGAGAACAGTTGTATGAGGGTGCATCTTTCTGAGTGGATCCCTCACCTTTGTCTAGATTTCTGTCATCTTTGCACTCTGGGCAGAGATAATAAACACATCTAACTGTGCACTAGCCCCCAGTGGTCTGACTATTAATTGTCTTCCTTAGAGGATGACTTTCAGTGCACCCACAATCGAAGAGGCAGAAGTGGGCACCTGGACAGAAGTGAATTTAAAACCATGGCCGCAAGGCACGTCCTACAGCCTGTCCTACTGAAGTCCAGAGCCGCAGGACGCACACTGCAACAGATACATGTGTGCTGAGTCTAAATGCCTACTACCAACACTCCCTAAGTTACATACAGGGGTTGGAATTGAGCCCACACATATGTGTCCAGGTCAGCCATCGGTTAGGTCTTTGCTATAAAAAACATTAAAGCCGTTATCTTAAGACAGCACTTACAGCTATTCCTTTCAAACCAAACCTTGATATAGCATCATAAAATCTCTTTTCATTCCTGTACCAATAAACGGTCTTGAATGCGTTGCAGGCCTACATCTAAAAGCTGGTGTGCCGAGCAGCAGGGAAACACAGGGCAGGCTCACGTGCTCCCAGGACACTCACAAGACACTCACTGCAGCCAGAGGATGTGAGTACTAGTACTGCGTAGTTTAGTAATAGGTCATCAGACACATGACGTACATGATTCCATCACAGTATTGGTTACATTTGGAATAAATCCTGCGTCAGACCCACTCGTTTAGGGTTCCAAGGTCAGAGGGCAGGAGCAAAGACAGGGTACCAGGTGACATAGCCTTTGTGCCCTCATCTCCCCACCTCACCCTCTGCTCATCATTTGTTTCTACATTTGCTGCCTCTGAATTTCGCCCTCTCTTCTCTCCCCTGTGTGTCCTGTCACCTCTCTGTGCCGCCTCTGCACTTCTCTGTAACCCACCCTAACCTCCTCTCTTCTCCCTCAAGCCTCAACGCCGATACTCCTTGTTATCCTTTACATTTCCGCCCACCCTGTGGTGTAACAAAGGCCCTGGCAGCCCTCCGGGCATCCCCCCGAGCACCAGGGACCTTCTCAGCACATCACCTGGCCTGAGTGAGTCCGGAGGGGGCTCCTCCATGTTCCCGGCATGGAGCCCCTTCCAGTTTGGTTACGTCACTGTGCCCTAGCCACTCAGCTCTATCCTCTTTCCATCTATTTCTTTCGCATCTCCCCTTTCGCTCGCCTCCCTCTGTCTCCACCACCCACTCACCTCCCGCTGTGCTCCTGTCAACCTCCTCACCCTCTCTCCTCTTCCACCACCATCTTCTCTCCCTAACACCACTCCATCCTCTCTTCTCCGACCCCTCCATCTCTCCCATCCCCTCCGTCTTCTGCCCTCCCTCCTTCTCTCCTCTACCCCCATCTTTCCTTTCCCTTCCTCCCCCCTCTCTATTTCACCCCGAGTTTTCGATAAGGTTTAGAAAGAAGAGTATTCAGCGTCCTGCATGGAAGAGCTGAGCGAAATGATTTCTTATGGAAAAAGTGCATTTTACATCTTTATGCGAGTATTTCTGGGTGTAAGAAATAACAAGCATTTGCAATGCAATGGATCTCGCGTTTGCACTAATAAGAGCTATTAGTGTTGTAAAATCCTAACTGGACTTTCTTGCCACACAAACTGAAAATAAAAAGTAAAACAGTTGACATAAGCGAGCCGATTCAAAGCGCCACCGTCGCAGTGAGCGCCAATGAGAGACACAAAAGGAAAAATTATTTTGTTTGCAGTCAAAGTTATTGGCAAAAGTGCAATTATCCACTTAACAGGGTTGATAGCCAAGGCATTAACGAAACCACCCCAAGGAGGGACAAATGTAAAGCATTTACCGATGAAAACAAAGGATTTTTTGAAAGGCAAGCCCATGAACGAGTGATTGTGACGGGCGTGCGGTGGGCGTGGTTAAAAGCCAAGATATTTACCAACATGTCGGAAAAGCAGCGCTTGTGCTCTGCTATGCTCGACCTAATGAGGCAATCAGAAGCTGACCACCAGTGACTACTCTTTTTTTTTTAATTAAACTTTATGAAGTTAAAAAGTCTGTAATAAAATGACGCTGATTTGGCAAGCCAAACTATTCTTTCCTAGATCAAAACAGAAACTACGGATACATCATTTCTGCTTCAGCACTACTTTTAGCATAATGCTGGTGTGTTCCTTTCAAAAGTATCTCACAAAACAAATCAAGTACCCTAAAAAGAAACAGGGACCTAAAGGGAGGGTCTCTCTCAAAGAAGGTGCAACATGTCGAATTCCACAAAGTCCATGGAAACTGGAAGCTTAATGGTTTATTCAAATCCAACACCGAACCAGCAAATATTAGGAAACACTTTCACTCTTTAATGTACAATAAATTCAAACATTTTTTTATGCAAATGTTCCTATGTTGACTAATCAATTTGCCAATATATGACGAAGGAACCCCAAATGCCAAACTCTAAACACATTACGGTATTTCAAAAAATATGCCCCAATACCTACATGCAAGAAAGTGTTCAACAATTCCTGAGCGCCAGATTCTTGCATGGCTTTGAAAATGCACTCTTTAAGTAACTGCAATATGGTATGAATCTGACTCTGAAATGGAACAGAAAACGCAGCAGCGAAAGCCTCCGGTTTTCATGGCAACCACAAGAGCAGTCTTTAGATCCCAGCGCCTCCTGCTCCACACAGAGCCAAGAACGGCTGAATACCTCAGAAGATCGACCTTAATTGTATTATATATTTTACTGTTTCCTACGGGATGAACATTACCGCATGACCTCAAAGCAGTTTAATACAATGCACCACTCAAATCACTAAACTTAAACAAATCTACTGCAAATTAAAATCCATTTGAAATGTAAAAAATGTACTTTCCGGTTTTTCTAGCACAGTTGGCTGTCTGCTGATTCAAGGAGCTGTGTTATTATTGTAGCTGAGCTCACTAAAGTGAGAATATGCAATTTTCACCTTTGGTGCCCCTGGTTTGGAGCTCTGTGCCCTCTGCCGCGGCCCCTGTGGTGCCATGTGCGGGGGGCTGCGGATGGAGGCGTGGGCATACCTCTGGGCATAGGAGTAGCCACAAAATGTCGCTTCCCCCTACTCTGTCCCATCCTTCCAGCGCCACCTGGTGAGTAAACCGAGTAAACTCCACTCACTCTGGATGAGGTCCCTTCTCCCAGCCATCCTTCCTTCATTTCTCCATCCTTTAATCCGTTCACGCATCCATCCAACTATCCATCTTTTCATGTTTCCACTCATCTTTCCGTCCTTTTACCACCCTATCCATCTGCACTTTCATCATTAAAGATGTCCATCCATCCTTCTACTCACATATCCAACCATCCCTCCATATGTTTAATCTTCGATCCATCCATTCTGTCTATCTACCCTTTCATCATTAAAGATGTCCATCCATCTATCCATCCATCCATCCTTCTACTCACACTTCAAACCATCCCTCCATACTTTTACTCATCCATCCATTCTCATCCATCCACCAACTCACCCTCCTTTTAGCCATCCACCAATTCGTCCTTCACCCTTCCATCCAGCAGTCCATTCATCCATACACTCATTCATCCGTCCTCTCACCATCTTATCCATCTACCCTTTCATCATTAAAGATGCCCATCCATCCATCCATCCATCCTTCTACTCGCACTTCCAACCATCCCTCCATACTTTTACTCATCCATCCATCCATTCTCATCCATCCACTAATTCACCCTCCTTTTATCCATCCATCAATTCGTCCTTTCACTCTTCCATCCAGCAGCCCATTCATCCATACACTCATCCATCCGTCCTCTCACCATTCTATCCATCTACCCTTTCATCATTAAAGACGTGCATCCATCCATCCTTCTACTCGCACTTCCAACCATCCCTCCATACTTTTACTCATCCATCCATCCATTCTCATCCATCCTCCTATTCACCCTCCTTTTATCCATCCACCAATTAACCCTTTCACCCTTCCATCCAGCAGTCCATTAATCCATACACTCATCCATCCACCCTTTCACCCTTCCATCCAGGAGTACATTCGCCCATCCACCCATGCATCCAAGCTTTCAGCATTCCAGGCCCTTCCTTTTACCTACGTGTGTAAATCTTGTATTACCCCTGCACCCATCCTTTCATCCCCAGGCCAATCTTTCTTTTCCTTACCATTCCTTTTGTTCTTACTTCCAGCCCTCTCTCTCTCTCATTCCCTCTTTTCTTTCTCTTAATTTCCTTGCTGTGGTTTACCCCTGACCTCTATGTTGTTTATCGCGCTCCTTTAATTTTGTTTTTTAACAGCTTTTGTCTGCAGAGCTGCAGACAGGAGGGGCTCATGAATAGCTATATTTGAGAACACCCCCACTTAAGCTGTGAAATGGGGGTCACAACGCCACTGCCTCTGGATATTGTTTGGGATGTGGGTATTTGCCCATTTATGGAGGGAATCTAGTCATTCTGTGCTTAGATGGTGACCTACCACAGCCTCTCTTCTCCACAACCCATCTCCTGCCCCCCATGTCTCCTCTCCCTGTCCCCCACCATCTCTCTCGCACCCCTCGTCTCAATGTCATTTTTCTGTTCCTTTTGTTGAATTCACTTCCATCCACGCCCCCTCCCCATCTCTCCTTTCCTCTGTATCCCCTCCTTTCCATCTCCCCAACCCTGCCATCTCCCAGGGCACTTCACCTATCCCCTCCTCCTCTTCTCCATCTTTGCTCCATAAATAAATAGATAAATTCCAGGCAAGTCAGCCGCGAAGGCTTCAAGCCGCTGAGTTGTAGCCTTGGGGAGATAGAAAGTAGAGGGCAGTGCTATGAAAAGTGGCGCTGCAGCACTTTTCTTGCGCCCCATAGCGCCCCCCTGACACCACTATGTTTGTGTCGTATTTAAAATACAGCACACCATGGCGGTAGCTATGGAACTAGTGTTGGCGCTTTGCAGGATTAGCGTAAAGAATTTTGATGCTAATCCTGCAAAGCACCCAGAGGCGCATTGAAAACAGTGAGAGCCTCTTTTGCTCTCAGCAGGCGTTAAGAAAATGATGATAAAAATGAAGCAAGCAAATCTCTTAGATTTCTTTGCACCGTTTTTTCGGCCCCTCGAGCGCCGGAGCACTTCCTTGCATACATTATGCCTGGCACAGGCATAATGTGGCACAAGGGTTACAAAGTGGTACAACGCAAGCATTGCACCACTTTGTAACTATGGCGCTGCATTTTTGGCCTTCCAACACCACATTAGCGTAAAAAAATGACACAAATGTAACATTGGAATGGTGCTAGGCCCACATAAATCTGGGCCTAAGTGTTGAGCTTATAAAGCGCGTGAATGCCCCTGGGACACCTCTTGGCGCTAGCGTTCCAAAAAACGGAGACTGCGGTAGGCGAGACATTATTTAAAAGCACCAAGATAAAGTGATTTCCCCCGAATCACAGGATGTTAAGCCAATGCTGAGACTCGAACCCCAGCTCCAAAGACGAAAGCTGTGTCCGTTATGACACATCCTCTCCTGTTCCTCCTTTCCACCTTTCCTCTAAACACTGTCCTCCTCTAAGTCCCTCTCTCCTCTCACCCCCACCTCCTCCCAGCCGTTCCCTACTGTCCGACCTCTCTCCACCATCTGCCTCTCTTCTCTCTCTGCTCTTTCCTCCACCTCTCTCCACCATCTGCCTCTCGTCTCTCTTTGCTCTTTCCTCCACCTCTCTCCACCATCTGCCTCTCTTCTCTCTCTGCTCTTCCCTCCACCCCTCTCCACCATCTGCCTCTCTTCTCTCTCTGCTCTTTCCTCCACCTCTCTCTCAACCGTCTGCCTCTCTTCTCTCTCTTCTCTCTTCTCTCTCTTCTCTCTCCTCCACCTCTCTCCAACATCTGCCGCGCTTCTCTCTCTATCTCCTCCACCTCTCTCCACCATCTGCCTCTCTTCTCTCTCTGCTCTTTCCTCAACCTCTCTGCACCATCTGCCTCTCTTCTCTCTCTCCTCCACCTCTCCACCATCTGCCTCTCTTTTCTCTCTGCTCTCTCCTCCACCTCTCTCCACTATCTGCCTCTCTTCTGTCTCTCTCTCTCCTCCACCTCTCTCCACCGTCTGCCTCTCTTCTCTCTCTGCTCTTTCCTCCACCTTTCTCCACCATCTGCCTCTCTTCTCTCTCTCTCTCCTCCACCTCTCTCCACCGTCTGCCTCTCTTCTCTCTCTCTGATCTTTCCTCCACCTCTCTCTGCCATCTGTCTCCCTTCTGTCTCAGCTCTCTCCTCCACCTCGCTCCACCATCTGCCTCTCTTCTCCACCTCTCTCCACCGTCTGCCTCTCTTCTCTCTCTGCTCTTCCCTCCACCTTCTGCCTCTCTTCTCTCTCTGCCTTCTCCTCCACCCGTCTCCACCATGTGCCTCTCTTCTCTCTCTCTCTCTCCTCCACCTGTCTCCACCATCTGCCTCTCTTCTCTTTCTGCTCTTCCCCCACCCCTCTCCACCATCTGTCTCTCTTTTCTCTCTGCTCTCTATTCCACCCCTCTCCACCAAGCGCCTCTCTTCTCTCCCTCTCTCCTCCACCTCCCTCCACCATCTGCCTCTCATATCTCTGCTCTTTGCTCCGCCTCTCTCCACCATCTGCCTCTCTTCTCTCTCTGCTCTTTCCTCCACCTCTCTCCACCATCTGCCTCTCCTCTCTCTGCTCTTTTATCCACTTCTCTCTCCACAGTCTGTCTCTCTTCTCTCTCTGCTCTTTCCTCCACATCTCTCCACAATCTGTCTCCTTTCTCTCCCTACTCCCTCCTCCACCTCTCTCTACCATCTGTCTCTCTTTTCTCTCTGCTCTTTCCTCCACCTCTCTCCACCATTTGTCTCACTTCTCTCTCTGCTCTTTCCTCCACCTCTCGCCACAATCTGCCTCTCTTCTCTCTCTGCTCTTAACACCACTTCTCTCCACCATCTGCCTATCTTCTCTCTCCGCTCTTTCCTCCACCTCTCTCCACCATCTGCCTCTCTTCTCTCTCTGCTCTTTCCTCTGCCTCTCTTCCTGCTCTCTCCTCCAACCCTCTCCACCATCTGCCTCTCTTCTTTCTCTGCTCTCTCCTCCACCTCTCTCCACCATCTGCCTCTCTTCTCTCTCTGCTCTTTCTTCCACGTCTCTCCACCGTCTGCCTCTCTTCTCTCTCTCTGCTTTCTCCTCCACCTCTCTCCACCATCTGCCTCTCTTTTCTCTCTGCTCAGTCCACCACCTCTCTCCACCATCTGCCTCTCTTCTCCCTCTGCTCTCTCCTCCACCTCTCTCCACCATCTGCCTCTCTTTTCTCTCTGCTCAGTCCACCACCTCTCTCCACCATCTGCCTCTCTTCTCCCTCTGCTCTTTCCCCCACCACTCTCCACCGTCTGCCTCTCTTCTCTCTCTGCTCTCTCCTCTACCTCTCTCCACCATCTGCCTCTCTTCTGTTTCTCTCTCCTCCACCTCTCTCCACCATCTGCCTCTCTTCTCTCTCTGCTCTTTCCTCCAGCTCTTTCCACCATCTGCCTCTCTTCTCTCTCTGCTCTTTCCTCCACCTCTCTCCACCATCTGCCTCTCTTCTCTCTCTGCTCCACCTCTCTCCACTGTCTGCCTCTCTTTTCTCTCTGCTCTCTCCTCCACCCCTCTTCACCATCTGCCTCTCTTCTCTCTCTGCTCTTTCCTCCACATCTCTCCACCGGCTGCCTCCCTTCTCTCTCTCTCTCCTCCGCCTCTCTCCACCATCTTCCTATATTTCCTCTCTGCTCTTTCCCCCACCTCTCTCCACTGTCTGCCACTCTTCTCTCTCTCTGCTCTTTCCTTCACCTCTCTCCGCCATCTGCCTCCCTTCTGTCTCTGCTCCCTCCTCCACCTCTCTCCACCATATGCCTCTCTTCTCCACCTCTCTCCACCGTCTGCCTCTCTTCTCTCTCTGCTCTTCCCCCACCTCTCTCCACCATCTGCCTCTCTTCTCTCTCTGCTCTTTCCCCCACCCTCTCCACATCTGCCTCTCTTCTCTCTCTCTCCTCCACCCCTCTCCACCATCTGCCTCTCATATCTCTGCTCTTTGCTCCGCCTCTCTCCACCATCTGCCTCTCTTCTCTCTCTGCTCTTTCCTCCACACCTCTCCACTATCTACCTCTCCTCTCTCTGCTCTTTTCTCCACTTCTCCCTCTACAGTCTGTCTCTCATCTCTCTCTGCTCTTTCCTCCACATCTCTCCACAATCTGTCTCTCTTCTCTCTCTAATCCCTCCTCCACCTCCCTCCACCAACAGTCTCTCTTTTCTCTCTACTCTTTCCTCTACCTCTCTCCATCAGACTCTCTTTTCTCTCTGCTCTTTCCTCCACCTCTCTCCACCACCTGTCTCTCTTCTCCCTCTGCTCTGTCCTCCACCTCTCTCCACCATCTGCCTCTCTTCTTTCTCTGCTCTGTCCTCCACCTCTCTCCACCATCTGTCTCTTTTCTTTCTCTCTCTCCTCCACCTCTCCCCAGCATCTGCCTGTCTTCTCTCTCTGCTCATCACTCCACCTCTCTCCACAATCTACCTCTTTCCTCTCTCTGCTCTTTCCTCCACCTCTCTCCATCGTCTGCCTCATTTCTCACTCTGCTCTCTCCTCCACATCTCCCCACCATCTGCTTCTCTTCCCTCTCTGCTTTTTCTGCACCTCTCTCCACCATTTGCCCCTCTTCTCTCTCTGCTCTTTCCTCCACCTCTCTCCACCGCCTGCCTCTCTTCCCTTTCTGCTCTTTCCTACACCTCTCTCCACCATCTGTCTCTCTTCTATCTCTGCTCTTTACTCCACCTCTCTCCGCCATCTGCCTCTCTTTCCTCTCTCTATATTCTTTTGTCCACCTCTCCCCACCATCTGCCTCTCGTCTGTCTATGCTCTTCCCCCCACCCCTCTGCACAATCTGCCTCTCTTTTCTCTCTGCTCTCTCCTCCACCCCTCTCCACCATCTGTCTCTCTTCTCTCTCTCACTATGCTCTTTTGTCCACCTCTCTCCGCCATCTGCCTCTCTTCTCTCTCCGCTCTTCCTTCCACCCCTCTCCACCATCTGCCTCTCTTCTCTCTCTGCTCTTTACTCCACCTCTCTCCACCATCTGCCTCTCCTCTCTCTGTGCTCTTTCCTCCACCTCTCTCCACCATCTGCCTCTCTTCTCTCTCTGCTCCCTCCTCCACCTCTCTCCACAGTCTGTCTCTCTTCTTCCTCTGCTCTCTCCTCCACGTCTCTCCACCATCTGTCTCTCTTCCCTCTCTGCTATTTCCTCCACCTCTCTCCACTATCTGCCTCTCTTCTCCACCTCTCTCCATAGTCAGTCTCTCTTCTGTCTCTGTTCTTCCCTCCACCTCTCTCCACCATGTGCCTCTCTTCTCTCTCTGCTCTTTCCTCCACCTCTTTCTCAACCATCTGCCTCTCTTCTCTCTCTCTGCTCTCTCAACCATCTGCCTCTCTTCTCTCTTTCTCTCCTCCACCTCTCTCCACCATCTGCCTCTCTTCTCTCTCTGCTCTTATCTCCACCTCTCTCCTCCATCCGCCTCTCTTCTCACTCTGCTCTTTCCTCCACCTCTCTCCACCATCTGCCTCACTTCTCTCTCTCTCTCCTCCACCTCTCTCCACCATCTGCCTCTCTTTTCTCTATGCTCTCTCCTCCACCATCTGCCACTCTTCTGTCTCTCTCTCCTACACCTCTCTCCATCATCTGTCTCTCTTCTCCCTCTGCTCTGTCCTCCACCTCTCTCCACCATCTGCCTCTCTTCTTTCTCTGCTCTGTCCTCCACCTCTCTCCACCATCTGTCTCTTTTCTCTCTCTCTCTCCTCCACCTCTCTCCAGCATCTGCCTCTCTTCTCTCTCTGCTCATCACTCCACCTCTCTCCACCATCTGCCTCTCTTGTCTCTCTGCTCTTTCCTCCACCTCTCTCCATCGTCTGCCTCATTTCTCTCTCTGCTCTCTCCTCCACCTCTCTCCACCATCTGCTTCTCTTCCCTCTCTGCTCTTTTCTGCACCTCTCTCCACTATCTGCCTCTCTTCTCTCTCTGCTCTCTCCTACAGCTCTCTCCACACCGTCTGCCTCTCTTCCCTTTCTGCTCTTTCCTCCACTTCTCTCCGCCATCTGCCTCTATTTCCTCTCTCTCTATGCTCTTATGTCCACCCCTCTCCACAATCTGCCTCTCTTTTCTCTCTGCTCTCTCCTCCACCCCTCTCCACCATCTGCCTCTCTTCTCTCTCTCTCTATGCTCTTTTGTCCACCTCTCCCCGCCATCTGCCTCTCTTCTCTCTCTGCTATTCCCTCCACCCCTCTCCACCATCTGCCTCTATTCTCTCTCTGCTCTTTCCTCCACCTCTCTCCACCATCTGCCTCTCATCTCTCTATGCTCTTTCCTCCACCTCTCTCCACCATCTCCCTCTCTTCTCCACCTCTCTCCACCGTCTGCCTCTCTTCTCTCTCTTGCCTCCACCTCTCTCCACCATCTGCATCTCTTCTCTCTCTGCTCTCTCCTCCACCCCTCTCCACCATGTGCCTCTCTTCTTTCTCTCTCTCTCTCCGCCACTTCTCTCCACCATCTGCCTCTCTTCTCTGTCCGCTCTTTCCCCACCCCTCTCCACCATCTGACTCTCTTTTCTCTCTCTGCTCTTTCCTCCACCTCTCTCCACCATCTGCCTCTCTTCTACCTCCCTCCTCCACCTCTCTCCACCATCTGCCTCTCTTCCCTGTGCTCTTTGCTCCGCCCCTTTCCACCATCTGCCTCTATTCTCTCTCTGCTCTCTCCTCCACCTCTCTCCACCATCTCCCTCTCTCCTCCACCTCTCTGCACCATTTGCCTCCCCTCTCTATGCTCTTTTCTCCACTTCTCTCTCCAGAGTCTGTCTCTCTTCTCTCCCTGCTCTTTCCTCCACATCCCTCCACCATCTGTCTCTCTTCTCACTCTACTATCTCCTCCACCATCTGTCTCTCTTTTCTCTATGCTCTTTCCTCCACCTCTCTCCACCATCTGTCTCTCTTCTCTCTCTACTCCTTCCTCAACCTCTGTCCAACATCTGCCTCTCTTCTCTCTCTGCTCTATCCTTCGCCTCTCTTCACCATCTTCCTCTCTTCTCTCTCTCTCTGCTCTTTCTTCCACCCCTCTCCACCATCTGTCTCTCTTCTCTCTCTGCTCTCTCCCCCACCCCTCTCACCCATCTGCCTTTCTTTTCTCTCTGCTCTGTCCTCCACCTCTCTCCACCATCTGCCTCTCTTCTCCCTATGCTCTTTCCTCCACCCCTCTCCACCATCTGCCTCTCTTCTCTCTCTGCTCTTTCCTCCACCTCTCTCCACCATCTACCTCTCTTCTCTCTCTGCTCTCTCCTCCACCTCTCTCAACCATCAGCCTCTCTTTTCTCTCTGCTCTCTCCTTCACCTCTCTCCACCATCTGCCTCTCTTCTGTCTCTCTCTCCTCCACCTCTCTCCACCATCTGCCTCTCTTCTCTCTCCGCTCTTTCCCCCACCTCTCTCCACCATCTGTCTCTTTTCTCTCTCTCTCTCCTCCACCTCTCTCCAGCATCTGCCTCTCTTCTCTCTCTGCTCATCACTCCACCTCTCTCCACCATCTGCCTCTCTTGTCTCTCTGCTCTTTCCTCCACCTCTCTCCATCGTCTGCCTCATTTCTCTCTCTGCTCTCTCCTCCACCTCTCTCCACCATCTGCTTCTCTTCCCTCTCTGCTCTTTTCTGCACCTCTCTCCACTATCTGCCTCTCTTCTCTCTCTGCTCTCTCCTACAGCTCTCTCCACACCGTCTGCCTCTCTTCCCTTTCTGCTCTTTCCTCCACTTCTCTCCGCCATCTGCCTCTATTTCCTCTCTCTCTATGCTCTTATGTCCACCCCTCTCCACAATCTGCCTCTCTTTTCTCTCTGCTCTCTCCTCCACCCCTCTCCACCATCTGCCTCTCTTCTCTCTCTCTCTATGCTCTTTTGTCCACCTCTCCCCGCCATCTGCCTCTCTTCTCTCTCTGCTATTCCCTCCACCCCTCTCCACCATCTGCCTCTATTCTCTCTCTGCTCTTTCCTCCACCTCTCTCCACCATCTGCCTCTCATCTCTCTATGCTCTTTCCTCCACCTCTCTCCACCATCTCCCTCTCTTCTCCACCTCTCTCCACCGTCTGCCTCTCTTCTCTCTCTTGCCTCCACCTCTCTCCACCATCTGCATCTCTTCTCTCTCTGCTCTCTCCTCCACCCCTCTCCACCATGTGCCTCTCTTCTTTCTCTCTCTCTCTCCGCCACTTCTCTCCACCATCTGCCTCTCTTCTCTGTCCGCTCTTTCCCCACCCCTCTCCACCATCTGACTCTCTTTTCTCTCTGCTCTTTCCTCCACCTCTCTCCACCATCTGCCTCTCTTCTACCTCCCTCCTCCACCTCTCTCCACCATCTGCCTCTCTTCCCTGTGCTCTTTGCTCCGCCCCTTTCCACCATCTGCCTCTATTCTCTCTCTGCTCTCTCCTCCACCTCTCTCCACCATCTCCCTCTCTCCTCCACCTCTCTGCACCATTTGCCTCTCCTCTCTATGCTCTTTTCTCCACTTCTCTCTCCAGAGTCTGTCTCTCTTCTCTCCCTGCTCTTTCCTCCACATCCCTCCACCATCTGTCTCTCTTCTCACTCTACTATCTCCTCCACCATCTGTCTCTCTTTTCTCTATGCTCTTTCCTCCACCTCTCTCCACCATCTGTCTCTCTTCTCTCTCTACTCCTTCCTCAACCTCTGTCCAACATCTGCCTCTCTTCTCTCTCTGCTCTATCCTTCGCCTCTCTTCACCATCTTCCTCTCTTCTCTCTCTCTCTGCTCTTTCTTCCACCCCTCTCCACCATCTGTCTCTCTTCTCTCTCTGCTCTCTCCCCCACCCCTCTCACCCATCTGCCTTTCTTTTCTCTCTGCTCTGTCCTCCACCTCTCTCCACCATCTGCCTCTCTTCTCCCTATGCTCTTTCCTCCACCCCTCTCCACCATCTGCCTCTCTTCTCTCTCTGCTCTTTCCTCCACCTCTCTCCACCATCTACCTCTCTTCTCTCTCTGCTCTCTCCTCCACCTCTCTCAACCATCAGCCTCTCTTTTCTCTCTGCTCTCTCCTTCACCTCTCTCCACCATCTGCCTCTCTTCTGTCTCTCTCTCCTCCACCTCTCTCCACCATCTGCCTCTCTTCTCTCTCCGCTCTTTCCCCCACCTCTCTCCACCGTCTGACTCTCTTCTCTCTCTGCTCTTTCCTCCACCTCTCTCCTCCATCTCCCTCTCATCGCTCTCTCTCTCCTCCACCTCTCTCCACTGTCTGCCTCACTTCTCTCTCTGCTCTTTCCTCCACCCTTCTGCACCATCTGCCTCTCCTTTCTCTCTGCTCTTTCCTCCACCTCTCTCTACTGTCTGCCTCTCTTCTCTCTCTCTCTCTCCTCCACCTCTCTCCACCATCTTCCTCTCTTCTCTCTTTGCTCTTTCCTCCACCTCTCTCCACCGACTGCCTCTCTTCTCTCTCTCTGTACTTTCCTCCACCTCTCTCCGCCATCTGTCTCCCTTCTGTCTCTGCTTTCTCCTCCACCTCGCTCTACCAGCTGCCTCTCTTCTCCACCTCTCTCCATCATCTGCCTCTCTTCTCTATCTGCTCCTTCCTCCACCTCTCTCCTCCTTCTGCCTCTCTTCTCTCTCTGCTCTCTCCTCCACCCGTCTCCACCAGGTGCCTCTCTTCTCTCTCTCTCTCCTCGACCTGTCTCCACCATCTGCCTCTCTTCTCTCTCTGCTCTTTCCCCCACCCCTCTCCACCACCTGTCTCTCTTTTCTCTCTGCTCCTTCCACCACCTCTCTCCACCATCTGCCTCTCTTCTCTCTCTCTCCTCCACCACTCTCCACTATCTGCCTCTCTTCTGTCTGCTCTTTGCTCCGCCTCTCTCCACCATCTGCCTCTCTTCTCTGTCTGCTCTTTCATCCACCTCTCTCCACCATCTGCATCTCCTCTCTCTCTGCTCTTTCCTCCACATCTCTCCACAATCTGTATCTCTTCTCCCTCTACTCCCTCCTCCACCTCTCCCCACCATCTGTCTCTCTTTTCTCTTTGCTCTTTCCTCCACCCCTCTCCACCATCTGTCTCTCTTCTCTCTCTGCTCTTCACTCCACCTCTCTCCACCATCTATGTCTCTTCCTCTCCGCTCTTCCCTCCACCTCTCTCCACCATCTGCATCTCTTCTCTCTCTGCTTCCCTCCACCTCTCTCCACTATCTGCCTCTCTTCTCTCTGTTCTGTCCTCTACCTCTCTCCACCATCTGCCTCTCTTCTCCCTCTGCTCTTTCCTCCAACCCTCTCCACCATCTGCCTCTCTTCTCTCTCTCTGCTCTTTCCTCCACCTCTCTCCACCATCTACCTCTCTTCTCTCTCTGCTCTCCTCCACCTCTCTCCACCATCTGCCTCTCTTTTCTCTCTGCTCTATCCTCCACCATCTGCCTCTCTTCTGTCTCTCTCTCCTCCACCTCTCCCCGCCATCTGCCTCTCTTCTCTCTCTGCTATTCCCTCCACCCCTCTCCACCATCTGCCTCTATTCTCTCTCTGCTCTTTCCTCCACCTCTCTCCACCATCTGCCTCTCATCTCTCTATGCTCTTTCCTCCACCTCTCTCCACCATCTCCCTCTCTTCTCCACCTCTCTCCACCGTCTGCCTCTCTTCTCTCTCTTGCCTCCACCTCTCTCCACCATCTGCATCTCTTCTCTCTCTGCTCTCTCCTCCACCCCTCTCCACCATGTGCCTCTCTTCTTTCTCTCTCTCTCTCCGCCACTTCTCTCCACCATCTGCCTCTCTTCTCTGTCCGCTCTTTCCCCACCCCTCTCCACCATCTGACTCTCTTTTCTCTCTGCTCTTTCCTCCACCTCTCTCCACCATCTGCCTCTCTTCTACCTCCCTCCTCCACCTCTCTCCACCATCTGCCTCTCTTCCCTGTGCTCTTTGCTCCGCCCCTTTCCACCATCTGCCTCTATTCTCTCTCTGCTCTCTCCTCCACCTCTCTCCACCATCTCCCTCTCTCCTCCACCTCTCTGCACCATTTGCCTCTCCTCTCTATGCTCTTTTCTCCACTTCTCTCTCCAGAGTCTGTCTCTCTTCTCTCCCTGCTCTTTCCTCCACATCCCTCCACCATCTGTCTCTCTTCTCACTCTACTATCTCCTCCACCATCTGTCTCTCTTTTCTCTATGCTCTTTCCTCCACCTCTCTCCACCATCTGTCTCTCTTCTCTCTCTACTCCTTCCTCAACCTCTGTCCAACATCTGCCTCTCTTCTCTCTCTGCTCTATCCTTCGCCTCTCTTCACCATCTTCCTCTCTTCTCTCTCTCTCTGCTCTTTCTTCCACCCCTCTCCACCATCTGTCTCTCTTCTCTCTCTGCTCTCTCCCCCACCCCTCTCACCCATCTGCCTTTCTTTTCTCTCTGCTCTGTCCTCCACCTCTCTCCACCATCTGCCTCTCTTCTCCCTATGCTCTTTCCTCCACCCCTCTCCACCATCTGCCTCTCTTCTCTCTCTGCTCTTTCCTCCACCTCTCTCCACCATCTACCTCTCTTCTCTCTCTGCTCTCTCCTCCACCTCTCTCAACCATCAGCCTCTCTTTTCTCTCTGCTCTCTCCTTCACCTCTCTCCACCATCTGCCTCTCTTCTGTCTCTCTCTCCTCCACCTCTCTCCACCATCTGCCTCTCTTCTCTCTCCGCTCTTTCCCCCACCTCTCTCCACCGTCTGACTCTCTTCTCTCTCTGCTCTTTCCTCCACCTCTCTCCTCCATCTCCCTCTCATCGCTCTCTCTCTCCTCCACCTCTCTCCACTGTCTGCCTCACTTCTCTCTCTGCTCTTTCCTCCACCCTTCTGCACCATCTGCCTCTCCTTTCTCTCTGCTCTTTCCTCCACCTCTCTCTACTGTCTGCCTCTCTTCTCTCTCTCTCTCTCCTCCACCTCTCTCCACCATCTTCCTCTCTTCTCTCTTTGCTCTTTCCTCCACCTCTCTCCACCGACTGCCTCTCTTCTCTCTCTCTGTACTTTCCTCCACCTCTCTCCGCCATCTGTCTCCCTTCTGTCTCTGCTTTCTCCTCCACCTCGCTCTACCAGCTGCCTCTCTTCTCCACCTCTCTCCATCATCTGCCTCTCTTCTCTATCTGCTCCTTCCTCCACCTCTCTCCTCCTTCTGCCTCTCTTCTCTCTCTGCTCTCTCCTCCACCCGTCTCCACCAGGTGCCTCTCTTCTCTCTCTCTCTCCTCGACCTGTCTCCACCATCTGCCTCTCTTCTCTCTCTGCTCTTTCCCCCACCCCTCTCCACCACCTGTCTCTCTTTTCTCTCTGCTCCTTCCACCACCTCTCTCCACCATCTGCCTCTCTTCTCTCTCTCTCCTCCACCACTCTCCACTATCTGCCTCTCTTCTGTCTGCTCTTTGCTCCGCCTCTCTCCACCATCTGCCTCTCTTCTCTGTCTGCTCTTTCATCCACCTCTCTCCACCATCTGCATCTCCTCTCTCTCTGCTCTTTCCTCCACATCTCTCCACAATCTGTATCTCTTCTCCCTCTACTCCCTCCTCCACCTCTCCCCACCATCTGTCTCTCTTTTCTCTTTGCTCTTTCCTCCACCCCTCTCCACCATCTGTCTCTCTTCTCTCTCTGCTCTTCACTCCACCTCTCTCCACCATCTATGTCTCTTCCTCTCCGCTCTTCCCTCCACCTCTCTCCACCATCTGCATCTCTTCTCTCTCTGCTTCCCTCCACCTCTCTCCACTATCTGCCTCTCTTCTCTCTGTTCTGTCCTCTACCTCTCTCCACCATCTGCCTCTCTTCTCCCTCTGCTCTTTCCTCCAACCCTCTCCACCATCTGCCTCTCTTCTCTCTCTCTGCTCTTTCCTCCACCTCTCTCCACCATCTACCTCTCTTCTCTCTCTGCTCTCCTCCACCTCTCTCCACCATCTGCCTCTCTTTTCTCTCTGCTCTATCCTCCACCATCTGCCTCTCTTCTGTCTCTCTCTCCTCCACCTCTCTCCACCATCTGCCTCTCTTCTCTCTCTGCTCTTTCCTCCACCTCTCTCCACCGTCTGACTCTCTTCTCTCTCTGCTCTTTCCTCCATGTCTTTCCTCCATCACCCTCTCATCTCTCTCTCTCCTCCACCTCTCTCCACTGTCTGCCTCTCTTCTCTCTCTGCTCTTTCCTCCACCCTTCTGCACCATCTGCCTCTCCTTTCTCTCTGCTCTTTCATCCACATCTCTCCACTGTCTGCCTCTCTTCTCTCTCTCTCTCCTCCACCTCTCTCCACCATCTTCCTCTCTTCTCTCTCTGCTCTTTCCTCCACCTCTCTCCACCGTCTGCCTCTCTTCTCTCTCTCTGCTCTTTCCTCCACCTCTCTCCGCCATCTGTCTCCCTTCTGTCTCTGCTCCCTCCTCCACCTCGCTCTACCTGCTGCCTCTCTTCTCCACCTCTCTGCACCATCTGCCTCCCTTCTCTCTCTGCTCTTTCCTCCACCTCTCTCCACCGTATGCCTCTCTTCTCTCTCTGCTCTTTCCTTCACCTCTCTCCACCATCTGCCTCTCTTCTCTCTCTGCTCTTTCCTACACCTCTGTCCACCATCTGCCTCTCTTCTCTCTCTCGCTCCTCCACCTCTCTCCACCGTCTGCCTCTCGTCTCTCTCTCTGCTCTCTCCTCCTCCTCTCTCCACCATCTGACCCTCTTTTCTCTCTGCTCTATCCTCAACCTCTCTCCACCATCTGTCTCTCTACTCCCTCTGCTCTTTCCTCCACCCCTCTCCACCATCTGCCTCTCTTCTCTCTCTGCTCTTTCCTCCACCTCTCTCCAAAATCTACCTCTCTTCTGTCTCTCTCTCCTACACCTCTCTCCACCATCTGAGTCTCTTCTATCTCTGCTCATTCCTCCACCTGTCTCCACCGTCTGCCTCTCTTCTCTCTCTCTCTCTCCTCCACCTCTCTCCACCATCTGCCTCTCTTCTCTCTCTCTCTCCTTCACCTCTCTCCACTGTCTGCCTCTCTTTTCTCTCTGCTCTTCCCCCACCCTCTCCACCATCTGCCTGTCTTCTCTCTCTGCTCTTTCCTCCACCTCTCTCCACCGTCTGCCTCTCTTCTCTCTCTGCTCTTTCCTTCACCTCTCTCCACTGTCTGCCTCTCTTCTCTCTCTGCTCTCTCCTCCACCTCTCTCCACCATCTCCCTCTCTTCTCCACCTCTCTCCACCGTCTGCCTCTCTTCTCTCTCTTCTCTTCCCTCCACCTCTCTCCACCATCTGCATCTCTTCTCTCTCTGCTCTCTCCTCCACCCCTCTCCACCATGTGCCTCTCTTCTCTCTCTCTCCGCCACCTCTCTCCACCATCTGCCTTTCTTCTCTGTCCGCTCTTTCCCCACCCCTCTCCACCATCTGACTCTCTTTTCTCTCTGCTCTTTTCTCCACCTCTCTCCACCATCTGCCTCTCCTCTCCCTCCCTCCTCCACCTCTCTCCACCATCTGCCTCTCTTCTCTGTGCTCTTTGCTCCGCCCCTTTCCACCATCTGCCTCTATTCTCTCTCTGCTCTCTCCTCCACCTCTCTCCACCATCTCCCTCTCTCCTCCACCTCTCTCCACCATCTGCCTCTCCTCTCTATGCTCTTTTCTCCACTTCTCTCTCCAGAGTCTGTCTCTCTTCTCTCCCTGCTCTTTCCTCCACATCCCTCCACCATCTGTCTCTCTTCTCACTCTACTCCCTCCTCCACCATCTGTCTCTCTTTTCTCTATGCTCTTTCCTCCACCTCTCTCCACCATCTGTCTCTCTTCTCTCTCTACTCCTTCCTCAACCTCTGTCCAACATCTGCCTCTCTTCTCTCTCTGCCCTTTCCTTCGCCTCTCTCCACCATCTGCCTCTCTTCTCTCTCTCTCTGCTCTTTCTTCCACCCCTCTCCACCATCTGTATCTCTTCTCTCTATGCTCTCTCCCCCACCCCTCTCACCCATTTGCCTCTCTTTTCTCTCTGCTCTATCCTCCACCTCTCTCCACCATCTGCCTCTCTTCTCCCTATGCTCTTTCCTCCACCCTTCTCCACCATCTGCCTCTCTTCTCTCTCTGCTCTTTCCTCCACCTCTCTCCACCATCTACCTCTCTTCTCTCTCTGCTCTCTCCTCCACCTCTCTCCACCATCAGCCTCTCTTTTCTCTCTGCTCTCTCCTCCACCTCTCTCCACCATCTGCCTCTCTTCTGTCTCTCTCTCCTCCACCTCTCTCCACCATCTGCCTCTCTTCTCTCTCTCTGCTCTTTCCTCCACCTCTCTCCATTGTCTGACTCTCTTCTCTCTCTGCCCTTTCCTCCACCTCTCTCCTCCATCTCCCTCTCATCTCTCTCTCTCTCCTCCACCTCTCTCCACTGTCTGCCTCACTTCTCTCTCTGCTCTTTCCTCCACCCTTCTGCACCATCTGCCTCTCCTTTCTCTCTGCTCTTTCCTCCACCTCTCTCTACTGTCTGCCTCTCTTCTCTCTCTCTCTCTCTCTCTCTCTCTCTCTCTCTCTCTCTCTCTCTCTCTCTCTCTCTCTCTCTCTCCTCCACCTCTCTCCACCATCTTCCTCTCTTCTCTCTCTGCTCTTTCCTCCACCTCTCTCCACCGTCTCCCTCTCTTCTCTCTCTCTGCTCTTTCCTCCACCTCTCTCCGCCATCTGTCTCCCTTCTGTCTCTGCTCTCTCCTCCACCTCGCTCTACCAGCTGCCTCTCTTCTCCACCTCTCTCCACCATCTGCCTCTCTTCTCTATCTGATCCTTCATCCACCTCTCTCCACCTTCTGCCTCTCTTCTCTCTCTGCTCTCTCCTCCACCCGTCTCCACCAGGTGCCTCTCTTCTCTCTCTCTCTCCTTGACCTGTCTCCACCATCTGCCTCTCTTCTCTCTCTGCTCTTTCCCCCACCCCTCTCCACCATCTGTCTCTCTTTTCTCTTTGCTCCTTCCACCACCTCTCTCCACCATCTGCCTCTCTTCTCTCTCTCTCCTCCAGCACTCTCCACTATCTGTCTCTCTTCTGTTTGCTCTTTGCTCCGCCTCTCTCCACCATCTGCCTCTCTTCTTTGTCTGCTCTTTCCTCCACCTCTCTCCACCATCTGCATCTCCTCTCTCTCTGCTCTTTCCTCCACATCTCTCCACAATCTGTCTCTTCTCCCTCTACTCCCTCCTCCACCTCTCCCCACCATCTGTCTCTCTTTTCTCTTTGCTCTTTCCTACACCTCTCTCCACCATCTGTCTCTCTTCGCTCCCTGCTCTCTCCTCTACCCCTCTCCACCATCTGTCTCTCTTCTCTCTCTGCTCTTCACCCCACCTCTCTCCACCATCTATGTCTCTTCCTCTCCGCTCTTACCTCCACCTCTCTCCACCATCTGCATCTCTTCTCTCTCTGCTTTCCTCCACCCCTCTCCACCATGTGCCTCTCTTCTCTCTCTCTCTGCCACCTCTCTCCACCATCTGCCTCTCTTCTCTCTGTTCTGTCCTCTACCTCTCTCCACCATCTGCCTCTCTTCTCCCTCTGCTCTTTCCTCCAACCCTCTCCACCATCTGCCTCTATTCTCGCTCTCTGCTCTTTCCTCCACCTCTCTCCACCATCTACCTCTCTTCTCTCTCTGCTCTCCTCCACCTCTCTCCACCATCTGCCTCTCTTTTCTCTCTGCTCTCTCCTCCACCATCTGCCTCTCTTCTGTCTCTCTCTCCTCCACCTCTCTCCACCATCTGCCTCTCTTCTCTCTCTGCTCTTTCCTCCACCTCTCTCCACCGCCTGACTCTCTTCTCCCTCTGCTCTTTCCTCCATTTCTTTCCTCCATCACCCTCTCATCCCTCTCTCTCCTCCACCTCTCTCCACTGTCTGCCTCTCTTCTATCTCTGCTCTTTCCTCCACCTCTCTCTACTGTCTGCCTCTCTTCTCTCTCTCTCTCTCCTCCACCTCTCTCCACCATCTTCCTCTCTTCTCTCTCTGCTCTTTCCTCCACCTCTCTCCACCGTCTGCCTCTCTTCTCTCTCTCTGCTCTTTCCTCCACCTCTCTCCGCCATCTGTCTCCCTTCTGTCTCTGCTCTCTCCTCCACCTCGCTCTACCTGCCGCCTCTCTTCTCCACCTCTCTCTACCGTCTGCCTCTATTCTCTATCTGCTCTTTCCTCCACCTCTCTCCACCTTCTGCCTCTCTTCTCTCTCCTTCACCCGTCTCCACCAGGTGCCTCTCTTCTCTCTCTCTCTCTCTCCTCGACCTGTCTCCACCATCTGCCTCTCTTCTCTCTCTGCTCTTTCCCCCACCCCTCTCCACCATCTGTCTCTCTTTTCTCTCTGCTCCTTCCACCACCTCTCTCCACCATGTGCCTCTCTTCTCTCTCTCTCCTCCACCACTCTCCACTATCTGCCTCTCTCTCTTCTGTCTGCTCTTTGCTCCGCCTCTCTCCACCATCTGGCTCTCTTCTCTGTCTGCTCTTTCCTCCACCTCTCTCCACCATCTGCATCTCCTCTCTCTGCTCTTTTCTCCACTTCTCTCTCCACAGTCTGTCTCTCTTCTCTCTCTGCTCTTTCCTCCACATCTCTCCACAATCTGTGTCCCTTCTCCCTCTACTCCCTCCTCCACCTCTCCCCACCATCTGTCTCTCTTTTCTCTCTGCTTTTTCCTACACCTCTCTCCACCATCTGTCTCTCTTCGCTCTCTGCTCTCTCCTCCATCTCTCTCCACCATCTGACTATCTACTCTGTCTGCTCTTCACTCCACCTCTCTCCACCATCTGTGTCTCTTCCTCTCCGCTCTTCCCTCCCCCTCTCTCCACCATCTGCATCTCTTCTCTCTCTGCTCTTTCCTCCACCCCTCTCCACCATGTGCCTCTCTTCTCTTCTCTCTCTCTCTCTGCCACCTCTCTCCACCATCTGCCTCTCTTCTCTTTGTTCTGTCCTCTACCTCTCTCCACAATCTGCCTCTCTTCTCCCTCTGCTCTTTCCTCCAACCCTATCCACCATCTGCCTCATTCTCTCTCTCTGCTCTTTCCTCCACCTCTCTCCGCCATCTACCTCACTTCTCTCTCTGCTCTCCTCCACCTCTCTCCACCATCTGCCTCTCTTTTCTCTCTGCTCTCTCCTCCACCATCTGCCTCTCTTCTGTCTCTCTCTCCTCCACCTCTCTCCGCCATCTGCCTCTTTTCACTCTCTGCTCTTTCCTACACCTCTCTCCACCGTCTGCCTCTCTTCTCTCTCTCTCTCCACCACCTCCTCCACTGTCTGCCTCTCTTTTCTCTCTCCTCTTTCCTCCACCCCTCTGCACCATCTGCCTCTCTTTTCTCTCTGCTCTTTCCTCCACCTCTCTCACTTCTCTCTATCTCTCTCTCTCTACTCCACCATCTTCCTCTCTTCTCTCTCTGCTCTGTCCTCCACCTCTCTCTGCCATCTGTCTCCCTTCTGTCTCTGCTCCCTCCTCCACCTTGCTCTACCATATTCCTCTCTTCTCCACCTCTCTCCACCGTCTGCCTCTCTTCTCTCTCTGCTTTTCCCTCCACCTCTCTACACCTTCTGCCTCTCTTCTCTCTCTGCTCTTTCCTCCACCTCTCTCCACCGTCTGACTCTCTTCTCTCTCTGCTCTTTCCTCCACCTCTTTCCTCCATCACCCTCTCATCCCTCTCTCTCCTCCACCTCTCTCCACTGTCTGCCTCTCTTCTCTCTCTGCTCTTTCCTCCACCATTCTGCACCATCTGCCTCTCCTTTCTCTCTGCTCTTTCATCCACATCTCTCCACTGTCTGCCTCTCTTCTCTCTCTCTCCCTCTCTCTCCTCCACTTCTCTCCACCATCTTCCTCTCTTCTCTCTCTGCTCTTTCCTCCACCTCTCTCCACCGTCTGCCTCTCTTCTCTCTCTCTGCTCTTTCCTCCACCTCTCTCCGCCATCTGTCTCCCTTCTGTCTCTGCTCTCTCCTCCACCTCGCTCTACCTGCTGCCTCTCTTCTCCACCTCTCTCCACTGTCTGCCTCTCTTCTCTATCTGCTCTTTCCTCCACCTCTCTCCACCTTCTGCCTCTCTTCTCTCTCCTTCACCCGTCTCCACCAGGTGCCTCTCTTCTTTCTCTCTCTCTCTCCTCGACCTGTCTCCACCATCTGCCTCTCTTCTCTCTCTGCTCTTTCCCCCACCCCTCTCCACCTTCTGTCTCTCTTTTCTCTCTGCTCCTTCCACCACCTCTCTCCACCATGTGCCTCTCTTCTCTCTCTCTCCTCCACCACTCTCCACTATCTGCCTCTCTCTCTTCTGTCTGCTCTTTGCTCCGCCTCTCTCCACCATCTGGCTCTCTTCTCTGTCTGCTCTTTCCTCCACCTCTCTCCACCATCTGCATCTCCTCTCTCCGCTCTTTTCTCCACTTCTCTCTCCACAGTCTGTCTCTCTTCTCTCTCTGCTCTTTCCTCCACATCTCTCCACAATCTGTGTCCCTTCTCCCTCTACTCCCTCCTCCACCTCTCCCCACCATCTGTCTCTCTTTTCTCTCTGCTTTTTCCTACACCTCTCTCCACCATCTGTCTCTCTTCGCTCTCTGCTCTCTCCTCCATCTCTCTCAGCCATCTGACTATCTACTCTGTCTGCTCTTCACTCCACCTCTCTCCACCATCTGTGTCTCTTCCTCTCCGCTCTTCCCTCCACCTCTCTCCACCATCTGCATCTCTTCTCTCTCTGCTCTTTCCTCCACCCCTCTCCACCATGTGCCTCTCTTCTCTTCTCTCTCTCTCTCTGCCACCTCTCTCCACCATCTGCCTCTCTTCTCTTTGTTCTGTCCTCTACCTCTCTCCACAATCTGCCTCTCTTCTCCCTCTGCTCTTTCCTCCAACCCTATCCACCATCTGCCTCATTCTCTCTCTCTGCTCTTTCCTCCACCTCTCTCCGCCATCTACCTCACTTCTCTCTCTGCTCTCCTCCACCTCTCTCCACCATCTGCCTCTCTTTTCTCTCTGCTCTCTCCTCCACCATCTGCCTCTCTTCTGTCTCTCTCTCCTCCACCTCTCTCCGCCATCTGCCTCTTTTCACTCTCTGCTCTTTCCTCCACCTCTCTCCACCGTCTGCCTCTCTTCGCTCTCTGCTCCTTCCTCCACCTCTCTCTGCCATCTGTCTCCCTTCTGTCTCTGCTCCCTCCTCCACCTCGCTCTACCATATTCCTCTCTTCTCCACCTCTCTCCACCGTCTGCCTCTCTTCTCTCTCTGCTTTTCCCTCCAACTCTCTCCACCTTCTGCCTCTCTTCTCTCTCTGCTCTTTCCTCCACCTCTCTCCACCGTCTGACTCTCTTCTCTCTCTGCTCTTTCCTCCACCTCTTTCCTCCATCACCCTCTCATCCCTCTCTCTCCTCCACCTCTCTCCACTGTCTGCCTCTCTTCTCTCTCTGCTCTTTCCTCCACCATTCTGCACCATCTGCCTCTCCTTTCTCTCTGCTCTTTCATCCACATCTCTCCACTGTCTGCCTCTCTTCTCTCTCTCTCCCTCTCTCTCCTCCACCTCTCTCCACCATCTTCCTCTCTTCTCTCTCTGCTCTTTCCTCCACCTCTCTCCACCGTCTGCCTCTCTTCTCTCTCTCTGCTCTTTCCTCCACCTCTCTCCGCCATCTGTCTCCCTTCTGTCTCTGCTCTCTCCTCCACCTCGCTCTACCTGCTGCCTCTCTTCTCCACCTCTCTCCACTGTCTGCCTCTCTTCTCTATCTGCTCTTTCCTCCACCTCTCTCCACCTTCTGCCTCTCTTCTCTCTCCTTCACCCGTCTCCACCAGGTGCCTCTCTTCTTTCTCTCTCTCTCTCCTCGACCTGTCTCCACCATCTGCCTCTCTTCTCTCTCTGCTCTTTCCCCCACCCCTCTCCACCTTCTGTCTCTCTTTTCTCTCTGCTCCTTCCACCACCTCTCTCCACCATGTGCCTCTCTTCTCTCTCTCTCCTCCACCACTCTCCACTATCTGCCTCTCTCTCTTCTGTCTGCTCTTTGCTCCGCCTCTCTCCACCATCTGCCTCTCTTCTCTGTCTGCTCTTTCCTCCACCTCTCTCCACCATCTGCATCTCCTCTCTCTGCTCCTTTCTCCACTTCTCTCTCCACAGTCTGTCTCTCTTCTCTCTCCTCCACATCTCTCCACAATCTGTGTCCGTTCTCCCTCTACTCCCTCCTCCACCTCTCCCCACCATCTGTCTCTCTTTTCTCTCTGCTTTTTCCTACACCTCTCTCCACCATCTGTCTCTCTTCGCTCTCTGCTCTCTCCTCCATCTCTCTCCACCATCTGACTATCTACTCTGTCTGCTCTTCACTCCACCTCTCTCCACCATCTCTGTCTCTTCCTCTCCGCTCTTCCCTCCACCTCTCTCCACCATCTGCATCTCTTTTCTCTCTGCTCTTTCCTCCACCCCTCTCTACCATGTGCCTCTCTTCTCTTCTCTCTCTCTCTGCTACCTCTCTCCACCATCTGACTATCTACTCTGTCTGCTCTTCACTCCACCTCTCTCCACCATCTGTGTCTCTTCCTCTCCGCTCTTCCCTCCACCTCTCTCCACCATCTGCATCACTTTTCTCTCTGCTCTTTCCTCCACCCCTCTCTACCATGTGCCTCTCTTCTCTTCTCTCTCTCTCTGCCACCTCTCTCCACCATCTGCCTCTCTTCTCTTTGTTCTGTCCTTTACCTCTCTCCACCATCTGGCTCTCTTCTCCCTCTGCTCTTTCCTCCAACCTTATCCACCATCTGCCTCTATTCTCTCTCTCTGCTCTTTCCTCCACCTCTCTCCACCATCTACCTCTCTTCTCTCTCTGCTCTCCGCCACCTTTCTCCACCATATGCCTCTCTTTTCTCTCTGCTCTCTCCTCCACCATCTGCCTCTCTTCTGTCTCTCTCTCCTCCACCTCTCTCCGCCATCTGCCTCTTTTCACTCTCTGCTCTTTCCTCCACCTCTCTCCACCGTCTGCCTCTCTTCTCTCTCTCTCTCTCCACCACCTCCTCCACTGTCTGCCTCTCTTTTCTCTCTGCTCTTTCCTCCACCCCTCTGCACCATCTGCCTCTCTTTTCTCTCTGCTCTTTCCTCCACCTCTCTCCACCATCTGCCTCTGTTCTCTCTATCTCTCTCTCTCTACTCCACCTCTCTCCACCATCTTCCTCTCTTCTCTCTCTGCACTTTCCTCCACCTCTCTCCACCGTCTGCCTCTCTTCGCTCTCTGCTCCTTCCTCCACCTCTCTCTGCCATCTGTCTCCCTTCTGTCTCTGCTCTCTCCTCCACCTCGCTCTACCATCTTCCTCTCTTCTCCACCTCTCTCCACCGTCTGCCTCTCTTCTCTCTCTGCTTTTCCCTCCAACTCTCTCCACCTTCTGCCTCTCTTCTCTCTCTGCTCTCTCCCCCACCCCTCTCCACCATCTGCCTCTCTTCTCTCTCTCTCCTCCACCTGTCTCCACCATGTGCCACTCTTCTCTCTCTGCTCTGTCCTCCACCTCTCTCCACCATCTGCCTCTCTTCTCTCTCTGCTCTTTCCTCCACCTCTCTCCACCATCTGCATCTTTTCTCTCTCTCTCTGCTCTCTCCTCAACCTCTTTCCACCATCTGCGTCTCTTTTCTTTCTCTGCTCTCTCCTCCACCTCTCTCCACCATCTGCCTCTCTTTTCTCTCTGCTCTGTCCTCCACCTCTCTCCACCATCTGTCTCTCTTCTCCCTCTGCTCTGTCCTCCACCCCTCTCCACCATCTGCCTCTCTTCTCTCTCTGCTCCTTCCTCCACCTCTCTCCACCATCTGCCTCTCTTCTCTCTCTGCTCTTTCCTCCACCTCTCTCCACCATCTGCCTCTCTTCTCTCTCTCTCTTCCCTCCACCTCTCTTCACCGTCTGCCTCTCTTCTCTATCTCTCTCCTCCACCTCTCTCCACCATCTTCCTCTCTTCTCTCTCTGCTCTTTCCTCCACCTCTCTCCACCGTCTGCCTCTCTTCTCTGTCTCTGCTCTTTCCTCCACCTCTCTCCGCCATCCGTCTCCCTTCCGTCTCTGCTCTCTCCTCCAACTCTCTCCACCATCTGCCTCCCTTCTCCACGTCTCTCCGCGTCTGCATCTCTTCTCTCTCTGCTCTTCCCTCCACCTCTCTCCACCATCTGCCTCTCTTCTCTCTTTGCTCCCTCCTCCACCCGTCTCCACTATGTTCCTCTCTTCTCTCTCTGCTCTTTCCTCACCTCTCTCCACCATCTGCTTCTCTTCTCTCTCTGCTCTTTCCTCCACCTCTCTCCACCATCTGCCTCTCTTCTCTCTCTCTCTCCTCCACGTGTCTCCACCATATGTCTCTCTTTTCTCTCTGCTCCTTCCTTCACCTCCATCCACCATCTGCCTCTCTTCTCTCTTTCTCCCTCCTCCAACTCTCTCCACCATCTACCTCTCTTCTCTCTGCTGTTTGCTCCGCCTCTCTCCACAATCTGCCTCTTTTCTCTGTCTGCTCTTTCCTCCACCTCTCTCCACCATCTGCCTCTCCTCTCTCTGCTCTTTTCTCCTCTTTTCTCTCCACAGTCTGTCCCTCTTCTCTGTCTGCTCTTTCCTCCACATCTCTCCACAATTGTTCTCGCTTCTCTCTCTACTCTCTCCTCACCTCTCTCCACCATCTGTCTCTCTTTTCTCTCTGCTCTGCTCTTTCCTCCACCTCTCACCACCACCTGCCTCTCTTCTCTCTCTGCTCTTCACTCCACTTCTCTCCACCATCTATCTCTCTTCTCTCTCCGCTCTTTCCTCCACCTCTCTCCATCATCTGCCTCTCTTCTCTCTCTCACTGCTCTTTCCCTCAACCTCTCGCCACAATCTGTCTCTCTTCTCCCTCTGCTCTGTCCTCCACCTCTCTCCACCATCTGTCTCTCTTCTCTCTCTGCTCTGTCCCCCACCTCTCTCCACCATCTGTCTCTCTTCTCTCTCTGCTCTTCCCTCCACCTCTCTCCACCAGCTGCCTCTCTTCTCTCTCTGCTCTTCCCCCCACCCCTCTCCACCATTTGCCTCTCTTCTCTATCTGCTCTTCACTCCACCTCTCTCCAACATCTGCCTCTCTTCTATCTCTGCTGTTCCCTCCACCACTCTCCACCATCTGCCTCTCTTCTCTCTCTGCTCTATCCTCCACCTCTCTCCACCATCTTTCTCCCTTCTGTCTCTGCTCTTTCCTCCACTTCTTTCCACCATCTGCCTCACTTCTCTCTGCTCTGTCCTCCACCTCTCTCCACCATCTGCCTCTCTTATCTCTGTGCTCTGTCCTCCACCTCTCTCCACCATCTGTCTCTCTTCTCTCTCTGCTCTTCACTCCACCTCTCCCCACCATCTGTTTCTCTTCTCTCTCTGCTCTGGCTTCCACCTCTCTCCACCATATGCCTCTCTTCTCTCTCTGCTCTTCACTCCAACCCTCTCCACCATCTGTCTCTCTTCTCTCTCTCCTCCACCTTTCTCCACCACCAGTCTCTCGTCTCTCTCTGCTCTTTCCTCCACCTCTCACCACCATCTGCCTCTTCTCTCTCTCTGCTCTTCACTCAACCTTTCTCCACCATCTGTCTCTCTTCTCTCTCTGCTCTCTCCTCCACCTCTCTCCACCATCTGCCTCTCTTCTCTCTCTGCTCATTCCTCCACCATCTGCCTCTCTTCTCTCTCTCTGCTCTCTCCTCCACCTCTCTCCACCATATGTCTCTCTTCTCTCTCTGATCCTTCCTCCACCTCTCTCCACCATCTGCCTCTCTTCACTCTCTCTCTCCTCCACCTCTCTCCACCATCTGCCTCTCTTCTCTCCCTCTGCTCTTTCCTCCACCTCTCTCCACCACCTGGCTCTCTTCTGTCTCTGCTGTTCCCTCCACCTCTCTCCACCATCTGCCTCTCTTCTCTCTCTGCTCTTTCCTCCACCACTCTCCACCATCTGCCTCTCTTCTTTCTCTGCCCTGTCCTCCACCTCTCTCCACCTTCTGCCTCTCTTTGCTCTTCCTTCCACCCCTCTCCGCCATCTGCCTCTCTTCTGTCTCTGCTCTTTCCTCCACCTCTCTCCACCATCTGTCTCTCTTCTCTCTCTCTCTCCTCCACCTCTACACACCATCTGCCTCTCTTCTGTCTCTGCTCTTCCCCCCACCCCTCTCCACCATCTGCCTCTCTTCTGTCCTTGCTCTCTCCTCCACCTCTCTCCACCATCTGCCTCTCTCCTTTCCTCCCCCTCTCTCTGCCATCTGCCTCTCTTCTATCTCTCTTCTATCCTCCACCTCTCTCCACCATCTGCCTCTCTTCTCTCTCTGCTCTCTCCTCCACCTCTCTGCACCATCTGCCTCTATTCTCTCTCTCTCTCTCTCCTCCACCTCTCTCCACAATCTGCCTCTCTTCTGTCTCTGCTCTTCCCTACACCTCTCTCCACCATCTGCCTCTCGTCTCTCTCTGCTCTTCCGTCCACCCCTCCACCCCTCTCCACCATCTGCCTCTCTTACCTCTCCACGCTTCCCTCCATCTCTCTCCACCATCTGCCTCTCTTCTCTCTCTGCACTTTCCTCCACCTCTCTCCACCATCTGCCTCTCTTACCTCTCTACTCTTCCCTCCATCTCTCTCCACCATCTGCCTCTCTTCTCTCTCTGCACTTTCCTCCACCTCTCTCCACCATCGGTCTCTCTTCTCTCTCTGCTCTATCATCCACCTCTCTCCAACATCTGTCTCCCTTCCGTCTCTGCTCTTTCCTCCACTTCTTTCCACCATCTGCCTCTCTTCTCTCTCTTCCCTTTCCTCCAGCTCTCTCCACTATCTGCCTCTCTTCTCTCTCTGCTCTTCACCCCATCTCTCCCCACCATCTGTTTATCTTCTCTCTCTGCTCTCGCCTCCACCTCTCTCCACCATCTGCCTCTCTTCTCTCTCTGCTCTTCACTCCAACTCTCTCCACCATCTGTCTCTCTTCTCTCTCTGCTCCCTCCTCCACCTCTCCCCACCACCTGTCTCTCTTCTCTCTCTGCTCTTTCCTCCACCTCTCTCCACCATCTGCCTCTCCTCTGTCTCTGCTCTTCACTCCACCTCTCTCCCCCATCTGTCTCTCTCCTCCACCTCTCTCCATCATCGGCCTCTCTTTTCTCTCTGCTCTTCATTCCACCTCTCTCCACCATCTACCTCCCTTCTCCCTCTGCTCTTTCCTCCACCTCTCTCCACCATCTGTCTCTCTTCTCTCACTCTTTCCTCCACCTCTCTCCACCATCTGCCTCTCTTCTCTCCCTTTGTCTCTTCTCCACCTCTCCCCACCACCTGTCTCTCTTCTCTCTCTGCTCTTTCCTCCACCTCTCTCCACCATCTGTCTCTCTTCTCTCACTCTCTCCTCCACCTCTCTCCACCATCTGCCTCTCTTCTCTCCCTTTGTCTCTTCTCCACCTCTCGCCACCATCTGCCTCTCTTCTGTCTCTGCTCTTCCCTCCACCCCTCTCCACCATCTGCTTCTCTTCTCTCTCTGCTCTTTCCTCCACCTCCCTCCACCATCTAACTCTCTTCTCTCTCTGCTCTTTCCTCCACCTCTCTCCACCATCTACCTCTCTTTTCTCTCTACCGTCTGCCTCTCTTCTATCTCTGCACTTTCCTCCACCTCTCTCCACCATCTGCCTCTCTCCTCTCTCTGCTCTTTCCTCCACCTCTATCCACGATGTACCTCTCTTCTCTCTCTGCTGTCTCCTCCACCTCTCTCCACCGTCTGCCTCTCTTCTCTCTCTGCTCTTTCCTCCACCTCTCTCCACCATCTGCCTTCTTCCTCTCTCTGCTCTCCCCTCCACCTCTCTCCACCATCTGCCTCTCTTCTCTCTCTGCTCTTTCCTCCACCTCTATCCACCATCTGTCTCTCTTCTCTCTCTGCTCTTCCCTCCACCCCTCTCCACCATCTGCCTCTCTTCTTTCTCTGCTCTTTCCTCCACCTCTCTCCACCATCTACCTCTCTTCTCTCTCTGCTCTCTCCTCCACCTCTCTCCACCATCATTCTCTCTTTTCTCTCTGCTTTCTCCTCCACCTCTCTCCACCATCTGCCTCTCTTGTCTCTCTGCTCTTCACTCCAACTCTCTCCACCATCTGTCTCTCTTCTCTCTCTACTCCCTCCTCCACCTCTCTCCACCACCTGTCTCTCTTCTCTCTCTGCTCTTTCCTCCACCTCTCCACCATCTGCCTCTCCTCTCTCTCTGCTCTTTACTCCACCTCTCTCCACCATCTGTCTCTCTTCTCCCTCTGCTCTCTCCTCCACCTCTCTCCACCACCGGCCTCTCTTCTCTCTCTGCACTTCATTCCACCTCTCTCCACCATCTGCCTCCCTTCTCTCTCCGCTCTTTCCTCTACCTCTCTCCACCATCTGCCTCTCTTCTCTCTCTCTCTCTGCTCTTTCCTCCACCTCTCTCCACCATCTGTCTCTCTCCTCTCTCTGATCTTTCCTCCACCTCTCTCCACCATCTGCTCTCTTCGCTCTCTCTGTCCTCCACCTCTCTCCACCATCTGCCTCTCTTCTCTCCCTCTGCTCTTTCCTCCACCTCTCTCCACCGTCTGCCTCTCTTCTCTCGCTCTTCTTTACTCCACCTCTCTCCACCATCTGCCTCGCTTCTCTCTGTCTCTCCTCCAACTCCCTCCACCATCTGTCTCTCTTCTCTCTCTACTCCCTCCTCCACCTCTCTCCACCACCTGTCTCTCTTCTCTCTCTGCTCTTTCCTCCACCTCTCCACCATCTGCCTCTCCTCTCTCTCTGCTCTTTACTCCACCTCTCTCCACCATCTGTCTCTCTTCTCCCTCTGCTCTCTCCTCCACCTCTCTCCACCACCGGCCTCTCTTCTCTCTCTGCACTTCATTCCACCTCTCTCCACCATCTGCCTCCCTTCTCTCTCCGCTCTTTCCTCTACCTCTCTCCACCATCTGCCTCTCTTCTCTCTCTCTCTCTGCTCTTTCCTCCACCTCTCTCCACCATCTGTCTCTCTCCTCTCTCTGATCTTTCCTCCACCTCTCTCCACCATCTGCTCTCTTCGCTCTCTCTGTCCTCCACCTCTCTCCACCATCTGCCTCTCTTCTCTCCCTCTGCTCTTTCCTCCACCTCTCTCCACCGTCTGCCTCTCTTCTCTCGCTCTTCTTTACTCCACCTCTCTCCACCATCTGCCTCGCTTCTCTCTGTCTCTCCTCCAACTCCCTCCACCATCTGCCTCTCTTCTGTCTCTGCTCTTCCCCCCACCCCTCTCCACCATCTGCCTCTCTTCTCTCTCTGCTCTTTCCTCCACCTCCCTCCACCACCTACCTCTCTTCTCTCTCTGCTCTCTCCTCCACCTCTCTCTACCGTCTGCCTCTCATCTCTCTCTGCTCTTTCCTCCACCTCTCTCCACCATCTGCCTCTCTCCTCTCTCTGTTCTTTCCTCCACCTCTCTCCACGATCTACCTCTCTTCTCTCTCTGCTCTCTCCTCCACCTCTCTCCAGCGTCTGCCTCTCTTCTCTCTCTGCTCTTTCCCCCACCCCTCTCCACCATCTGCCTCCTTCCTCTCTCTGCTCTCTCCTTCACCTCTCTCCACCATCTGCCTCACTTCTCTCTCTCTCTCCTCCACCTCTCTCCACCATTTGCCTCTCTTTTCTCTATGCTCCCTCCTCCACCATCTGCCACTCTTCTGTCTCTCTCTCCTACACCTCTCTCCACCATCTGTCTCTCTTCTCCCTCTGCTCTGTTCTCCACCTCTCTCCACCATCTGCCTCTCTTCTCCCTCTCCTCTTCCCCCCTCCCCTCTCCACCATCTGCCTCTCTTCTCTCTCTGCTCTTTCCTCCACCTTTCTCCACCATCTTCTTCTCTTCTCTCTCTGCTCTCTCCTCCACCTCTCTCCACCATCAGTCTCTCTTTTCTCTCTGCTCTCTCCTCCACCTCTCTCCACCATCTGCCTCTCTTCTGTCTCTCTCTCCTCCACCTCTCTCCACCATCTGCCTCTCTTCTCTCTCTGCTCTTTCCTCCACTGCTCTCCACCATCTGACTCTCTTCTCTCTCTGCTCTTTCCTCCACCTCTCTCCTCCATCTCACTCTCATCTCTCTCTCTCTCCTCCACCTCTCTCCACTGTCTGCCTCACTTCTCTCTCTGCTCTTTCCTGCACCCTTCTGCACCATCTGCCTCTCCTTTCTCTCTGCTCTTCACTCCACCTCTCTCCACCATCTGTCTCTCTTCTCCCTCTACTCTCTCCTCCACCTCTCTCCACCATCGGCCTCTCTTCTCTCTCTGCACTTCATTCCACCTCTCTCCACCATCTGCCTCCCTTCTCTCTCCGCTCTTTCCTCCACCTCTATCCACCATCTGCCTCTCTTCTCTCTCTCTCTCTGCTCTTTCCTCCACCTCTCTCCACCATCTGTCTCTCTCCTCTCTCTGATCTTTCCTCCACCTCTCTCCACCATCTGCTCTCTTCGCTCTCTCTGTCCTCCACCTCTCTCCACCATCTGCCTCTCTTCTCTCCCTCTGCTCTTTCCTCCACCTCTCTCCACCGTCTGCCTCTCTTCTCTCGCTCTTCTTTACTCCACCTCTCTCCACCATCAGCCTCGCTTCTCTCTGTCTCTCCTCCACCTCCCTCCACCATCTGCCTCTCTTCTGTCTCTGCTCTTCCCCCCATCCCTCTCCACCATCTGCCTCTCTTCTCTCTCTGCTCTTTCCTCCACCACCTACCTCTCTTCTCTCTCTGCTCTCTCCTCCACCTCTCTCTACCGTCTGCCTCTCTTCTCTCTCTGCTCTTTCCTCCACCTCTCTCCACCATCTGCCTCTCTCCTCTCTGCTCTTTCCTCCACCTCTCTCCACGATCTACCTCTCTTCTCTCTCTGCTCTCTCCTCCACCTCTCTCCAGCGTCTGCCTCTCTTCTCTCTCTGCTCTTTCCCCCACCCCTCTCCATCATCTGCCTCCTTCCTCTCTCTGCTCTCTCCTTCACCTCTCTCCACCATCTGCCTCACTTCTCTCTCTCCTCCACCTCTCTCCACCATCTGCCTCTCTTTTCTCTATGCTCCCTCCTCCACCATCTGCCACTCTTCTGTCTCTCTCTCCTACAACTCTCTCCACCATCTGCCTCTCTTCTACCTCTCCTCTTTCCCCCACCCCTCTCCACCATCTGCCTCTCTTCTCTCTCTGCTCTTTCCTCTACCTCTCTCCACCATCTTCTCTTCTCTCTCTGCTCTCTCCTCCACCTCTCTCCACCATCAGTCTCTCTTTTCTCTCTGCTCTCTCCTCCAACTCTCTCCACCATCTGCCTCTCTTCAGTCTCTCTCTCCTCCGCCTCTCTCCACCATCTGCCTCTCTTCTCTCTCTGCTCTTTCCTCCACTGCTCTCCACCATCTGTCTCTCTTCTCTCTCTACTCTCTCCTCTACCTCTCTCCACCACCTGTCTCTCTTCTCTCTCTGCTCTTTCCTCCTCCTCTCTCCTCCATCTCACTCTCATCTCTCTCTCTCTCCTCCACCTCTCTCCACTGTCTGCCTCACTTCTCTCACTGCTCTTTCCTCCACCCTTCTGCACCATCTGCCTCTCCTTTCTCTCTGCTCTTTCCTCCACCTCTCTCTACTGTCTGCCTCTCTTCTCTCTCTCTCTCTCTCTCTCCTCCACCTCTCTCCACCATCTTCCTCTCTTCTCTCTCTGCTCTTGCATCCACTTCTCTCCACCGTCTGCCTCTCTTCTCTCTCTCTGCTCTTTCCTCCACCTCTCTCCGACATCTGTCTCCCTTCTGTCTCTGCTCTCTCCTCCACCTCGCTCTACCAGCTGCCTCTCTTCTCCACCTCTCTCCACCGTCTGCCTCTCTTCTCTATCTGCTCTTTCCTCCACCTCTCTCCACCTTCTGCCTCTCTTCTCTCTCTGCTCTCTCCTCCACCCGTCTCCACAAGGTGCCTCTCTTCTCTCTCTCTCTCCTCGACCTGTCTCCACCATCTGCCTCTCTTCTCTCTCTGCTCTTTCCCCCACCCCTCTCCACCATCTGTCTCTCTTTTCTCTCTGCTCCTTCCACCACCTCTCTCCACCATCTGCCTCTCTTCTCTCTCTGTCCTCCACCACTCTCCAGTATCTGCCTCTCTTCTGTCTGCTCTTTGCTCCGCCTCTCTCAACCATCTGCCTCTCTTCTCTGTCTGCTCTTTCCTCCACCTCTCTCCACCATCTGCATCTCCTCTCTCTCTGCTCTTTCCTCCACATCTCTCCACAGTCTGTGTCTCTTCTCCCTCTACTCCGTCCTCCACCTCTCCCCACCATGTCTCTCTTTTCTCTCTGCTCTTTCCTACACCTCTCTCCACCATCTGTCTCTCTTCGCTCTGCTCTCTCCTCCACCCCTCTCCACCATCTGTCTCTCTTCTCTCTCTGCTCTTCACTCCACCTCTCTCCACCATCTGTGTCTCTTCCTCTCCGCTCTTCTCTCCACCTCTCTCCACCATGTGCCTCTCTTCTCTCTCTCTCTGCCACCTCTCTCCACCACCTGCCTCTCTTCTCTCTGTTCTGTCCTCTACCTCTCTCCACCATCTGCCTCTCTTCTCCCTCTGCTCTTTCCTCCAACCCTCTCCACCATCTGCCTCTATTCTCTCTTTCTGCTCTTTCCTCCACCTCTCTCCACCATCTGCCTCTCTTTTCTCTCTGCTCCCTCCTCCACCATCTGCCTCTCTTCTGTCTCTCTCTCCTCCACCTCTCTCCACCATCTGCCTCTCTTCTCTCTCTGCTCTTTCCTCCACCTCTCTCCACTGTCTGACTCTCTTCTCTCTCTGCTCTTTCCTCCACCTCTCTCCTCCATCACCCTTTCATCTCTCTCTCTCCTCCACCTCTCTCCACTGTCTGCCTCTCTTCTCTCTCTGCTCTTTCCTCCACCCTTCTGCACCATCCGCCTCTCCTTTCTCTCTGCTCTTTCATCCACATCTCTCCACTGTCTGCCTCTCTTCTCTCTCTCTCTCTCTCTCTCTCTCTCTCTCCTCCACCTCTGTCCACCATCTTCCTCTCATCTCTCTCTGCTCTTTCCTCCACCTCTCTCCACCGTCTGCCTCTCTTCTCTCTCTCTGCTCTTTCCTCCACCTCTCTCCGCCATCTGTCTCCCTTCTGTCTCTGCTCTCTCCTCCACCTCGCTCTACCTGCTGCCTCTCTTCTCCACCTCTCTCCACCGTCTGCCTCTCTTCTCTATCTGCTCTTTCCTCCACCTCTCTCCACCTTCTGCCTCTTTTCTCTCTCTGCTCTCTCCTTCACCCGTCTCCACCAGGTGCCTCTCTTCTCTCTCTCTCTCCTCGACCTGTCTCGACTATCTGCCTCTCTTCTCTCTCTGCTCTTTCCCCCATCCCTCTCCACCATCAGTCTCTCTTTTCTCTCTGCTCCTTCCACCACCTCTCTCCACCATCTGCCTCTCTTCTCTCTCTCCTCCACCACTCTCCACTATCTGGCTCTCTTCTGTCTGCTCTTTGCTCCGCCTCTCTCCACCATCTGCCTCTCATCTCTGTCTGCTTTTTCCTCCACCTCTCTCCACCATCTGCATCTCCTCTCTCTGCTCTTTTCTCCACTTCTCTCTCCACAGTCTGTCCCTCTTCTCTCTCTGCTCTTTCCTTCACATCTCTCCACAATCTGTGTCCCTTCTTCCTCTACTCCCTCCTCCACCTCTCCCCACCATCTGTCTCTCTTTTCTCTCTGCTTTTTCCTACACCTCTCTCCACCATCTGTCTCTCTTTGCTCTCTGCTCTCTCCTCCATCCCTCTCCACCATCTGACTCTCTACTCTGTATGCTCTTCACTCCACCTCTCTCCACCATCTGTGTCTCTTCCTCTCCGCTCTTCCCTCAACCTCTCTCCACCATCTGCATCTCTTCTCTCTCTGCTCTTTCCTCCACCCCTCTCCACCATGTGCCTCTCTTCTCTTCTCTCTCTCTCTCCGCCACCTCTCTCCACCATCTGCCTCTCTTCTCTCTGTTCTGTCCTCTACCTCTCTCCACCATCTGCCTCTCTTCTCCCTCTGCTCTTTCCTCCAACCCTATCCACCTTCTGCCTCTATTCTCTCACTCTGCTCTTTCCTCCACCTCTCTCCACCATCTACCTCTCTTCTCTCTCTGCTCTCCTCCACCTCTCTCCACAATCTGCCTCTCTTTTCTCTCTGCTCTCTCCTCCACCATCTGCCTCTCTTCTGCCTCTCTCTCCTCCACCTCTCTCCGCCATCTGCCTGTCTTCACTCTCTGCTCTTTCCTCCACCTCTCTCCACCGTCTGCCTCTCTTCTCTCTATCTCCTCCACCTCCTCCACTATCTGCCTCTCTTTTCTCTCAGCTCTTTCCTCCACCCCTCTGCACCATCTGCCTCTCTTTTCTCTCTGCTCTATCCTCCACCTCTCTCCACCGTCTGTCTCCCTTCTGTCTCTGCTCTCTCCTCCACCTCGCTCTACCACCTGCCTCTCTTCTCCACTTCTCTCCACCGTCTGCCTCTCTTCTCTCTCTGCTTTTCCCTCCAACTCTCTCCACCTTCCGCCTCTCTTATCTCTCTGCTCTCTCCCCCACCCCTCTCCACCATCTGCCTCTCTTCTCTCTCTCTCCTCCACCTGTCTCCACCATGTGCCACTCTTCTCTCTCTGCTCTTTCCTCCACCTCTCTCCACCATCTGCCTCTCTTCTCTCTCTTCCCTCTCCTCCACCTCTCTCCACAGTCTGTCTCTGCTCTTTCCTCCACCTCTCTCCACCATCTGCATCTCTTCTCTCTCTGCTCTTTCCTCCACCTCTCTCCACCATCTGCCTCTCTTTTCTCTCTGCTCTGTCCTCCACCTCTCTCCACCATCTGTCTCTCTTCTCCCTCTACTCTGTCCTCCACCCCTCTCCACCATCTGCCTCTCTTCTCTCTCAGCTCCTTCCTCCACCTCTCTCCACCATCTGCCTCTCTTCTCTCTCTGCTCTTTCCTCACCTCTCTCCACCATCTGCCTCTCTTCTCTCTCTGCTCTTTCCTCCACCTCTCTCCACCATCTGCCTCTCTTCTCTCTCTCTCTCCTCCACCTCTCTTCACCGTCTGCCTCTCTTCTCTCTCTCTCTCCTCCACCTCTCTCCACCATCTTCCTCTCTTCTCTCTCTGCTCTTTCCTCCACCTCTCTCCACCGTCTGCCTCTCTTCTCTATCTCTGCTCTTTCCTCCACCTCTCTCCGCCATCTGTCTCCCTTCTGTCTCTGCTCTCTCCTCCACCTCTCTCCACCATCTGCCTCCCTTCTCCACGTCTCTCCACGTCTGCATCTCTTCTCTCTCTGCTCTTCCCTCCACCTCTCTCCACCATCTGCCTCTCTTCTCTCTTTGCTCCCTCCTCCACCCGTCTCCACTATGTTCCTCTCTTCTCTCTCTGCTCTTTCTTCACCTCTCTCCACCATCTGCCTCTCTTCTCTCTCTGCTCTTTCCTCCACCTCTCTCCACCATCTGCATCTCTTCTCTCTCTCTGTCCTCCACGTCTTCTCCACCATATGTCTCTCTTTTCTCTCTGCTCCTTCCTTCACCTCCCTCCACCATCTGCGCCTCTTCTCTTTTTTTCCCTCCTCCACCTCTCTCCACCATCTACCTCTCTTCTCTCTGTTGTTTGCTCTGCCTCTCTCCACCATCTGCCTCTCTTCTCTGTCTGCTCTTTCATCCACCTCTCTCCACCATCTGCCTCTCCTCTCTCTGCTCTTTCCTCCACATCTCTCCACAATTGTTCTCGCTTCTCTCTCTACTCTCTCCTCACCTCTCTCCACCATATGTCTCTCTTTTCTCTCTGCTCTGCTCTTTCCTCCACCTCTCACCACCACCTGCCTCTCTTCTCTCTCTGCTCTTTACTCCACTTCTCTCCACCATCTGTCTCTCTTCTCTCTCCGCTCTTTCCCCACCTCTCTCCATCATCTGCCCTCTTCTCTCTCACAGCTCTTTCCCTCAACCTCTCTCCACCATCTGTTTCTCTTCTCCCTCTGCTCTGTCCTCCACCTCTCTCCACCATCTGCCTCTCTTCTCTCTCTACTCTGTCCTCCACCTCTCTCCACCATCTGTCTCTCTTATCTCTCTGCTCTTTCCTCCACCTGTCTCCACCAGCTGCCTCTCTTCTCTCTCTGCTCTTCCCTCCACCAGTCTCCACCATTTGCCTCTCTTCTCTATCTGCTCTTCACTCCACCTCTCTCCAACATCTGCCTCTCTTCTATCTCTGCTGTTCACTCCACCACTCTCCACCATCTTCCTCTCTTCTCTCTCTGCTCCTCCCTCTGCCCGTCTTCACCATCGATCTCTCTTCTCTCTCTGCTCCATCCTCCACCTCTCTCCACCATCTGTCTCCCTTCTGTCTCTGCTCTTTCCTCCACTTCTTTCCACCATCTGCCTCTCTTCTCTCTCTGCTCTGTCCTCCACCTCTCTCCACCATCTGCCTCTCTTATCTCTCTGCTCTGTCCTCCACCTCTCTCCACCATCTGTTTCTCTACTATCTCTGCTCTTCACTCCACCTCTCCCCACCATCTGTTTCTCTTCTCTCTCTGCTCTGGCCTCCACCTCTCTCCACCAAATGCCTCTCTTCTCTCTCTGCTCTTCACTCCAACTCTCTCCACCATCCGTCTCTCTTCTCTCTCTCCTCCACCTCTCTCCACCACCTGTCTCTCTTTTCTCTCTGCTCTTTCCTCCACCTCTCACCTCCATCTGCCTCTTCTCTCTCTCTGGTCTTCACTCAACCTCTCTCCACCATCTGTCTCTCTTCTCTCTCTGCTCTCTCCTCCACCTCTCTCCACCATCTGCCTCTCTTCTCTCTCTGCTCTTCATTCCACCTCTCTCCACCATCTGCCTCTCTTCTCTCTCTGCTCTTTCCTCCACCTCTCTCCACCATCTGCCTCTCTTCTCTCTCTCTCTCCTCCACCTCTCTTCACCGTCTGCCTCTCTTCTCTCTCTCTCTCCTCCACCTCTCTCCACCATCTTCCTCTCTTCTCTCTCTGCTCTTTCCTCCACCTCTCTCCACCGTCTGCCTCTCTTCTCTATCTCTGCTCTTTCCTCCACCTCTCTCCGCCATCTGTCTCCCTTCTGTCTCTGCTCTCTCCTCCACCTCTCTCCACCATCTGCCTCCCTTCTCCACGTCTCTCCACGTCTGCATCTCTTCTCTCTCTGCTCTTCCCTCCACCTCTCTCCACCATCTGCCTCTCTTCTCTCTTTGCTCCCTCCTCCACCCGTCTCCACTATGTTCCTCTCTTCTCTCTCTGCTCTTTCTTCACCTCTCTCCACCATCTGCCTCTCTTCTCTCTCTGCTCTTTCCTCCACCTCTCTCCACCATCTGCATCTCTTCTCTCTCTCTGTCCTCCACGTCTTCTCCACCATATGTCTCTCTTTTCTCTCTGCTCCTTCCTTCACCTCCCTCCACCATCTGCGCCTCTTCTCTTTTTTTCCCTCCTCCACCTCTCTCCACCATCTACCTCTCTTCTCTCTGTTGTTTGCTCTGCCTCTCTCCACCATCTGCCTCTCTTCTCTGTCTGCTCTTTCATCCACCTCTCTCCACCATCTGCCTCTCCTCTCTCTGCTCTTTCCTCCACATCTCTCCACAATTGTTCTCGCTTCTCTCTCTACTCTCTCCTCACCTCTCTCCACCATATGTCTCTCTTTTCTCTCTGCTCTGCTCTTTCCTCCACCTCTCACCACCACCTGCCTCTCTTCTCTCTCTGCTCTTTACTCCACTTCTCTCCACCATCTGTCTCTCTTCTCTCTCCGCTCTTTCCCCACCTCTCTCCATCATCTGCCCTCTTCTCTCTCACAGCTCTTTCCCTCAACCTCTCTCCACCATCTGTTTCTCTTCTCCCTCTGCTCTGTCCTCCACCTCTCTCCACCATCTGCCTCTCTTCTCTCTCTACTCTGTCCTCCACCTCTCTCCACCATCTGTCTCTCTTATCTCTCTGCTCTTTCCTCCACCTGTCTCCACCAGCTGCCTCTCTTCTCTCTCTGCTCTTCCCTCCACCAGTCTCCACCATTTGCCTCTCTTCTCTATCTGCTCTTCACTCCACCTCTCTCCAACATCTGCCTCTCTTCTATCTCTGCTGTTCACTCCACCACTCTCCACCATCTTCCTCTCTTCTCTCTCTGCTCCTCCCTCTGCCCGTCTTCACCATCGATCTCTCTTCTCTCTCTGCTCCATCCTCCACCTCTCTCCACCATCTGTCTCCCTTCTGTCTCTGCTCTTTCCTCCACTTCTTTCCACCATCTGCCTCTCTTCTCTCTCTGCTCTGTCCTCCACCTCTCTCCACCATCTGCCTCTCTTATCTCTCTGCTCTGTCCTCCACCTCTCTCCACCATCTGTTTCTCTACTATCTCTGCTCTTCACTCCACCTCTCCCCACCATCTGTTTCTCTTCTCTCTCTGCTCTGGCCTCCACCTCTCTCCACCAAATGCCTCTCTTCTCTCTCTGCTCTTCACTCCAACTCTCTCCACCATCCGTCTCTCTTCTCTCTCTCCTCCACCTCTCTCCACCACCTGTCTCTCTTTTCTCTCTGCTCTTTCCTCCACCTCTCACCTCCATCTGCCTCTTCTCTCTCTCTGGTCTTCACTCAACCTCTCTCCACCATCTGTCTCTCTTCTCTCTCTGCTCTCTCCTCCACCTCTCTCCACCATCTGCCTCTCTTCTCTCTCTGCTCTTCATTCCACCTCTCTCCACCATCTGCCTCCCTTCTCTCTCTGCTCATTCCTCCACCATCTGCCTCTCCTCTCTCTCTCTGCTCTTTCCTCCACCTCTCTCCATCATCTGTCTCTCTTCTCTCTCTGATCCTTCCTCCACCTCTCTCTTCGCACTCTCTCTCCTCCACCTCTCTCCACCATCTGCCTCTCTTCTCTCCATCTGCTCTTTCCTCCACCTCTCTCCACCACCTGGCTCTCTTCTGTCTCTGCTGTTCCCTCCACCTCTCTCAACCATCTGCCTCTCTTCTCTCTCTGCTCTTTCCTCCACCACTCTCCACCATCTGCCTCTTCTCTCTCTGCCCTGTCCTCCACCACTCTCCACCATCTGCCTCTTCTCTCTCTGCTCTTTCCTCCACCTCTCTCCACCATCTGCCTCTCTTCTCTCTCTCTCTCCTCCACCTCTACACACCATCTGCCTCTCTTCTGTCTCTGCTCTTTCCACCACCCCTCTCCACCATCTGCCTCTCTTCTGTCTCTGCTCTCTCCTCCACCTCTCTCCACCATCTGCCTCTTTTCTCTATCTGCCCTCTCCTCCACCTCTCTCCACCATCTGCCTCTCTTCTTTCCTCCACCTCTCTCTGCCATCTGCCTCTCTTCTCTCTCTCTTCTTTCCCCACCTGTCTCCACCATCTGCCTCTCTTCTCTCTCTGCTCTCTCCTCCACCTCTCTGCACCATCTGCCTCTCTTCTCTCTCTGTCTCTCTCCTCCACCTCTCTCCACCGTCTGCCTCTCTTCTCTCTCTGCTCTTTCCTCCACCTCTCTCCACCATCTGCCTCCTTCCTCTCTCTGCTCTCTCCTCCACCTCTCTCCACCATCTGCCTCTCTTCTCTCTCTGCTCTTTCCTCCACCTCTCTCCACCATCTGCCTCTCTTCTCTCTCTGCTCTTCCCTCCACCCCTTTACACCATCTGCCTCTCTTCTTTCTCTGCTCTTTCCTCCACCTCTCTCCACCATCTACCTCTCTTCTCTCTCTGCTCTCTCCTCCACCTCTCTCCACCATCTGCCTCTCTTCTGTCTCTGGTCTTCCCTACACCTCTCTCCACCATCTGCCTCTCTTCTCTCTCTGCTCTTCCCTCCACCCCTCTCCACCATCTGCCTCTCTTACCTCTCCACTCTTCCCTCCATCTCTCTCCACCATCTGCCTCTCTTCTCTCTCTGCACTTTCCTCCACCTCTCTCCACCATCTGCCTCTCTTACCTCTCTACTCTTCCCTCCATCTCTCTCCACCATCTGCCTCTCTTCTCTGTCTGCACTTTCCTCCACCTCTCTCCACCATCTGCCTCTCTTCTCTCTCTCTACTCTTTACTCCACCCCTCCTCCACCCCTCTCTACCATCTGCCTTTCTTCTCTCTGCTCTTTACTCCACCCCTTTCCACCATCTACCTCTCTTCTCTCTCTGCTCTTCCCTCCACCCCTCTCCACCATCTGCCTCTCTTACCTCTCCACTCTTCCCTCCATCTCTCTCCACCATCTGCCTCTCTTCTCTCTCTGCACTTTCCTACACCTCTCTCCACCATCTGCCTCTCTTACCTCTCTACTCTTCCCTCCACCTCTCTCCACCATCTGCCTCTCTTCTCTCTCTGCTCTTCCCTCCACCTCTCTCCACCATCTGCCTCTCTTCTCTCTCTGCTGTTTCCTCTACCCATCTCCACCATCTGCCTCTCTTCTCTCTCTGCTCTTCCCCCCACCCCTCTCCACCATCGGTCTCTCTTCTCTATCTGCTCTATCATCCACCTCTCTCCAACATCTGTCTCCCTTCTGGCTCTGCTCTTTCCTCCACTTCTTTCCACCATCTGCCTTTCTTCTCTCTCTGGTCTGCCCTGCACGTCTCTCCACCATCTGCTTCTCTTCTCTCTCTGCTCAGTCCTCCACCTCTCTCCACCATCTGTCTCTCTTCTCTCTCTGCTCTTTCCTCCAGCTCTCTCCACTATCTGCCTCTCTTCTCTCTCTGCTCTTTACTCCAGCTCTCTCCACTATCTGCCTCTCTTCTCTCTCTGCTCTTCACCCCACCTCTCCCCACCATCTGTTTATCTTCTCTCTCTGCTCTCGCCTCCACCTCTCTCCACCATCTGCCTCTCTTCTCTCTCTGCTCTTCACTCCAACTCTCTCCACCATCTGTCTCTCTCCGCTCCACCTCTCCCCACCACCTGTCTCTCTTCTCTCTCTGCTCTTTCCTCCACCTCTCTTCACCATCTGCCTCTCCTCTGTCTCTGCTCTTCACTCCACCTCTCTCCCCCATCTGTCTCTCTTTTCTCTCTGCTCTCTCCTCCACCTCTCTCCACATCGGCCTCTCTTTTCTCTCTGCTCTTCATTCCACCTCTCTCCACCATCTATCTCCCTTCTCTCTCTGCTCTTTCCTCTACCTCTCTCCACCATCTGCCTCTCTTATCTCCCTCTGCTCTTTCCTCCACCTCTCTCCACCATCTGTCTCTCTTCTCTCACTCTCTCCTCCACCTCTCTCCACCATCTGCCTCTCTTCTCTCCCTTTGTCTCTTCTCCACCTCTCTCCACCATCTACCTTTCTTCTGTCTCTGCTCTTCCCTCCACCCCTCTCCACCATCTGCTTCTCTTCTCTCTCTGCTCTTTCCTCTACCTCTCTCCACCATCTGCCTCTCTTATCTCCCTATGCTCTTTCCTCCACCTCTCTCCACCATCTGTCTCTCTTCTCTCACTCTCTCCTCCACCTCTCTCCACCATCTGCCTCTCTTCTCTCCCTTTGTCTCTTCTCCACCTCTCTCCACCATCTGCCTCTCTTCTGTCTCTGCTCTTCCCTCCACCCCTCTCCACCATCTGCTTCTCTTCTCTCTCTGCTCTTTCCTCCACCTCCCTCCACCATCTACCTCTCTTCTCCCTCTGCTCTTTCCTCCACCTCTCTCCACCATCTACCTCTCTTTTCTCTCTACTTTCTGCCTCTCTTCTATCTCTGCACTTTCCTCCACCTCTCTCCACCATCTGCCTCTCTCCTCTCTCTGCTCTTTCCTCCACCTCTCTCCATGATCTACCTCTCTTCTCTCTCTGCTCTCTCCTCCACCTCTCTCCAGCGTCTGCCTCTCTTCTCTCTCTGCTCTTTCCTCTACCCATCTCCACCATCTGCCTCTCTTCTCTCTCTGCTCTTCCCCCCACCCCTCTCCACCATCGGTCTCTCTTCTCTATCTGCTCTATCATCCACCTCTCTCCAACATCTGTCTCCCTTCTGGCTCTGCTCTTTCCTCCACTTCTTTCCACCATCTACCTTTCTTCTCTCTCTGCTCTCTCCTCCACCTCTCTCCAGCGTCTGCCTCTCTTCTCTCTCTGCTCTTTCCTCCACCTCTCTCCACGATCTACCTCTCTTCTCTCTCTGCTCTCTCCTCCACCTCTCTCCAGCGTCTGCCTCTCTTCTCTCTCTGCTCTTTCCTCCACCCCTCTCCACCATCTGCCTCCTTCCTCTCTCTACTCCCTCCTTCACCTCTCTCCACCATCTGCCTCACTTCTCCCTCTCTCCTCCACCTCTCTCCACCATCTGCCTCTCTTTTCTCTATGCTCCCTCCTCCACCATCTGCCACTCTTCTGTCTCTCTCTCCTACACCTCTCTCCACCATCTGTCTCTCTTCTCCCTCTGCTCTGTTCTCCACCTCTCTCCACCATCTGCCTCTCTTCTTTCTCTGCTCTGTCCTCCACCTCTCTCCACCATCTGTCTCTTTTCTCTCTCTCTCTCTCCTCCACCTCTCTCCAGCATCTGCCTCTCTTCTCTCTCTGCTCATCACTCCACCTCTCTCCACCATCTGCCTCTCTTCTCTCTCTGCTCTTTCCTCCACCTCTCTCCATCGTCTGCCTCATTTCTCTCTCTGCTCTCTTCTCCACCTCTCTCCACCATCTGCCTCTCTTATCTCTCTGCTCTGTCCTCCACCTCTCTCCACCATCTGTCTCCCTTCTCTCTCTGCTCTTCACTCCACCTCTCCCCACCATCTGTTTCTCTTCTCTCTCTGCTCTGGCCTCCACCTCTCTCCACCATATGCCTCTCTTCTCTCTCTGCTCTTCACTCCAACTGTCTCCACCATCTGTCTCTCTTCTCTCTCTCCTCCACCTTTCTCCACCACCTGTCTCTCTTCTCTCTCAGCTCTTTCCTCCACCTCTCACCACCATCTGCCTCTTCTCTCTCTCTGCTCTTCACTCAACCTCTCTCCACCATCTGTCTCTTTTCTCTCTCTGCTCTTTCCTCCACCTCTCTCCACCATCTGCCTCTCTTCTCTCTCTGCTCTTCATTCCACCTCTCTCTGCCTCCCTTCTCTCTCTGCTCATTCCTCCACCATCTGCCTCTCCTCTCTCTCTCTGCTCTCTCCTCCACCTCTCTCCACCATCTGTCTCGCTTCTCTCTCTGATCCTTCCTCCACCTCTCTCCACCATCTGCCTCTCTTCGCTCTCTCTCTCCTCCACCATCTACCTCTCTTCTCTCCCTCTGCTCTTTCCTCCACCTCTCTCCACCACCTGGCTCTCTTCTGTCTCTGCTCTTCCCTCCTCCTCTCTCCACCATCTGCCTCTCTTCTCTCTCTGCTCTTTCCACAACCACTCTCCACCATCTGTTTCTCTTCTCTCTCTCTCCTCCACCTCTACACACCATCTGCCTCTCTTCTGTCTCTGCTCTTCCCTCCACCCCTCTCCACCATCTGCCTCTCTTCTGTCTCTGCTCTCTCCTCCACCTCTCTCCATCATCTGCCTCTCTTCTCTATCTGCTCTCTCCTCCACCTCTCTCCACCATCTGCCTCTCTTCTCTCTCTCTTCTTTCCTCCACCTCTCTCTGACATCTGCCTCTCTTCTCTCTCTATTCTTTCCTCCACCTCTCTCCACCATTTGCCTCTCTTCTCTCTCTGCTCTCTCCTCCACCTCTCTGCACCATCTGCCTCTCTTCTCTCTATCTCTCTCTCCTGCACCTCTCTCCACCATCTGCCCCTCTTCTGTCTCTGCTCGTCCCTACACCTCTCTCCACCATCTGGCTCTCTTCTCTCTCTGCTCTTCCCTCCACCCCTCTCCACCATCTGCCTCTCTTACCTCTCTACTCTTCCCTCCATCTCTCTCCACCATCTGCCTCTCTTCTCTCTCTGCACTTTCCTCCACCTCTCTCCACCATCTGCCTTTCTTCTCTCTCTCTGCTCTTTACTCAACCCCTCCTCCACCCCTCTCTACCATCTGCCTTCCTTCTCTCTGCTCTTTACTCCACCCCTTTCCACCATCTACCTCTCTTCTCTCTCTGCTCTTCCCTCCACCTCTCTCCACCATCTGCCTCTCTTCTCTCTCTGCTCTTCCCTCCACCTCTCTCCACCATCTGCCTCTCTTCTCTCTCTGCTGTTTCCTCTACCCATCTCCACCATCTGCCTCTCTTCTCTCTCTGCTCTTCCCTCCACCCCTCTCCACCATCGGTCTCTCTTCTCCCTCTGCTCTATCATCCACCTCTTTCCAACTTCTGTCTCCCTCCTGTCTCTGCTCTTTCCTCCACTTCTTTCCACCATCTGCCTCTCCTCTCTCTGGTCTGTCCTGCACATCTCTCCACTATCTGCCTCTCTTCTCTCTCTGCTCAGTCCTCCACCTCTCTCCACCATCTGTCCCTCTTCCCTCTCTGCTCTTTCCTCCAGCTCTCTCCACTATCTGCCTCTCTTCTCTCTCTGCTCTTCACCCCACCTCTCCCCACCATCCGTTTCTCTTCTCTCTCTGCTCTCGCCTCCACCTCTCTCCACCATCTGCCTCTCTTCTCTCTCTGCTCTTCACTCCAACTCTCTCCACCATCTGTCTCTCTTCTCAATCTGCTCCCTCCTCCACCTCTCCCCACCACCTGTCTCTCTTCTCTCTCTCCTCTTTCCTCCACCACTCTCCACCATCTGCCTCTCCTCTGTCTCTGCTCTTCACTCCACCTCTCTCCCCCATCTGTCTCTCTTCTCTCTCTGCTCTCTCCTCCACCTCTCTCCACCATCGGCCTCTCTTTTCTCTCTGCTCTTCATTACACCTCTCTCCACCATCTACCTCCCTTCTCTCTCTGCTCTTTCCTCTACCTCTCTCCACCACCTGCCTCTCTTCTCTCCCTATGCTCTTTCCTCCACCTCTCTTCACCATCTGTCTCTCTTTTCTCACTCTCTCCTCCACCTCTCTCCACCATCTGCCTCTCTTCTCTCCCTTTGTCTCTTCTCCACCTCTCTCCACCATCTGCCTCTCCCCTCTCTCTGCTCTTTCCTCCACCTCTCTCCACAATCTACCTCTCTTCTCTCTCTTCTCTTTCCTCCACCTCTCTCCACCGTCTGCCTCTCTTCTCTGTCTGCTCTTTCCTTCACTTCTCTCCACCATCTGTCTCCTTCCTCCTATCTCTTTGCTCTTTCCTCCACCTCTCTCCACCATCTGCCTCTCATCTCTCTATGCTCTTTCCTCCACCTCTCTCCACCATCTGCCTCTCTTCTCTCTCTGCTCCCTCCTCCACCTCTCTCCACAGTCTGGCTCTCTTCTCTCTCTGCTCTCTCCTCCACGTCTCTCCACCATCAGTCTCTCTTCCCTCTCTGCTCTTTCCCACACCTGTCTCCACTATCTGCCTCTCTTCACCCTCTGCTCCCTCCTCCACCTCTCTCCACAGTCTGTCTCTCTGATGTCTCTGCTCTTTCCTCCACCTCTTTCTCAACCGTCTGCCTCTCTTCTCTCTCTCTGCTCTCCTCCACCTCTCTGAACCATCTGCCTCTCTTCTCACTTTCTCTCCTCCACCTCTCTCCACCATCTGCCTCTCTTCTCCCACTGGTCTTTCCTCCACCTCTCTCCACCATCTGCCTCCCTTCTCTCTCTCTCTCCTCCACCTCTCTCCACCATCTGCCTCTCTTTTCTCTATGCTCTCTCCTCCACCTCTCTCCACCATCTGCCTCTCTTCTGTCTCTCTCTCCTACACCCCTCTCCACCATCTGCTTCTCTTCTCTCTCTGCTCTTTCCTCCACCTCCCTCCACCATCTACCTCTCTTCTCCCTCTGCTCTTTCCTCCACCTCTCTCCACCATCTACCTCTCTTTTCTCTCTACTTTCAGCCTCTCTTCTATCTCTGCACTTTCCTCCACCTCTCTCCACCATCTGCCTCTCTCCTCTCTCTGCTCTTTCCTCCACCTCTATCCACGATCTACCTCTCTTCTCTCTCTGCTCTCTCCTCCACCTCTCTCCACCGTCTGCCTCTCTTCTCTCTCTGCTCTTTCCTCCACCTCTCTCCACCATCTGCCTCCTTCCTCTCTCTGCTCTCTCCTCCACCTCTCTCCACCATCTGCCTCTCTTATCTCTCTGCTCTTTCCTCCACCTCTCTCCACCATCTGCCTCTCTTCTCTCTCTGCTCTTCCCTCCACCCCTTTACACCATCTGCCTCTCTTCTTTCTCTGCTCTTTCCTCCACCACTCTCCACCATCTACCTCTCTTCTCTCTCTGCTCTCTCCTCCACCTCTCTCCACCATCAGCCTCTCTTTTCTCTCTGCTTTCTCCTCCACCTCTCTCCACCATCTGCCTCTTTTCTCTCTCTGCTCTTCACTACAACTGTCTCCACCATCTGTCTCTCTTCTCTCTCTGCTCTCTCCTCCACCTCTCTCCACCACCTGTCTCTCTTCTGTCTCTGGTCTTCCCTACACCTCTCTCCACCATCTGCCTCTCTTCTCTCTCTGCTCTTCCCTCCACCCCTCTCCACCATCTGCCTCTCTTACCTCTCCACTCTTCCCTCCATCTCTCTCCACCATCTGCCTCTCTTCTCTCTCTGCACTTTCCTCCACCTCTCTCCACCATCTGCCTCTCTTACCTCTCTACTCTTCCCTCCATCTCTCTCCACCATCTGCCTCTCTTCTCTGTCTGCACTTTCCTCCACCTCTCTCCACCATCTGCCTCTCTTCTCTCTCTCTACTCTTTACTCCACCCCTCCTCCACCCCTCTCTACCATCTGCCTTTCTTCTCTCTGCTCTTTACTCCACCCCTTTCCACCATCTACCTCTCTTCTCTCTCTGCTCTTCCCTCCACCCCTCTCCACCATCTGCCTCTCTTACCTCTCCACTCTTCCCTCCATCTCTCTCCACCATCTGCCTCTCTTCTCTCTCTGCACTTTCCTACACCTCTCTCCACCATCTGCCTCTCTTACCTCTCTACTCTTCCCTCCACCTCTCTCCACCATCTGCCTCTCTTCTTTCTCCGCTCTTCCCTCCACCTCTCTCCACCATCTGCCTCTCTTCTCTCTCTGCTGTTTCCTCTACCCATCTCCACCATCTGCCTCTCTTCTCTCTCTGCTCTTCCCCCCACCCCTCTCCACCATCGGTCTCTCTTCTCTATCTGCTCTATCATCCACCTCTCTCCAACATCTGTCTCCCTTCTGGCTCTGCTCTTTCCTCCACTTCTTTCCACCATCTGCCTTTCTTCTCTCTCTGGTCTGCCCTGCACGTCTCTCCACCATCTGCTTCTCTTCTCTCTCTGCTCAGTCCTCCACCTCTCTCCACCATCTGTCTCTCTTCTCTCTCTGCTCTTTCCTCCAGCTCTCTCCACTATCTGCCTCTCTTCTCTCTCTGCTCTTTACTCCAGCTCTCTCCACTATCTGCCTCTCTTCTCTCTCTGCTCTTCACCCCACCTCTCCCCACCATCTGTTTATCTTCTCTCTCTGCTCTCGCCTCCAACTCTCTCCACCATCTGTCTCTCTTCTCTCTCCGCTCCCTCCTCCACCTCTCCCCACCACCTGTCTCTCTTCTCTCTCTGCTCTTTCCTCCACCTCTCTTCACCATCTGCCTCTCCTCTGTCTCTGCTCTTCACTCCACCTCTCTCCCCCATCTGTCTCTCTTTTCTCTCTGCTCTCTCCTCCACCTCTCTCCACATCGGCCTCTCTTTTCTCTCTGCTCTTCATTCCACCTCTCTCCACCATCTATCTCCCTTCTCTCTCTGCTCTTTCCTCTACCTCTCTCCACCATCTGCCTCTCTTATCTCCCTCTGCTCTTTCCTCCACCTCTCTCCACCATCTGTCTCTCTTCTCTCACTCTCTCCTCCACCTCTCTCCACCATCTGCCTCTCTTCTCTCCCTTTGTCTCTTCTCCACCTCTCTCCACCATCTACCTCTCTTCTGTCTCTGCTCTTCCCTCCACCCCTCTCCACCATCTGCTTCTCTTCTCTCTCTGCTCTTTCCTCTACCTCTCTCCACCATCTGCCTCTCTTATCTCCCTATGCTCTTTCCTCCACCTCTCTCCACCATCTGTCTCTCTTCTCTCACTCTCTCCTCCACCTCTCTCCACCATCTGCCTCTCTTCTCTCCCTTTGTCTCTTCTCCACCTCTCTCCACCATCTGCCTCTCTTCTGTCTCTGCTCTTCCCTCCACCCCTCTCCACCATCTGCTTCTCTTCTCTCTCTGCTCTTTCCTCCACCTCCCTCCACCATCTACCTCTCTTCTCCCTCTGCTCTTTCCTCCACCTCTCTCCACCATCTACCTCTCTTTTCTCTCTACTTTCTGCCTCTCTTCTATCTCTGCACTTTCCTCCACCTCTCTCCACCATCTGCCTCTCTCCTCTCTCTGCTCTTTCCTCCACCTCTCTCCACGATCTACCTCTCTTCTCTCTCTGCTCTCTCCTCCACCTCTCTCCAGCGTCTGCCTCTCTTCTCTCTCTGCTCTTTCCTCCACCCCTCTCCACCATCTGCCTCCTTCCTCTCTCTACTCCCTCCTTCACCTCTCTCCACCATCTGCCTCACTTCTCTCTCTCTCCTCCACCTCTCTCCACCATCTGCCTCTCTTTTCTCTATGCTCCCTCCTCCACCATCTGCCACTCTTCTGTCTCTCTCTCCTACACCTCTCTCCACCATCTGTCTCTCTTCTCCCTCTGCTCTGTTCTCCACCTCTCTCCACCATCTGCCTCTCTTCTTTCTCTGCTCTGTCCTCCACCTCTCTCCACCATCTGTCTCTTTTCTCTCTCTCTCTCTCTCTCTCCTCCACCTCTCTCCAGCATCTGCCTCTCTTCTCTCTCTGCTCATCACTCCACCTCTCTCCACCATCTGCCTCTCTTCTCTCTCTGCTCTTTCCTCCACCTCTCTCCATCGTCTGCCTCATTTCTCTCTCTGCTCTCTTCTCCACCTCTCTCCACCATCTGCCTCTCTTATCTCTCTGCTCTGTCCTCCACCTCTCTCCACCACCTGTCTCCCTTCTCTCTCTGCTCTTCACTCCACCTCTCCCCACCATCTGTTTCTCTTCTCTCTCTGCTCTGGCCTCCACCTCTCTCCACCATATGCCTCTCTTCTCTCTCTGCTCTTCACTCCAACTGTCTCCACCATCTGTCTTTCTTCTCTCTCTCCTCCACCTTTCTCCACCACCTGTCTCTCTTCTCTCTCAGCTCTTTCCTCCACCTCTCACCACCATCTGCCTCTTCTCTCTCTCTGCTCTTCACTCAACCTCTCTCCACCATCTGTCTCTTTTCTCTCTCTGCTCTTTCCTCCACCTCTCTCCACCATCTGCCTCTCTTCTCTCTCTGCTCTTCATTCCACCTCTCTCTGCCTCCCTTCTCTCTCTGCTCATTCCTCCACCATCTGCCTCTCCTCTCTCTCTCTGCTCTCTCCTCCACCTCTCTCCACCATCTGTCTCGCATCTCTCTCTGATCCTTCCTCCACCTCTCTCCACCATCTGCCTCTCTTCGCTCTCTCTCTCCTCCACCTCTCTCCACCATCTACCTCTCTTCTCTCCCTCTGCTCTTTCCTCCACCTCTCTCCACCACCTGGCTCTCTTCTGTCTCTGCTCTTCCCTCCTCCTCTCTCCACCATCTGCCTCTCTTCTCTCTCTGCTCTTTCCACAACCACTCTCCACCATCTGTTTCTCTTCTCTCTCTCTCCTCCACCTCTACACACCATCTGCCTCTCTTCTGTCTCTGCTCTTCCCTCCACCCCTCTCCACCATCTGCCTCTCTTCTGTCTCTGCTCTCTCCTCCACCTCTCTCCATCATCTGCCTCTCTTCTCTATCTGCTCTCTCCTCCACCTCTCTCCACCATCTGCCTCTCTTCTCTCTCTCTTCTTTCCTCCACCTCTCTCTGACATCTGCCTCTCTTCTCTCTCTATTCTTTCCTCCACCTCTCTCCACCATTTGCCTCTCTTCTCTCTCTGCTCTCTCCTTCTCTCTTCTCTCTATCTCTCTCTCCTGCACCTCTCTCCACCATCTGCCCCTCTTCTGTCTCTGCTCGTCCCTACACCTCTCTCCACCATCTGGCTCTCTTCTCTCTCTGCTCTTCCCTCCACCCCTCTCCACCATCTGCCTCTCTTACCTCTCTACTCTTCCCTCCATCTCTCTCCACCATCTGCCTCTCTTCTCTCTCTGCACTTTCCTCCACCTCTCTCCACCATCTGCCTTTCTTCTCTCTCTCTGCTCTTTACTCAACCCCTCTCTACCATCTGCCTTCCTTCTCTCTGCTCTTTACTCCACCCCTTTCCACCATCTACCTCTCTTCTCTCTCTGCTCTTCCCTCCACCTCTCTCCACCATCTGCCTCTCTTCTCTCTCTGCTCTTCCCTCCACCTCTCTCCACCATCTGCCTCTCTTCTCTCTCTGCTGTTTCCTCTACCCATCTCCACCATCTGCCTCTCTTCTCTCTCTGCTCTTCCCTCCACCCCTCTCCACCATCGGTCTCTCTTCTCCCTCTGCTCTATCATCCACCTCTTTCCAACTTCTGTCTCCCTCCTGTCTCTGCTCTTTCCTCCACTTCTTTCCACCATCTGCCTCTCCTCTCTCTGGTCTGTCCTGCACATCTCTCCACTATCTGCCTCTCTTCTCTCTCTGCACTTTCCTCCACCTCTCTCTAATGTAAATGTAAATTAGCACTTGTATAGCGCACTACTCACCTATGGAACCCCTCCTGGCTTTTCCCTGTGAGGCGCCCACTCCTGAGCACCCCCAGGGTGAAGCCAGGCATCCAAGCGCTGTTGGGGCCGTTGTGGAGATTAAGCAAGCTATTGCCCAGAGTTGCAGAGTGGGACCCATGAATTAGATTAGGCACCGAGGCGAGAATTATCTGGTCAAGGGGAATTGAGCCCAAGACCTGCCGAAGCGGGACTTGAACCCTGGTCTTGAGCCAGATCTCTGCTTCAGGGTCTGCCGCTCTAACCATTGAGCCACACTTCTCCAATTCTCTACCATCTGCCTTTCTTCTCTCTGCTCTTTACTCCACCCCTTTCCACCATCTACCTCTCTTCTCTCTCTGCTCTTCCCTCCACCTCTCTCCACCATCTGCCTCTCTTCTCTCTCTGCTCTTCCCTCCACCTCTCTCCACCATCTGCCTCTCTTCTCTCTCTGCTGTTTCCTCTACCCATCTCCACCATCTGCCTCTCTTCTCTCTCTGCTCTTCCCTCCACCCCTCTCCACCATCGGTCTCTCTTCTCCCTCTGCTCTATCATCCACCTCTTTCCAACATCTGTCTCCCTCCTGTCTCTGCTCTTTCCTCCACTTCTTTCCACCATCTGCCTCCCTTCTCTCTCTCTCTCCTCCACCTCTCTCCACCACCTGTCTCTCTTCTCTCTCTGCTCTTTCCTCCACCTCTGCACCATCTGCCTCTCCTCTCTCTCTCTGCTCTTCACTCACCTCTCTCCACCATCTGTCTCTCTTCTCCCTGTGCTCTCTCCTCCACCTCTCTCCACCATCAGCCTCTCTTCTCTCTCTGCACTTCATTCCACCTCTCTCCACCATCTGCCTCCCTTCTCTTTCTGCTGTTTCCTCTACCTCTCTCCACCATCTGCCTCTCTTCTCTATCTGCTCTCTCCTCCACCTCTCTCCACCATCAGCCTCTCTTTTCTCTCTGCTTTCTCCTCCACCTCTCTCCACCATCTGCCTCTCTTCTCTCTCTGCTCTTCACTCCAACTCTCTCCACCATCTGTCTCTCTTCTCTCTCTGCTCTCTCCTCCACCTCTCTCCACCACCTGTCTCTCTTCTCTCTCTGCTCTTTCCTCCACCTCTGCATCATCTGCCTCTTCTCTCTCTCTGCTCTTCACTCCACCTCTCTCCACCATCTGTCTCTCTTCTCCCTCTGCTCTCTCTGCTCCACCTCTCTCCACCATCGGCCTCTCTTCTCTCTACACTTCATTCCACCTCTCTCCACCATCTGCCTCCCTTCTCTCTCTGCTCTTTCCTCTACCTCTCTCCACCATCTGCCTCTCTTCTCTCTCACTCTCTGCTCTTTCCTCCACCTCTCTCCACCATCTGTCTCTCTTCTCTTTCTGATCTTTCCTCCACCTCTCTCCACCATCTGCTCTCTTCGCTCTCTCTCTCCTCCACCTCTCTTCTCCATCTGCCTCTCTTCTCTCCCTCTGCTCTTTCCTCCACCTCTCTCCACCGTCTGCCTCTCTTCTCTCGCTCTTCTTTACTCCACCTCTCTCCACCATCTGCCTCGCTTCTCTCTGTCTCTTCTCCACCTCAATCCACCATCTGCCTCTCTTCTGTCTCTGCTCTCCCCCCACCCCTCTCCACCATCTGCCTCTCTGCTCTCTCTGCTCTTTCCTCCACCTCCCTCCACCATCTACCTCTCTTCTCTCTCCTCCACCTCTCTCTACCGTCTGCCTCTCTTCTTTCTCTGCTCTTTCCTCCACCTCTCTCCACCATCTGCCTCTCTCCTCTCTCTGCACTTTCCTCCACCTCTCTCCACCATCTGCTTTTCTTCTCTCTCTCTGCTCTTTACTCAACCCCTCCTCCACCCCTCTCTACCATCTGCCTTTCTTCTCTCTGCTCTTTACTCCACCCCTTTCCACCATCTACCTCTCTTCTCTCTCTGCTCTTCCCTCCACCTCTCTCCACGATCTACCTCTCTTCTCTCTCTGCTCTCTCCTCCACCTCTCTCCAGCGTCTGCCTCTCTTCTCTCTCTGCTCTTTCCTCCACCTCTCTCCACCATCTGCCTCCTTCCTCTCTCTGCTCTCTCCTCCACCTCTCTCCACCATCTGCCTCTCTTCTCTCTCTGCTCTTTCCTCCACCTCTCTCCACCATCTGCCTCTCTTCTCTCTCTGCTCTTCCCTCCACCCCTTTCCACCATCTGCCTCTCTTCTTTCTCTGCTCTTTCCTCCACCTCTCTCCACCATCTACCTCTCTTCTCTCTCGTCTCTCTCCTCCACCTCTCTCCACCATCAGCCTCTCTTTTCTCTCTGCTTTCTCCTCCACCTCTCTCCACCATCTGCCTCTCTTCTCTTTCTGCTCTTCACTCCAACTCACTCCACCATCTGTCTCTCTTCTCTCTCTGCTCTCTCCTCCACCTCTCTCCACCACCTGTCTCTCTTCTCTCTTTTCTCTTTCCTCCACCTCTGCACCATCTGCCTCTCTTCTCTCTCTGCTCTTCACTCCACCTCTCTCCACCATCTGTCTATCTTCTCCCTCTGCTCTCTCCTCCACCTCTCTCCACCATCGGCCTCTCTTCTCTCTCTGCACTTCATTCCACCTCTCTCCACCATCTGTCTCTCTTCTCTCTCTGATCTTTCCTCTACCTCTCTCCACCATCTGTTCTCTTCGCTCTCTCTCTCCTCCACCTCTCTCCAGCATCTGCCTCTCTTCTCTCCCTCTGCTCTTTCGTCCACCTCTCTCTACGGTCTGCCTCTTTTCTCTTGCTCCTCTTTACTCCACCTCTCTCCACCATCTGCCTCGCTTCTCTCTGTCTCTCCTCCACCTCCCTCCACCATCTGCCTCTCTTCTGTCTCTGCTCTTCCCCCCACCCCTCTCCACCATCTGCCTCTCTTCTCTCTCTGCTCTTTCCTCCACCTCTCTCCACCATCTGCCTCTCTCCTCTCTCTGCTCTTTCCTCCACCTCTCTCCACGATCTACCTCTCTTCTCTCTCTGCTCTCTCCTCCACCTCTCTCCAGCGTCTGCCTCTCTTCTCTCTCTGCTCTTTCCTCCACCCCTCTCCACCATCTGCCTCCTTCCTCTCTCTACTCCCTCCTTCACCTCTCTCCACCATCTGCCTCACTTCTCTCTCTCTCCTCCACCTCTCTCCACCATCTGCCTCTCTTTTCTCTATGCTCCCTCCTCCACCATCTGCCACTCTTCTGTCTTTCTCTCCTACACCTCTCTCCACCATCTGTCTCTCTTCTCCCTCTGCTCTGTTCTCCACCTCTCTCCACCATCTGCCTCTCTTCTTTCTCTGCTCTGTCCTCCACCTCTCTCCACCATCTGTCTCTTTTCTCTCTCTCTCTCTCTCCTCCACCTCTCTCCAGCATCTGCCTCTCTTCTCTCTCTGCTCATCACTCCACCTCTCTCCACCATCTGCCTCTCTTCTCTCTCTGCTCTTTCCTCCACCTCTCTCCATCATGTGCCTCATTTCTCTCTCTGCTCTCTTCTACACCTCTCTCCACCATCTGCCTCTCTTATCTCTCTGCTCTGTCCTCCACCTCTCTCCACCATCTGTTTCCTTTCTCTCTCTGCTCTTCACTCCACCTCTCCCCACCATCTGTTTCTCTTCTCTCTCTGCTCTGGCCTCCACCTCTCTCCACCATATGCCTCTCTTCTCTCTCTGCTCTTCACTCCAACTGTCTCCACCATCTGTCTCTCTTCTCTCTCTCCTCCACCTCTCTCCACCACCTGTCTCTCTTCTCTCTCAGCTCTTTCCTCCACCTCTCACCACCATCTGCCTCTTCTCTCTCTCTGCTCTTCACTCAACCTCTCTCCACCATCTGTCTCTTTTCTCTCTCTGCTCTTTCCTTCACCTCTCTCCGCCATCTGCCTCTCTTCTCTCTCTGCTCTTCATTCCACCTCTCTCTGCCTCCCTTCTCTCTCTGCTCATTCCTCCACCATCTGCCTCTCCTCTCTCTCTCTGCTCTCTCCTCCACCTCTCTCCACCATCTGTCTCTCTTCTCTCTCTGATCCTTCCTCCACCTCTCTCCACCATCTGCCTCTCTTCGCTCTCTCTCTCCTCCACCTCTCTCCACCATCTACCTCTCTTCTCTCCCTCTGCTCTTTCCTCCACCTCTCTCCACCACCTGGCTCTCTTCTGTCTCTGCTCTTCCCTCCTCCTCTCTCCACCATCTGCCTCTCTTCTCTCTCTGCTCTTTCCACAACCACTCTCCACAATCTGCCTCTCTTCTCTCTCTGCCCTGTCCTCCACCTCTATCCACCTTTTGCCTCTCTTCTCTCTCTGCTCTTCCTTCCACCCCTCTCCGCCATCTGCCTCTCTTCTGTCTCTGCTCTTTCCTCTACCTCTCTCCACCATCTGTTTCTCTTCTCTCTCTCTCCTCCACCTCTACACACCATCTGCCTCTCTTCTGTCTCTGCTCTTCCCTCCACCCCTCTCCACCATCTGCCTCTCTTCTGTCTCTGCTCTCTCCTCCACCTCTCTCCACCATCTGCCTCTCTTCTCTATCTGCTCTCTCCTCCACTTCTCTCCACCATCTGCCTCTCTTCTCTCTCTCTTCTTTCCTCCACCTCTCTCTGACATCTGCATCTCTTCTCTCTCTATTCTTTCCTCCACCTCTCTCCACCATTTGCCTCTCTTCTCTCTCTGCTCTCTCCTCCACCTCTCTGCACCATCTGCCTCTCTTCTCTCTATCTCTCTCTCCTCCACCTCTCTCCACCATCTGCCCCTCTTCTGTCTCTGCTCGTCCCTACACCTCTCTCCACCATCTGGCTCTCTTCTCTCTCTGCTCTTCCCTCCACCCCTCTCCACCATCTGCCTCTCTTACCTCTCTACTCTTCCCTCCATCTCTCTCCACCATCTGCCTCTCTTCTCTCTCTGCACTTTCCTCCACCTCTCTCCACCATCTGCCTTTCTTCTCTCTCTCTGCTCTTTACTCAACCCCTCCTCCACCCCTCTCTACCATCTGCCTTTCTTCTCTCTGCTCTTTGCTCCACCCCTTTCCACCATCTACCTCTCTTCTCTCTCTGCTCTTCCCTCCACCTCTCTCCACCATCTGCCTCTCTTCTCTCTCTGCTCTTCCCTCCACCTCTCTCCACCATCTGCCTCTCTTCTCTCTCTGCTGTTTCCTCTACCCATCTCCACCATCTGCCTCTCTTCTCTCTCTGCTCTTCCCCCCACCCCTCTCCACCATCGGTCTCTCTTCTCTCTCTGCTCTATCATCCACCTCTTTCCAACATCTGTCTCCCTCCTGTCTCTGCTCTTTCCTCCACTTCTTTCCACCATCTGCCTCTCCTCTCTCTGGTCTGTCCTGCACATCTCTCCACTATCTGCCTCTCTTCTTTCTCTGCTCAGTCCTCCACCTCTCTCCACCATCTGTCCCTCTTCTCTCTCTGCTCTTTCCTCCAGCTCTCTCCACTATCTGCCTCTCTTCTCTCTCTGCTCTTCACCCCACCTCTCCCCACCATCTGTTTCTCTTCTCTCTCTGCTCTCACCTCCACCTCTCTCCACCATCTGCCTCTCTTCTCTCTCTGCTCTTCACTCCAACTCTCTCCACCATCTGTCTCTCTTCTCTCTCTGCTCCCTACTCCACCTCTCCCCACCACCTGTCTCTCTTCTCTCTCTCCTCTTTCCTCCACCTCTCTCCACCATCTGCCTCTCCTCTGTCTCTGCTCTTCACTCCACCTATCTCCCCCATCTGTCTCTCTTCTCTCTCTGCTCTCTCCTCCACCTCTCTCCACCATCGGCCTCTCTTCTCTCTCTGCACTTCATTCCACCTCTCTCCACCATCTGTCTCTCTTCTCTCTCTGATCTTTCCTCTACCTCTCTCCACCATCTGTTCTCTTCGCTCTCTCTCTCCTCCACCTCTCTCCAGCATCTGCCTCTCTTCTCTCCCTCTGCTCTTTCGTCCACCTCTCTCTACGGTCTGCCTCTTTTCTCTTGCTCCTCTTTACTCCACCTCTCTCCACCATCTGCCTCGCTTCTCTCTGTCTCTCCTCCACCTCCCTCCACCATCTGCCTCTCTTCTGTCTCTGCTCTTCCCCCCACCCCTCTCCACCATCTGCCTCTCTTCTCTCTCTGCTCTTTCCTCCACCTCTCTCCACCATCTGCCTCTCTCCTCTCTCTGCTCTTTCCTCCACCTCTCTCCACGATCTACCTCTCTTCTCTCTCTGCTCTCTCCTCCACCTCTCTCCAGCGTCTGCCTCTCTTCTCTCTCTGCTCTTTCCTCCACCCCTCTCCACCATCTGCCTCCTTCCTCTCTCTACTCCCTCCTTCACCTCTCTCCACCATCTGCCTCACTTCTCTCTCTCTCCTCCACCTCTCTCCACCATCTGCCTCTCTTTTCTCTATGCTCCCTCCTCCACCATCTGCCACTCTTCTGTCTTTCTCTCCTACACCTCTCTCCACCATCTGTCTCTCTTCTCCCTCTGCTCTGTTCTCCACCTCTCTCCACCATCTGCCTCTCTTCTTTCTCTGCTCTGTCCTCCACCTCTCTCCACCATCTGTCTCTTTTCTCTCTCTCTCTCTCTCCTCCACCTCTCTCCAGCATCTGCCTCTCTTCTCTCTCTGCTCATCACTCCACCTCTCTCCACCATCTGCCTCTCTTCTCTCTCTGCTCTTTCCTCCACCTCTCTCCATCATGTGCCTCATTTCTCTCTCTGCTCTCTTCTACACCTCTCTCCACCATCTGCCTCTCTTATCTCTCTGCTCTGTCCTCCACCTCTCTCCACCATCTGTTTCCTTTCTCTCTCTGCTCTTCACTCCACCTCTCCCCACCATCTGTTTCTCTTCTCTCTCTGCTCTGGCCTCCACCTCTCTCCACCATATGCCTCTCTTCTCTCTCTGCTCTTCACTCCAACTGTCTCCACCATCTGTCTCTCTTCTCTCTCTCCTCCACCTCTCTCCACCACCTGTCTCTCTTCTCTCTCAGCTCTTTCCTCCACCTCTCACCACCATCTGCCTCTTCTCTCTCTCTGCTCTTCACTCAACCTCTCTCCACCATCTGTCTCTTTTCTCTCTCTGCTCTTTCCTTCACCTCTCTCCGCCATCTGCCTCTCTTCTCTCTCTGCTCTTCATTCCACCTCTCTCTGCCTCCCTTCTCTCTCTGCTCATTCCTCCACCATCTGCCTCTCCCCTCTCTCTCTGCTCTCTCCTCCACCTCTCTCCACCATCTGTCTCTCTTCTCTCTCTGATCCTTCCTCCACCTCTCTCCACCATCTGCCTCTCTTCGCTCTCTCTCTCCTCCACCTCTCTCCACCATCTACCTCTCTTCTCTCCCTCTGCTCTTTCCTCCACCTCTCTCCACCACCTGGCTCTCTTCTGTCTCTGCTCTTCCCTCCTCCTCTCTCCACCATCTGCCTCTCTTCTCTCTCTGCTCTTTCCACAACCACTCTCCACAATCTGCCTCTCTTCTCTCTCTGCCCTGTCCTCCACCTCTATCCACCTTTTGCCTCTCTTCTCTCTCTGCTCTTCCTTCCACCCCTCTCCGCCATCTGCCTCTCTTCTGTCTCTGCTCTTTCCTCTACCTCTCTCCACCATCTGTTTCTCTTCTCTCTCTCTCCTCCACCTCTACACACCATCTGCCTCTCTTCTGTCTCTGCTCTTCCCTCCACCCCTCTCCACCATCTGCCTCTCTTCTGTCTCTGCTCTCTCCTCCACCTCTCTCCACCATCTGCCTCTCTTCTCTATCTGCTCTCTCCTCCACTTCTCTCCACCATCTGCCTCTCTTCTCTCTCTCTTCTTTCCTCCACCTCTCTCTGACATCTGCATCTCTTCTCTCTCTATTCTTTCCTCCACCTCTCTCCACCATTTGCCTCTCTTCTCTCTCTGCTCTCTCCTCCACCTCTCTGCACCATCTGCCTCTCTTCTCTCTATCTCTCTCTCCTCCACCTCTCTCCACCATCTGCCCCTCTTCTGTCTCTGCTCGTCCCTACACCTCTCTCCACCATCTGGCTCTCTTCTCTCTCTGCTCTTCCCTCCACCCCTCTCCACCATCTGCCTCTCTTACCTCTCTACTCTTCCCTCCATCTCTCTCCACCATCTGCCTCTCTTCTCTCTCTGCACTTTCCTCCACCTCTCTCCACCATCTGCCTTTCTTCTCTCTCTCTGCTCTTTACTCAACCCCTCCTCCACCCCTCTCTACCATCTGCCTTTCTTCTCTCTGCTCTTTGCTCCACCCCTTTCCACCATCTACCTCTCTTCTCTCTCTGCTCTTCCCTCCACCTCTCTCCACCATCTGCCTCTCTTCTCTCTCTGCTCTTCCCTCCACCTCTCTCCACCATCTGCCTCTCTTCTCTCTCTGCTGTTTCCTCTACCCATCTCCACCATCTGCCTCTCTTCTCTCTCTGCTCTTCCCCCCACCCCTCTCCACCATCGGTCTCTCTTCTCTCTCTGCTCTATCATCCACCTCTTTCCAACATCTGTCTCCCTCCTGTCTCTGCTCTTTCCTCCACTTCTTTCCACCATCTGCCTCTCCTCTCTCTGGTCTGTCCTGCACATCTCTCCACTATCTGCCTCTCTTCTTTCTCTGCTCAGTCCTCCACCTCTCTCCACCATCTGTCCCTCTTCTCTCTCTGCTCTTTCCTCCAGCTCTCTCCACTATCTGCCTCTCTTCTCTCTCTGCTCTTCACCCCACCTCTCCCCACCATCTGTTTCTCTTCTCTCTCTGCTCTCACCTCCACCTCTCTCCACCATCTGCCTCTCTTCTCTCTCTGCTCTTCACTCCAACTCTCTCCACCATCTGTCTCTCTTCTCTCTCTGCTCCCTACTCCACCTCTCCCCACCACCTGTCTCTCTTCTCTCTCTCCTCTTTCCTCCACCTCTCTCCACCATCTGCCTCTCCTCTGTCTCTGCTCTTCACTCCACCTATCTCCCCCATCTGTCTCTCTTCTCTCTCTGCTCTCTCCTCCACCTCTCTCCACCATCGGCCTCTCTTTTCTCTCTGCTCTTCATTACACCTCTCTCCACCATCTACCTCCCTTCTCTCTCTGCTCTTTCCTCTACCTCTCTCCACCACCTGCCTCTCTTCTCTCCCTATGCTCTTTCCTCCACCTCTCTTCACCATCTGTCTCTCTTTTCTCACTCTCTCCTCCACCTCTCTCCACCATCTGCCTCTCTTCTCTCCCTTTGTCTCTTCTCCACCTCTCTCCACCATCTGCCTCTCTCCTCTCTCTGCTCTTTCCTCCACCTCTCTCCACAATCTACCTCTCTTCTCTCTCTTCTCTTTCCTCCACCTCTCTCCACCGTCTGCCTCTCTTCTCTGTCTGCTCTTTCCTTCACTTCTCTACACCATCTGCCTCCTTCCTCCTCTCTCTTTGCTCTTTCCTCCACCTCTCTCCACCATCTGCCTCTCATCTCTCTATGCTCTTTCCTCCACCTCTCTCCACCATCTGCCTCTCTTCTCTCTCTGCTCCCTCCTCCACCTCTCTCCACAGTCTGGCTCTCTTCTCTCTCTGCTCTCTCCTCCACGTCTCTCCACCATCAGTCTCTCTTCCCTCTCTGCTTTTTCCCACACCTGTCTCCACTATCTGCCTCTCTTCTCCCTCTGCCCCCTCCTCCACCTCTCTCCACAGTCTGTCTCTCTGATGTCTCTGCTCTTTCCTCCACCTCTTTCTCAACCGTCTGCCTCTCTTCTCTCTCTCTGCTCTCCTCCACCTCTCTGAACCATCTGCCTCTCTTCTCTCTTTCTCTCCTCCACCTCTCTCCACCATCTGCCTCTCTTCTCCCACTGGTCTTTCCTCCACCTCTCTCCACCATCTGCCTCCCTTCTCTCTCTCTCTCCTCCACCTCTCTCCACCATCTGCCTCTCTTTTCTCTATGCTCTCTCCTCCACCTCTCTCCACCATCTGCCTCTCTTCTGTCTCTCTCTCCTACACCTCTCTGCACTATCTGCCTCTCTTCTCTCTCTGCTCTTTCCTCCACCTCTCTCCACCGTCTGCCTCTCTTCTCTCTCTGCTCTTTCCTTCACCTCTCTCCACCATCTGCCTCTCTTCTCTCTCTGCTCTTTCCTACACCTCTCTCCACCATCAGCCTCTCTTCTCTCTCTCGCTCCTCCACCTCTCTCCACCGTCTGCCTCTCTTCTCTCTCTCTGCTCCCTCCTCCACCTCTCTCCACCATCTGCCTCTCTTTTCTCTCTGCTCTATCCTCCACCTCTCTCCACCATCTGTCTCTCTACTCCCTCTGCTCTTTCATCCACCCCTCTCCACCATCTGCCTCTCTTCTTTCTCTGCTCTTCCCATCTGCCTCTCTTCTCTCTCTGCTCTTTCCTCCATCTCCCTCCACCTTCTACCTCTCTTCTCTCTCTGCTCTGTCATCCACCTCTCTGCACCATCTGCCTCTTTTTTGTCTCTGCCCTTCCCTCCACCCTTCTCCACCATCCGCATCTCTTCTGTCTCTGCTCTTTCCTCCACCTCTCTCCACCATCTGTCTCTCTCTTCTCTCTCTCTCTCCTCCACCTCTCTCCACCATCTGCCTCTCTTCTGTCTCTGCTCTTCCCTCCACCCCTCTCCACCATCTGCCTCTCTTCTGTCTCTGCTCTCTCCTCCACCTTTCTCCACCATCTGCCTCTCTTCTCTCTCTGCTCTCTCCTCCACCTATCTCCACCATCTGCCTCTCTTCTCTCTCTGCTCTTTCCTCCACCTCTCTCCACCATCTGCCTCTCTTCTCTCTCACATCTACCCTCCACCCCTCTCCACCATCTGCCTATCTCTGCTCTCTCCTTCACCTCTCTCCACCATCTGTCTCTCTTCTCTCTCCTCCACCTCTCTCCACCATCTGCCTCTCTCCTCTCTCTCTCTCCTCCACCTCTCTCCACCATCTGCATCTCTTCTTTCTCTGCTCTTTCCTCCACCTCTCTCCACCATCTACCTCTCTTCTTTCTCTGATCTCTCCTCCACCTCTCTCCACCATCAGCCTCTCTTTTCTGTCTGCTTTCTCCTCCACCTCTCTCCACCATCTGCCTCTCTTCTCTCTCTGCTCTTCACTCCAACTCTCTCCACCATCTGTCTCTCTTCTCTCTCTGCTCTCTCCTCCACCTCTCTCCATCACCTGTCTCTCTTCTCTCTCTGCTCTTTCCTCCACCTCTCCACCATCTGCCTCTCCTCTCTCTCTCTGCTCTTCACTCCACCTCTCTCCACCATCTGTCTCTCTTCTCCCTCTGCTCTCTCCTCCACCTCTCTCCACCATCGGCCTCTCTTCTCTTTCTGCACTTCATTCCACCTCTCTCCACCATCTGCCTCACTTCTCTCTCTGCTCTTTCCTCTACCTCTCTCCACCATTTGCCTCTCTTCTCTCTCTCTGCTCTTTCCTCCTTCTCTCTCCACGATCTGTCTTTCTTCTCTCTCTGATCTTTCCTCCACCTCTCTCCACCATCTGCTCTCTTCGCTCTCTCTCTCCTCCACCTCTCTCCACCATCTGCCTCTCTTCTATCCCTCTGCTCTTTCCTCCACCTCTCTCAACCGTCTGCCTCTCTTCTCTTGCTCTTCTTTACTCCACCTCTCTCCACCAGCTGCCTCGCTTCTCTCTGTCTTTCCTCCACCTCCCGCCACCATCTGCCTCTCTTCTGTCTCTGCTCTTCCCCCTACCCCTCTCCACCATCTGCCTCTCTTCTCTCTCTGCTCTTTCCTCTACCTCCCTCCACCATCTACCTCTCTTCTCTCTCTGCTCTCTCCTCCACCTCTCTCTACCATCTGCCTCTCTTCTCTCTCTGCTCTTTCCTCCACCTCCCTCCACCATCTGCCTCTCTCCTCTCTCTGCTCTTTCCTCCACCTCTCTCCACGATCTACGTCTCTTCTTTCTCTGCTCTCTCCTC